>NW_026989839.1:3105603-3416163 GCF_036321535.1 Camelus dromedarius
TGAAAGGCTTTAAAATACACTTAAATCTAAGAACTGAGCATGTGGAGAGACGTTCGTTCATCTAGCACCAAGGGAACGGGTTGCAGGAGAAACTTTTACTCTGGTTTCTCAGTCTGTTTCCTAGTGCCGGTTTGAAGTTCCTGCAGTTTTCACTGTAAAAGTGATTTGGTGCTTGTACCTCCCCATATATATGTATGGAATTTAGTTTGCACCTGAAAATAAACTGTGTTCCCAACAAGCTATGTGAAGTACGGCTTTCAAACACACTTATCTCTCAGACCTGAGCATCTGGAGAGACTTTCGTTCATCTCGCACCAAGGGAACGGGTTGCAGGAGAAACTTTTACACTGGATTCTCAGACTTTTTCCTAGTGCCGGTTTGAAGTTCCTGCAGTTTTCACTGTAAAACCGAGTTGGAGTTAGTACTTCCCCATATATATGTATGGAGTGGAGTTTGCACCTGAAAAGAAACTTTGTGTTCCGAACAAGCTTTGTGAAGAAGTCTTTCACACACACTTATCTCTCAGAACTGAGCATGTGGAGAGATGTTCGTTCATCTAGCACAAAGGGAACGTGTAGCAGGATAAAATTTTCTCTGGTTTGTCAGTCTGTTTCCTAGTGCCGGTTTGAAGTTCCTGCACTTTTCACTGTAAAACCGACTTTTAGCTAGTACCTCCCCATATATATGTATGGAGTGGAATTTTCACCTGAAAAGAAACTTTGTTTTCCCAACAAGCTAGGTGAAGGACGGCTTTCACACACACTTATCTCTCAGAACTGAGCATGTGGAGAGACGTTCGTTCATCTAGCACCAAGGGAATGGGTTGCAGGAGAAAGTTTTACTCTGGTTTTCAGTCTGTTTTCTAGTTCCGGTTTGAAATTCCTGCAGTTTTCACTGTAAAACCGAGTTGGAGCTAGTCCCTCCCCATATATATATATGGAGTGGGGTTTGGACCTGAAAATAAACTTTGTGTTCCAAACAAGCTAGGTGATGGACGGCTTTGACACACACTTATCTCTCAGAACTGAGCATGTGGAGAGACGTTCGTTCATCTAGCACCAAAGGAACGGGTTGCAGGAGAAAGTTTTACTCAGGTTTCTCAGTCTGTTTCCTAGTGCCGGTTTGAAGTTCCTGCAGTTTTCACTGTAAAACCGAGTTGGAGCTAGTACCACCCCATATATATGTATGGAGTGGAGTTTGCACCTGAAAAGAAACTTTGTGTTCCCAACAAGCTATGTGAAGGACGGCTTTCACACACACTTATCTCTCAGAACTGAGCATGTGGAGAGAATTTCGTTCATCTAGCACCAAGGGAATGGGTTGCAGGAGAAACTTTTACTGTGGTTTCTCAGTCTGTTTCCTAGTGCCGATTTGAAGTTCCTGCAGTTTTCACTTTAAAACCGAGTTGGAGCTAGTCCCTCCCCATATATATGTATGGAGTGGAGTTTGGACCTGAAAAGAATCTTTGTGTTCCCAACAAGCTATGTGAAGGACGACTATCACAAACACTTATATCTCAAAACTGAGCATGTGGAGAGACGTTCGTTCATCTAGCACCAAAGGAACTGGTTGCAGGAAAAACTATTACTCTGGTTTCTCAGTCTGTTTCCTAGTGCCGGTTTGAACTTCCTGCAGTTATCACTGTAAAACAGAGTTGGAGCTAGTACCTCACCATATATATGTATGGAGTTTAGTTTGCACCTGAAAATAAACTTTGTGTTCCCAACAAGCTAGGTGAAGGACGGCTTTCACACACACTTATCTCTCAGAACTGAGCATGTGGAGAGAGTTTCGTTCATCTAGCACCAAGGGAACGGGTTGCAGGAGAAACTTTTACACTGTATTCTCAGACTGTTTCCTAGTGCCGGTTTGAAGTTCCTGCAGTTTTCACTGTAAAACCGTGTTGGAGCTAGTACCTACCCATATATATGTATGGAGTACTGTTTGCACTTGAAAAGAAACTTTGTGTTCCTAACAAGCTAGGTAAAGGACGGTTTTCACACACACTTATCTCTCAGAACTGAGCATGTGGTGAGAAGTTCGTTCATCTAGCACCAAGGGAAAGGGTTGCAGGAGAAACTTGTACTCTGGTTTCTCAGTCTGTTTGCTAGTGCCGGTTTGAATTTCCTGCTGTTTTCACTGTAAAATCGATTTGCAGCTAGTACCGCTCCATATATATGTATGGAGTGGAGTTTGCACCTGAAAATAATCTTTGTGTTCCGAACAAGCTAGGTGAAGTACGGCTTTGACACACACTTATCTCTCAGAACTGAGCATGCGGAGAGACGTTCGTTCATCTAGCAGCAAGGGAACGGGTTGCAGGGGATACTTTTACTCTGGTTTCTCAGTCTGTTTCCAAGTGCCGGTTTGAATTTCCTGCAGTTTTCACTGTAAAAACGAGTTGCAGCTTGTAACTCCCCATATATATGTATGGAGTGGAGTGGGCACCTGAAAAGAATCTTTGTGTTCCCTAAAAGCTAGGTCAAGGACGGCTTTCACACACACTTATATCTCAGAATTGAGCATGTGAAGAGACTTTCGTTCATCTAGCACCAAGTAAACGGGTTGTAGGGGAAAGTTTTACTCTGGTTTCTCAGTCTATTTCCAAGTGCCGGTTTGAATTTACTGCAGTTTTCACTGTAAAAACGAGTTGCAGCTTGTAACTCCACATATATATGTATGGAGTGGAGTGGGCACCTGAAAAGAATCTTTGTGTTCCCTAAAAGCTTGGTCAAGGACGGCTTTAAAACACACTTATCTCTCAGAACTGAGCATGTGTAGAGACGGTCGTTCATCTAGCACCAAGGGAACGGGTTGCAGGAGAAACTTTTACTCTGGTTTCTCAGACTGTTTCCTAGTGCCTGTTTGAAGTTCCTGCAGTTTTCACTGTAAAACCGAGTTGGAGCTAGTACCTCCCCATATAAATGTATGGAGTGGAGTTTGCAACTAAAAAGAAACTTTGTGTTCCCAACAAGCTAGGTGAAGGACGGCTTTCACACACACTTATCACTCAGAACTGAGCATGTGGAGAGACGTTCGTTCATCTAGCACCAAGGGAACGGGTTGCAGGAGAAACTTTTACTCTGGTTTCTCAGTCTGTTTCCTAGTGCAGGTTTGAAGTTCCTGCAGTTTTCACTGTAAAATCGAGTTGGAGCTAGTAGATCCCCATATATATGTATGGACTGGAGTTTGCACCTGAAAAGAAACTTTATGTTCCCATCAAGCTAGGTGAAGGACGGCTTTGACACACACTTATCTCTCAGAACTGAGCATGTGGAGAGACGTTCGTTCATCTAGCAACAAGGGAACTGGTTTCAGGGGATACTTTTACTCTGGTTTCTCAGTCTGTTTCAAAGTGCCGGTTTTAAGTTCCTGCAGTTTTCACTGTAAAACAGTGTTGCAGCTAGTACCTCCCCAAATATATGTATGGAGTGGAGTGGACACCTGAAAAGAATCTTTGTGTTCCCAACAAGCTAGGTGAAGGACGGCTTTCACACACACTTATCACTCAGAACTGAGCATATGGAGAGACATTCGTTCATCTAGCACCAAGGGAATGGGTTGCAGGAGAAACTTATACTCTGGTTTCTCAGTCTGTTTCCTAGTGCCGGTTTGAAGTTCCTGCAGTTTTCACTGTAAAACCGAGTTGGACCTAGTCCCTTCCCATATATATGTATGGAGTTGAGATTGCAACAAAAAAGTAACTTTGTGTTCCCAACATGCTAGGTGAAGGACGGCTTTCACACACACTTATCTCTCAGAACGGAGCATGTGGAGAGACGTTCGTTCATCTAGTACCAAGGGAACGGGTTGCAGGAGAAAATTTTACTCTGGCTTCTCAGTCTGTTTCCTAGTGCCGGTTTTTAGTTCCTGCAGTTTTCACTGTAAAACCGAGTTGCAGCTAGTACCTCCCCATATATATGTATGGAGTGGAATGGGCTCCTGAAAAGAATCTTTGTTTTCCCAAAAAGCTAGGTGTAGTACGGGTTTCACACACACATATCTCTCAGAACTGAGCATGTGGAGAGACTTTCGTTCATCTAGCACCTAGGGAACGGGTTGCAGGAGAAACTTTTACTCTGGTTTCACAGTCTGTTACCTAGTGCCGGTTTGAAGTTCCTGCAGTTTTCACTGTAAAACCGAGTTGGACCTAGTCCCTTCCCATATATATGTATGGAGTTGAGTTTGAAACAAAAAAGTAACTTTGTGTTCCCAACATGCTAGGTGAAGGACGGCTTTCACACACACTTATCTCTCAGAACTGAGCATGTGGAGAGACGTTCGTTCATTTAGCACCAAAGGAACGGGTTGCAGGAGAAAATTTTACTCAGGATTCTCAGTCTGTTTCCTAGTGCCGGTTTGAAGTTCCTGCAGTTTTCTCTGTAAAACTGAGTTGGAGCTTGTAAAACCCCATATATATGGGTGGAGAGGAGTTTGCAACTGAAAAGAAACTTTGTGTTCCCAACAAGCCAGGTGAAGGACGGCTTTCACACACACTTATCTCTCAGAAATGAGCATGTGGATAGACGTTCGTTCATCTAGCACCAAGGGAACGGGTTGCAGGAGAAACTTTTACTCTGGTTTCTCAGTCTGTTTCCTAGTGCCGGTTTGAAGTTCCTGCAGTTTTCACTGTAAAATCGAAGTGGAGCTTGTACCTCCCATATATATGTATGGAGTGAACTTTGCACCTGAATAGAATCTATGTGTTCCTAAAAATCTAGGTGAAGAACGGCTTTAAAATACACTTAAATCTAAGAACTGAGCATGTGGAGAGACGTTCGTTCATCTAGCACCAAGGGGACGGGTTTCAGGAGAAACTTTTACTCTGGTTTCTCAGTCTTTTTCCTAGTGCCGGTTTGAAGTTCCTGCAGTTTTCACTGTAAAACCGAGTTGGAGCTAGTACCTCCCCATATATATATATGGAGTGGAGTTTGCACCTGAAAAGAAACTTTGTGTTCCGAACAAGCTTGGTGAAGAAGGCTTTCACACACACTTATCTCTCAGAACTGAGCATGCGGAGAGACGTTCGTTCATCTAGCAGCAAGGGAACGGGTTGCAGGGGATACTTTTACTCTGGTTTCTCAGTCTGTTTCCAAGTGCCGGTTTGAATTTCCTGCAGTTTTCACTGTAAAAACGAGTTGCAGCTTGTAACTCCCCATATATATGTATGGAGTGGAGTGGGCACCTGAAAAGAATCTTTGTGTTCCCTAAAAGCTAGGTCAAGGACGGCTTTCACACACACTTATATCTCAGAATTGAGCATGTGAAGAGACTTTCGTTCATCTAGCACCAAGTAAACGGGTTGTAGGGGTAAGTTTTACTCTGGTTTCTCAGTCTATTTCCAAGTGCCGGTTTGAATTTACTGCAGTTTTCACTGTAAAACCGAGTTGCAGCTTGTAACTCCCCATATATATGTATGGAGTGGAGTGGGCACCTGAAAAGAATCTTTGTGTTCCCTAAAAGCTTGGTCAAGGACGGCTTTAAAACACACTTATCTCTCAGAACTGAGCATGTTGAGAGACGTTCGTTCATCTAGCACCAAAGGAACTGGTTGCAGGAGAAACTATTACTCTGGTTTCTCAGTCTGTTTCCTAGTGCCGGTTTGAACTTCCTGCAGTTATCACTGTAAAACAGTGTTGGAGCTAGTACCTCCCCATATATATGTATGGAGTTTAGTTTGCACCTGAAAATAAACTTTGTGTTCCCAACAAGCTAGGTGAAGGACGGCTTTCACACACACTTATCTCTCAGAACTGAGCATGTGGAGAGACGTTCGTTCATCTAGCACCAAGGGAACGGGTTGCAGGAGAAACTTTTACTCTGGTTTCTCAGTCTGTTTCCTAGTGCAGGTTTGAAGTTCCTGCAGTTTTCACTGTAAAATCGAGTTGGAGCTAGTAGATCCCCATATATATGTATGGACTGGAGTTTGCACCTGAAAAGAAACTTTATGTTCCCATCAAGCTAGGTGAAGGACGGCTTTGACACACACTTATCTCTCAGAACTGAGCATGTGGAGAGACGTTCGTTCATCTAGCAACAAGGGAACTGGTTTCAGGGGATACTTTTACTCTGGTTTCTCAGTCTGTTTCAAAGTGCCGGTTTTAAGTTCCTGCAGTTTTCACTGTAAAACAGTGTTGCAGCTAGTACCTCCCCAAATATATGTATGGAGTGGAGTGGACACCTGAAAAGAATCTTTGTGTTCCCAACAAGCTAGGTGAAGGACGGCTTTCACACACACTTATCACTCAGAACTGAGCATATGGAGAGACATTCGTTCATCTAGCACCAAGGGAATGGGTTGCAGGAGAAACTTATACTCTGGTTTCTCAGTCTGTTTCCTAGTGCCGGTTTGAAGTTCCTGCAGTTTTCACTGTAAAACCGAGTTGGACCTAGTCCCTTCCCATATATATGTATGGAGTTGAGATTGCAACAAAAAAGTAACTTTGTGTTCCCAACATGCTAGGTGAAGGACGGCTTTCACACACACTTATCTCTCAGAACGGAGCATGTGGAGAGACGTTCGTTCATCTAGTACCAAGGGAACGGGTTGCAGGAGAAAATTTTACTCTGGCTTCTCAGTCTGTTTCCTAGTGCCGGTTTTTAGTTCCTGCAGTTTTCACTGTAAAACCGAGTTGCAGCTAGTACCTCCCCATATATATGTATGGAGTGGAATGGGCTCCTGAAAAGAATCTTTGTTTTCCCAAAAAGCTAGGTGTAGTACGGGTTTCACACGCACATATCTCTCAGAACTGAGCATGTGGAGAGACTTTCGTTCATCTAGCACCTAGGGAACGGGTTGCAGGGGAAACTTTTACTCTGGTTTCACAGTCTGTTACCTAGTGCCGGTTTGAAGTTCCTGCAGTTTTCACTGTAAAACCGAGTTGGACCTAGTCCCTTCCCATATATATGTATGGAGTTGAGTTTGAAACAAAAAAGTAACTTTGTGTTCCCAACATGCTAGGTGAAGGACGGCTTTCACACACACTTATCTCTCAGAACTGAGCATGTGGAGAGACGTTCGTTCATTTAGCACCAAAGGAACGGGTTGCAGGAGAAAATTTTACTCAGGATTCTCAGTCTGTTTCCTAGTGCCGGTTTGAAGTTCCTGCAGTTTTCTCTGTAAAACTGAGTTGGAGCTTGTAAAACCCCATATATATGGGTGGAGAGGAGTTTGCAACTGAAAAGAAACTTTGTGTTCCCAACAAGCCAGGTGAAGGACGGCTTTCACACACACTTATCTCTCAGAAATGAGCATGTGGATAGACGTTCGTTCATCTAGCACCAAGGGAACGGGTTGCAGGAGAAACTTTTACTCTGGTTTCTCAGTCTGTTTCCTAGTGCCGGTTTGAAGTTCCTGCAGTTTTCACTGTAAAATCGAAGTGGAGCTTGTACCTCCCATATATATGTATGGAGTGAACTTTGCACCTGAATAGAATCTATGTGTTCCTAAAAATCTAGGTGAAGAACGGCTTTAAAATACACTTAAATCTAAGAACTGAGCATGTGGAGAGACGTTCGTTCATCTAGCACCAAGGGGACGGGTTTCAGGAGAAACTTTTACTCTGGTTTCTCAGTCTTTTTCCTAGTGCCGGTTTGAAGTTCCTGCAGTTTTCACTGTAAAACCGAGTTGGAGCTAGTACCTCCCCATATATATATATGGAGTGGAGTTTGCACCTGAAAAGAAACTTTGTGTTCCGAACAAGCTTGGTGAAGAAGGCTTTCACACACACTTAACTCTCAGAACTGAGCATGTGGAGAAATGTTCGTTCATCTAGCACGAAGGGAACGGGTTGCAGGATAAATTTTACTCTGGTTTGTCAGTCTGTTTCCTAGTGCCGGTTTGAAGTTCCTGCAGTTTTCACTGTAAAACCGAATTTTAGCTAGTACCTCCACATATATATGTATGGAGTGGAGATATCACCTGAAAAGAAACTTTGTTTTCCCAACAAGCTAGGTGAAGGACGGCTTTCACACACACTTATCTCTCAGAACTGAGCATGTGGATAGACTTTCGTTCATCTAGCACCAAGGGAATGGGTTGCAGGAGAAACATTTACTGTGGTTTCTCAGTCTGTTTCCTAGTGCCGGTTTGAAGTTCCTGCAGTTTTCACTGTAAAACCGAGTTTGAGCTAGTCCCTCCCCATATATATGTATGGAGTGGAGTTTGGACCTGAAAAGAATCTTTGTGTTCCCAACAAGCTATGTGAAGGACGACTTTCACAAACACTTATATCTCAAAACTGAGCATGTTGAGAGACGTTCGTTCATCTAGCACCAAAGGAACTGGTTGCAGGAGAAACTATTACTCTGGTTTCTCAGTCTGTTTCCTAGTGCCGGTTTGAACTTCCTGCAGTTATCACTGTAAAACAGTGTTGGAGCTAGTACCTCCCCATATATATGTATGGAGTTTAGTTTGCACCTGAAAATAAACTTTGTGTTCCCAACAAGCTAGGTGAAGGACGGCTTTGACACACACTTATCTCTCAGAACCGAGCATGTGGAGAGACGTTCGTTCATCTAGCACCAAGGGAACTGGTTTCAGGGGATACTTTTACTCTGGTTTCTCAGTCTGTTTCAAAGTGCCGGGTTTAAGTTCCTGCAGTTTTCACTGTAAAACAGAGTTGCAGCTAGTACCTCCCCAAATATATGTATGGAGTGGAGTGGACACCTGAAAAGAATCTTTGTGTTCCCAACATGCTAGGTGAAGTACGGCTTTCACACACACTTATCTCTCAGAACTGAGCATGTGGAGAGACGTTCGTTCATCTAGCAACAAGGGAACTGGTTTCAGGGGATACTTTTACTCTGGTTTCTCAGTCTGTTTCAAAGTGCCGGTTTTAAGTTCCTGCAGTTTTCACTGTAAAACAGTGTTGCAGCTAGTACCTCCCCAAATATATGTATGGAGTGGAGTGGACACCTGAAAAGAATCTTTGTGTTCCCAACAAGCTAGGTGAAGGACGGCTTTCACACACACTTATCACTCAGAACTGAGCATATGGAGAGACATTCGTTCATCTAGCACCAAGGGAATGGGTTGCAGGAGAAACTTATACTCTGGTTTCTCAGTCTGTTTCCTAGTGCCGGTTTGAAGTTCCTGCAGTTTTCACTGTAAAACCGAGTTGGACCTAGTCCCTTCCCATATATATGTATGGAGTTGAGATTGCAACAAAAAAGTAACTTTGTGTTCCCAACATGCTAGGTGAAGGACGGCTTTCACACACACTTATCTCTCAGAACGGAGCATGTGGAGAGACGTTCGTTCATCTAGTACCAAGGGAACGGGTTGCAGGAGAAAATTTTACTCTGGCTTCTCAGTCTGTTTCCTAGTGCCGGTTTTTAGTTCCTGCAGTTTTCACTGTAAAACCGAGTTGCAGCTAGTACCTCCCCATATATATGTATGGAGTGGAATGGGCTCCTGAAAAGAATCTTTGTTTTCCCAAAAAGCTAGGTGTAGTACGGGTTTCACACACACATATCTCTCAGAACTGAGCATGTGGAGAGACTTTCGTTCATCTAGCACCTAGGGAACGGGTTGCAGGAGAAACTTTTACTCTGGTTTCACAGTCTGTTACCTAGTGCCGGTTTGAAGTTCCTGCAGTTTTCACTGTAAAACCGAGTTGGACCTAGTCCCTTCCCATATATATGTATGGAGTTGAGTTTGAAACAAAAAAGTAACTTTGTGTTCCCAACATGCTAGGTGAAGGACGGCTTTCACACACACTTATCTCTCAGAACTGAGCATGTGGAGAGACGTTCGTTCATTTAGCACCAAAGGAACGGGTTGCAGGAGAAAATTTTACTCAGGATTCTCAGTCTGTTTCCTAGTGCCGGTTTGAAGTTCCTGCAGTTTTCTCTGTAAAACTGAGTTGGAGCTTGTAAAACCCCATATATATGGGTGGAGAGGAGTTTGCAACTGAAAAGAAACTTTGTGTTCCCAACAAGCCAGGTGAAGGACGGCTTTCACACACACTTATCTCTCAGAAATGAGCATGTGGATAGACGTTCGTTCATCTAGCACCAAGGGAACGGGTTGCAGGAGAAACTTTTACTCTGGTTTCTCAGTCTGTTTCCTAGTGCCGGTTTGAAGTTCCTGCAGTTTTCACTGTAAAATCGAAGTGGAGCTTGTACCTCCCATATATATGTATGGAGTGAACTTTGCACCTGAATAGAATCTATGTGTTCCTAAAAATCTAGGTGAAGAACGGCTTTAAAATACACTTAAATCTAAGAACTGAGCATGTGGAGAGACGTTCGTTCATCTAGCACCAAGGGGACGGGTTTCAGGAGAAACTTTTACTCTGGTTTCTCAGTCTTTTTCCTAGTGCCGGTTTGAAGTTCCTGCAGTTTTCACTGTAAAACCGAGTTGGAGCTAGTACCTCCCCATATATATATATGGAGTGGAGTTTGCACCTGAAAAGAAACTTTGTGTTCCGAACAAGCTTGGTGAAGAAGGCTTTCACACACACTTATCTCTCAGAACTGAGCATGCGGAGAGACGTTCGTTCATCTAGCAGCAAGGGAACGGGTTGCAGGGGATACTTTTACTCTGGTTTCTCAGTCTGTTTCCAAGTGCCGGTTTGAATTTCCTGCAGTTTTCACTGTAAAAACGAGTTGCAGCTTGTAACTCCCCATATATATGTATGGAGTGGAGTGGGCACCTGAAAAGAATCTTTGTGTTCCCTAAAAGCTAGGTCAAGGACGGCTTTCACACACACTTATATCTCAGAATTGAGCATGTGAAGAGACTTTCGTTCATCTAGCACCAAGTAAACGGGTTGTAGGGGTAAGTTTTACTCTGGTTTCTCAGTCTATTTCCAAGTGCCGGTTTGAATTTACTGCAGTTTTCACTGTAAAACCGAGTTGCAGCTTGTAACTCCCCATATATATGTATGGAGTGGAGTGGGCACCTGAAAAGAATCTTTGTGTTCCCTAAAAGCTTGGTCAAGGACGGCTTTAAAACACACTTATCTCTCAGAACTGAGCATGTTGAGAGACGTTCGTTCATCTAGCACCAAAGGAACTGGTTGCAGGAGAAACTATTACTCTGGTTTCTCAGTCTGTTTCCTAGTGCCGGTTTGAACTTCCTGCAGTTATCACTGTAAAACAGTGTTGGAGCTAGTACCTCCCCATATATATGTATGGAGTTTAGTTTGCACCTGAAAATAAACTTTGTGTTCCCAACAAGCTAGGTGAAGGACGGCTTTCACACACACTTATCTCTCAGAACTGAGCATGTGGAGAGACGTTCGTTCATCTAGCACCAAGGGAACGGGTTGCAGGAGAAACTTTTACTCTGGTTTCTCAGTCTGTTTCCTAGTGCAGGTTTGAAGTTCCTGCAGTTTTCACTGTAAAATCGAGTTGGAGCTAGTAGATCCCCATATATATGTATGGACTGGAGTTTGCACCTGAAAAGAAACTTTATGTTCCCATCAAGCTAGGTGAAGGACGGCTTTGACACACACTTATCTCTCAGAACTGAGCATGTGGAGAGACGTTCGTTCATCTAGCAACAAGGGAACTGGTTTCAGGGGATACTTTTACTCTGGTTTCTCAGTCTGTTTCAAAGTGCCGGTTTTAAGTTCCTGCAGTTTTCACTGTAAAACAGTGTTGCAGCTAGTACCTCCCCAAATATATGTATGGAGTGGAGTGGACACCTGAAAAGAATCTTTGTGTTCCCAACAAGCTAGGTGAAGGACGGCTTTCACACACACTTATCACTCAGAACTGAGCATATGGAGAGACATTCGTTCATCTAGCACCAAGGGAATGGGTTGCAGGAGAAACTTATACTCTGGTTTCTCAGTCTGTTTCCTAGTGCCGGTTTGAAGTTCCTGCAGTTTTCACTGTAAAACCGAGTTGGACCTAGTCCCTTCCCATATATATGTATGGAGTTGAGATTGCAACAAAAAAGTAACTTTGTGTTCCCAACATGCTAGGTGAAGGACGGCTTTCACACACACTTATCTCTCAGAACGGAGCATGTGGAGAGACGTTCGTTCATCTAGTACCAAGGGAACGGGTTGCAGGAGAAAATTTTACTCTGGCTTCTCAGTCTGTTTCCTAGTGCCGGTTTTTAGTTCCTGCAGTTTTCACTGTAAAACCGAGTTGCAGCTAGTACCTCCCCATATATATGTATGGAGTGGAATGGGCTCCTGAAAAGAATCTTTGTTTTCCCAAAAAGCTAGGTGTAGTACGGGTTTCACACGCACATATCTCTCAGAACTGAGCATGTGGAGAGACTTTCGTTCATCAAGCACCTAGGGAACGGGTTGCAGGGGAAACTTTTACTCTGGTTTCACAGTCTGTTACCTAGTGCCGGTTTGAAGTTCCTGCAGTTTTCACTGTAAAACCGAGTTGGACCTAGTCCCTTCCCATATATATGTATGGAGTTGAGTTTGAAACAAAAAAGTAACTTTGTGTTCCCAACATGCTAGGTGAAGGACGGCTTTCACACACACTTATCTCTCAGAACTGAGCATGTGGAGAGACGTTCGTTCATTTAGCACCAAAGGAACGGGTTGCAGGAGAAAATTTTACTCAGGATTCTCAGTCTGTTTCCTAGTGCCGGTTTGAAGTTCCTGCAGTTTTCTCTGTAAAACTGAGTTGGAGCTTGTAAAACCCCATATATATGGGTGGAGAGGAGTTTGCAACTGAAAAGAAACTTTGTGTTCCCAACAAGCCAGGTGAAGGACGGCTTTCACACACACTTATCTCTCAGAAATGAGCATGTGGATAGACGTTCGTTCATCTAGCACCAAGGGAACGGGTTGCAGGAGAAACTTTTACTCTGGTTTCTCAGTCTGTTTCCTAGTGCCGGTTTGAAGTTCCTGCAGTTTTCACTGTAAAATCGAAGTGGAGCTTGTACCTCCCATATATATGTATGGAGTGAACTTTGCACCTGAATAGAATCTATGTGTTCCTAAAAATCTAGGTGAAGAACGGCTTTAAAATACACTTAAATCTAAGAACTGAGCATGTGGAGAGACGTTCGTTCATCTAGCACCAAGGGGACGGGTTTCAGGAGAAACTTTTACTCTGGTTTCTCAGTCTTTTTCCTAGTGCCGGTTTGAAGTTCCTGCAGTTTTCACTGTAAAACCGAGTTGGAGCTAGTACCTCCCCATATATATATATGGAGTGGAGTTTGCACCTGAAAAGAAACTTTGTGTTCCGAACAAGCTTGGTGAAGAAGGCTTTCACACACACTTAACTCTCAGAACTGAGCATGTGGAGAAATGTTCGTTCATCTAGCACGAAGGGAACGGGTTGCAGGATAAATTTTACTCTGGTTTGTCAGTCTGTTTCCTAGTGCCGGTTTGAAGTTCCTGCAGTTTTCACTGTAAAACCGAATTTTAGCTAGTACCTCCACATATATATGTATGGAGTGGAGATATCACCTGAAAAGAAACTTTGTTTTCCCAACAAGCTAGGTGAAGGACGGCTTTCACACACACTTATCTCTCAGAACTGAGCATGTGGATAGACTTTCGTTCATCTAGCACCAAGGGAATGGGTTGCAGGAGAAACATTTACTGTGGTTTCTCAGTCTGTTTCCTAGTGCCGGTTTGAAGTTCCTGCAGTTTTCACTGTAAAACCGAGTTTGAGCTAGTCCCTCCCCATATATATGTATGGAGTGGAGTTTGGACCTGAAAAGAATCTTTGTGTTCCCAACAAGCTATGTGAAGGACGACTTTCACAAACACTTATATCTCAAAACTGAGCATGTTGAGAGACGTTCGTTCATCTAGCACCAAAGGAACTGGTTGCAGGAGAAACTATTACTCTGGTTTCTCAGTCTGTTTCCTAGTGCCGGTTTGAACTTCCTGCAGTTATCACTGTAAAACAGTGTTGGAGCTAGTACCTCCCCATATATATGTATGGAGTTTAGTTTGCACCTGAAAATAAACTTTGTGTTCCCAACAAGCTAGGTGAAGGACGGCTTTGACACACACTTATCTCTCAGAACCGAGCATGTGGAGAGACGTTCGTTCATCTAGCACCAAGGGAACTGGTTTCAGGGGATACTTTTACTCTGGTTTCTCAGTCTGTTTCAAAGTGCCGGGTTTAAGTTCCTGCAGTTTTCACTGTAAAACAGAGTTGCAGCTAGTACCTCCCCAAATATATGTATGGAGTGGAGTGGACACCTGAAAAGAATCTTTGTGTTCCCAACAAGCTAGGTGAAGGACGGCTTTCACACACACTTATCTCTCAGAACGGAGCATGTGGAGAGACGTTCGTTCATCTATCAACAAGTGAACGGGTTGCAGGAGAAAATTTTACTCTGGTTTCTCAGTCTGTTTCCTAGTGCCGGTTTGAAGTTCCTGCAGTTTTCACTGTAAAACCGAGTTGGACCTAGTCCCTTCCCATATATATGTATGGAGTTGAGTTTACAACAAAAAAGTAACTTTGTGTTCCCAACATGCTAGGTGAAGTACGGCTTTCACACACACTTATCTCTCAGAACGGAGCATGTGGAGAGACGTTCGTTCATCTATCAACAAGGGAACGGGTTGCAGGAGAAAATTTTACTCTGGTTTCTCAGTCTGTTTCCTAGTGCCGGTTTGAAGTTCCTGCGGTTTTCACTGTAAAATCGAGTTGGAGCTAGTACCACCCCATATATATGTATGGAGTGTAGTTTGCAACTAAAAAGAAACTTTGTGTTCCCAGCAAGCTAGGTGAAGGACGGCTTTGACACACACTTATCTCTCAGAACTTATCATGTGGAGAGACATTCTTTCACCTAGCACCAAGGGAACGGGTTGCATGTTATTCTTTTACTCTGGTTTCTCAGTGTGTTTCCTAGTGCCGGTTTTTACTTCCTGCAGTTTTCACTGTAAAACCGAGTTGCAGCTAGTACCTCCCCAAATATATGTATGGAGTGGAGTGGACACCTGAAAAGAATCTTTGTGTTCCCAACAAGCTAGGTGAAGGACGGCTTTCACACACACTTATCTCTCAGAACGGAGCATGTGGAGAGACGTTCGTTCATCTATCAACAAGTGAACGGGTTGCAGGAGAAAATTTTACTCTGGTTTCTCAGTCTGTTTCCTAGTGCCGGTTTGAAGTTCCTGCAGTTTTCACTGTAAAACCGAGTTGGACCTAGTCCCTTCCCATATATATGTATGGAGTTGAGTTTACAACAAAAAAGTAACTTTGTGTTCCCAACATGCTAGGTGAAGTACGGCTTTCACACACACTTATCTCTCAGAACGGAGCATGTGGAGAGACGTTCGTTCATCTATCAACAAGGGAACGGGTTGCAGGAGAAAATTTTACTCTGGTTTCTCAGTCTGTTTCCTAGTGCCGGTTTGAAGTTCCTGCGGTTTTCACTGTAAAATCGAGTTGGAGCTAGTACCTCCCCATATATATGTATGGAGTGTAGTTTGCAACTAAAAAGAAACTTTGTGTTCCCAGCAAGCTAGGTGAAGGACGGCTTTGACACACACTTATCTCTCAGAACTTATCATGTGGAGAGACATTCTTTCACCTAGCACCAAGGGAACGGGTTGCATGTTATTCTTTTACTCTGGTTTCTCAGTGTGTTTCCTAGTGCCGGTTTTTACTTCCTGCAGTTTTCACTGTAAAACCGAGTTGCAGCTAGTACCTCCCCATATATATGTATGGAGTGGAGTGGGCTCCTGAAAAGAATCTTTGTTTTCGCAAAAAGCTAGGTGTAGTACGGGTTTCACACACACTTATCTCTCAGAACTGATCATGTGGAGATACTTTCGTTCATCTAGCACCTAGGGAACGGGTTGCAGGAGAAACTTTTACTCTGGTTTCACAGTCTGTTACCTAGTACCGGTTTGAAGTTCCTGCTGTTTTCACTGTAAACCGAGTTGCAGCTTGTACCTCCCCATATATATGTATGGAGTGGAGTTTGCAACTAAAAAGAAACTTTGTGTTCCCAACAAGCTAGGTGAAGGACGGCTTTCACACACAATTATCTCTCAGAACTGAGCATGTGGAGAGATGTTCGTTCATCTAGTACCAAGGGAACGGGTTGCAGGGTAAACTTTTACTCTGGATTCTCAGTCTGTTTCCTAGTGCCGGTTTGAAGTTCCTGCAACTTTCACTGTAAAGCCGAGTTGGAGCTAGTCCCTCCCCATATATACGTATGGAATGGATTTTGAAACTTAAAAGAAATTTTGTGCTCCCAACAAGCTTTGTGAAGGGCGGCTTTCAAACAGACTTATCTCTCAGAACTGAGCATGTGGATAGACGATCTTTCATCTAGCACCAAGGGAAAGGTTTGTAGGAGAAACTTTTACTCTGGTTTCTCAGTCTGTTTCAAAGTGCCGGTTAGAAGTTCCTGCAGTTTTCACTGTAAAACCGATTTGGAGCTAGTCCCTTCCCATATATATGTATGGAATTGAGTTTGCAGCAAAAAAGTAACTTTGTGTTCCCAACATGCTAGGTGAAGGACGGCTTTCACACACACTTATCTCTCAGAACGGAGCATGTGGAGAGACGTTCGATCATCTAGCACCAAAGGAACGGGTTGCAGGAAAAATTTTACTCTGGTTTCTCAGTCTGTTTCCTAGTGCCGTTTTGAAGTTCCTGCGGTTATTACTGTAAAACCGAGTTGGAGCTAGTACCTCCCCATATATATGTATGGAGTGGAGTGTGCAACTTAAAAGAATCTTTGTGTTCCCAGCAAGCCAGGTGAAGGACGGCTTTCACACACTTTTATCTCTCAGAACGGAGCATGTGGAGAGACGTTCGTTCACCTAGCAACAATGGAACGGGTTGCAGTAAAAACTTTTACTCTTGTTTCTCAGTCTGTTTCCTAGTGCCGGTTTGAAGTTCCTGCAGTTTTCACTGTAAAACAGAGTTGGAGCTAGTACCTCCCCATATATATGTATGGAGTGGAGTTTGCAACTAAAAAGAAACTTTGTGTTCCAAACAAGATAGGTGAAGGAAGGCTTTCACACACATTTATCTCTCAGAACTGAGCATGTGGAGAGACGTTCGTTCATCTAGCACCAAGGGAACTGGTTGCAGGAGAAACTTTTACTCTGGTCTCTCAGTCTGTTTCCTAGTGCCGGTTTGAAGTTCCTGCAACTTTCACTGTAAAACCGAGTTGGAGCTAGTCCCTCCCCATATATATGTATGGAGTGGAGTTTGCAACTAAAAAGAAACTTTGTGTTCCCAACAAGCTAGATGAATGACGGCATTCACACACACTTATCTCTCAGAACTGAGCATGTGGAGAGACGTTCGTTCATCTAGAACCAAGGGAATGGGTTGCAGGAGAAACTTTTACTGTGGTTTCACAGTCTGTTTCCTAGTGCCGGTTTTAAGTTCCTGCAGTTTTCACTGTAAAACCGAGTTGCAGCTAGTACCTCCCCATATATATGTATGGAGTGGAGTTTGCAACTCAAAAGAAACTTTGTGTTCCCAACTAGATAGGTGAAGGACGGCTTTGACACACGCTTATCTCTCAGAACTGAGCATGTGGTGAGACGTTCGTTCATCTAGCACCAAGGGAACGGGTTGCAGGTGATACTTTTACTCTGGTTTCTCAGTCTGTTTCAAAATACCGGTTTTAAGTTCCTGCAGTTTTCACTGTAAAACCGAGTTGCAGCTAGTACCTCCCCTATATATGCATGGAGTGGAGTGGGCACCTGAAAAGAATCTTTGTGTTCCCATAAAGCTTTGTGAAGGACGGGTTTCACACACACTTATGTCTCAGGACTGAGCATGTGGAGAGACTTTCGTTCATCTAGCACCAAGGGAACGGGTTGCAGGAGAAACTTTTACTCTGGATTCACAGTCTGTTTCCTAGTGCCGGTTTGAAGTTCCTGCAGTTTTCACTGTAAAACCGACTTGCAGCTAGTACCTCCCCATATATATGTATGGAGTGGAGTTTGCAACTAAAAAGAAACTTTGTGTTCCCAACTAGCTAGGTGAAGGACGGCTTTCACACACACTTATCTCTCAGAACTGAGCATGTGGAGAGACTTTCGTTCATCTAGCACCAAGGGAACGAGTTGCAGGAGAAACTTTTACACTGGATTCTCAGAATGTTTCCTAGTGCCGGTTTGAAGTTCCGGCAGTTTTCACTGTAAAACCGAGTTGGAGCTAGTCCCACCCAATATATATGTATGGAGTGGAGTTTGCAACTAAAAAGAAAATTTGTGTTCCCAAAAAGCTAGGTGAATGATGGCTTTCACACACACATATCTCTCAGAACTGTGCATGTGGAGAGACATTCGTTCATCTATCACCAAGGGAACGGGTTGCAGGAGAAACTTCTACTCTGGTTTCTCAGTCTGTTTCCTAGTGCCGGTTTGAAGTTCCTGCAGTTTTCACTGTAAAACCGAGTTGCAGCTAGTACCTCCCCAAATATATGTATGGAGTGGAGTGGACACCTGAAAAGAATCTTTGTGTTCCCAACAAGCTAGGTGAAGGACGGCTTTCACACACACTTATCTCTCAGAACGGAGCATGTGGAGAGACGTTCGTTCATCTATCAACAAGTGAACGGGTTGCAGGAGAAAATTTTACTCTGGTTTCTCAGTCTGTTTCCTAGTGCCGGTTTGAAGTTCCTGCAGTTTTCACTGTAAAACCGAGTTGGACCTAGTCCCTTACCATATATATGTATGTAGTTGAGTTTACAACAAAAAAGTAACTTTGTGTTCCCAACATGCTAGGTGAAGTACGGCTTTCACACACACTTATCTCTCAGAACGGAGCATGTGGAGAGACGTTCGTTCATCTATCAACAAGGGAACGGGTTGCATGTTATTCTTTTACTCTGGTTTCTCAGTGTGTTTCCTAGTGCCGGTTTTTACTTCCTGCATTTTTCACTGTAAAACCGAGTTGCAGCTAGTACCTCCCCATATATATGTATGGAGTGGAGTGGGCTCCTGAAAAGAATCTTTGTTTTCGCAAAAAGCTAGGTGTAGTACGGGTTTCACACACACTTATCTCTCAGAACTGAGCATGTGGAGATACTTTCGTTCATCTAGCACCTAGGGAACGGGTTGAAGGAGAAACTTTTAGTCTGGTTTCACAGTCTGTTACCTAGTACCGGTTTGAAGTTCCTGCTGTTTTCACTGTAAAACCGAGTTGCAGCTTGTACCTCCCCATATATATGTATGGAGTGGAGTTTGCAACTAAAAAGAAACTTTGTGTTCCCAACAAGCTAGGTGAAGGACGGCTTTCACACACAATTATCTCTCAGAACTGAGCATGTGGAGAGATGTTCGTTCATCTAGTACCAAGGGAACGGGTTGCAGGGTAAACTTTTTCTCTGGATTCTCAGTCTGTTTCCTAGTGCCGGTTAGAAGTTCCTGCAGTTTTCACTGTAAAACCGATTTGGAGCTAGTCCCTCCCCATATATATGTATGGAATTGAGTTTGCAGCAAAAAAGTAACTTTGTGTTCCCAACATGCTAGGTGAAGGACGGCTTTCACACACACTTATCTCTCAGAACGGAGCATGTGGAGAGACGTTCGATCATCTAGCACCAAAGGAACGGGTTGCAGGAAAAATTTTACTCTGGTTTCTCAGTCTGTTTCCTAGTGCCGTTTTGAAGTTCCTGCGGTTATTACTGTAAAACCGAGTTGGAGCTAGTACCTCCCCATATATATGTATGGAGTGGAGTGTGCAACTAAAAAGAATCTTTGTGTTCCCTGCAAGCCAGGTGAAGGACGGCTTTCACACACTTTTATCTCTCAGAACGGAGCATATGGAGAGACGTTCGTTCACCTAGCAACAATGGAACGGGTTGCAGTAAAAACTTTTACTCTTGTTTCTCAGTCTGTTTCCTAGTGCCGGTTTGAAGTTCCTGCAGTTTTCACTGTAAAACCGAGTTGGAGCTAGTACCTCCCCATATATATGTATGGAGTGGAGTTTGCAACTAAAAAGAAACTTTCTGTTCCCAACAAGATATGTGAAGGAAGGCTTTCACACACATTTATCTCTCAGAACTGAGCATGTGGAGAGACGTTCGTTCATCTAGCACCAAGGGAACTGGTTGCAGGAGAAACTTTTACTCTGGTCTCTCAGTCTGTTTCCTAGTGCCGGTTTGAAGTTCCTGCAACTTTCACTGTAAAACCGAGTTGGAGCTAGTCCCTCCCCATATATATGTATGGAGTGGAGTTTGCAACTAAAAAGAAACTTTGTGTTCCCAACAAGCTAGATGAATGACGGCATTCACACACACTTATCTCTCAGAACTGAGCATGTGGAGAGACGTTCGTTCATTTAGAACCAAGGGAATGGGTTGCAGGAGAAACTTTTACTGTGGTTTCACAGTCTGTTTCCTAGTGCCGGTTTTAAGTTCCTGCAGTTTTCACTGTAAAACCGAGTTGCAGCTAGTACCTCCCCATATATATGTATGGAGTGGAGTTTGCAACTCAAAAGAAACTTTGTGTTCCCAACTAGATAGGTGAAGGACGGCTTTGACACACGCTTATCTCTCAGAACTGAGCATGTGGTGAGACGTTCGTTCATCTAGCACCAAGGGAACGGGTTGCAGGTGATACTTTTACTCTGGTTTCTCAGTCTGTTTCAAAATACCGGTTTTAAGTTCCTGCAGTTTTCACTGTAAAACCGAGTTGCAGCTAGTACCTCCCCTATATATGCATGGAGTGGAGTGGGCACCTGAAAAGAATCTTTGTGTTCCCATAAAGCTATGTGAAGGACGGGTTTCACACACACTTATGTCTCAGGACTGAGCATGTGGAGAGACTTTCGTTCATCTAGCACCAAGGGAACGGGTTGCAGGAGAAACTTTTACTCTGGATTCACAGTCTGTTTCCTAGTGCCGGTTTGAAGTTCCTGCAGTTTTCAATGTAAAACCGACTTGCAGCTAGTACCTCCCCATATATATGTATGGAGAGGAGTTTGCAACTAAAAAGAAACTATGTGTTCCCAACAAGCTAGGTGAAGAACGGCTTTCACACACATTTATCTCTCAGAACTGAGCATGTGGAGAGACATTCGTTCATCTAGCACCAAGGGAACGGATTGTAGGAGAAACTTTTACTCTGGTTTCTCAGTCTGTTTCCTAGTGCCGGTTTGAATTTCCTGCAGTTTTCACTGTAAAACCGAGTTGGAGCTAGTCCCTCCCCATATATATGTATGGAGTGGAGTTTGCAACTAAAAAGAAACTTTGTGTTCCCAACAAGCTAGGTGATGGACGGCTGTCACACACAATTATCTCTCAGAACTGAGCATGTGGAGAGACGTTCGTTCATCTAACACCAAGGGAACGGGTTTAGGAGAAACTTTTACACTGGTTTCTCAGTCTGTTTCCTAGTGCCGGTTTGAAGTTCCTGCAACTTTCACTGTAAAACCGAGTTGTAGCATGTCCCTCCCCATATATATGTATGGAGTGGAGTTTGCAACTAAAAAGAAACTTTGTGTTCCCAACAAGCTAGGTGAAGAACGGCTTTCACACACACACATCTCTCAGAACTGAGCATGTGGATAGCCGTTCGTTTATCTAGCAACATTGGAACGGGTTGCAGTAAAAACTTTTACTCAGGTAACTCAGTCTGTTTCCTAGTGCCGGTTTGAAGTTCCTGCAGTTTTCACTGTAAAACCGAGTTGGAGCTAGTACCTCCCCATATATATGTATGGAATGGAGTTTACAACTAAAAAGAAACTTTGTGTTCCCAACAAGCTAGGTGAAGGATGGTTTTCACACACACTTATCTCTCAGAACTGAGCATATGGAGAGACGTTCGTTCATCTAGCACCAAGGGAACGGGTTGCAGGAGAAACTTATACTCTGGTTTCTCAGTCTGTTTCCTAGTGCCGGTTTGAAGTTCCTGCAGTTTTCACTGTAAAACCGAGTTGGAGCTAGTCCCTTCCCATATATATGTATGGAGTTGAGTTTGCAACAAAAAAGTAACTTTATGTTCCCAACATGCTAGGTGAAGGACGGCTTTCACACACACTTATCTCTCAGAACCGAGCATGTGGAGAGACGTTGGTTCATCTAGCACCAAAGGAACGGGTTGCAGGAGAAAATTTTTCTATGGTATCTCAGTCTCTTTCCTAGTGCCGGTTTGAAGTTCCTGCAGTTTTCACTGTAAAACCGATTTGGAGCTACTACCTCCCCATATATATGTATGGAGTGGAGTTTGCATCTAAAAAGAAACTTTGTGTTCCCAGCAAGCTAGGTTAAGTACGGCTTTGACACACACTTATCTCTCAGAACTTAGCATGTGGAGAGACGTTCGTTCATCTAGCACCAAGGGAACGGGTTGCACGGTATTCTTTTACTCTGTTTTCTCAGTCTGTTTCCTAGTGCCGGTTTTAAGTTCCTGCAGTTTTCACTGTAAAACCGAGTTGCAGCTAGTACCTCCCCATATATATGTATGGAGTGGAGTGGGCTCCTGAAAAGAATCTTTGTTTTCCCAAAAAGCTAGGTGTAGTATGGGTTTCACACACACTTATCTTAGAACTGAGAATGTGGAGAGACTTTCGTTCATCTAGCACCAAGGGAACGGGTTGCAGGAGAAACTTTTTCTCTGGTTTCTCAGTCTGTTTCCTAGTGCATGTTTGAATTTCCTGCAGATTTCACTGTAAAAACGAATTGGAGCTAGTACCTCCCCATATATATGTATGGACTGGGGTTTGCACCTGAAAAGAAACTTTATGTTCCCAACAAGCTAGGTGAAGGACGGCTTTGACACACACTTATCTCTCAGAACCGAGCATGTGGAGAGACGTTCGTTCATCTAGCAACAAGGGAACTGGTTTCAGGGGATACTTTTACTCTGGTTTCTCAGTCTGTTTCAAAGTGCCGGTTTTAAGTTCCTGCAGTTTTCACTGTAAAACCGAGTTGCAGGTAGTACCTCCCCAAATATATGTATGGAGTGGAGTGGACACCTGAAAAGAATCTTTGTATTCCCAACAAGCTAGGTGAAGGACGGCTTTCACACACAATTTTCTCTCAGAACTGAGCATATGGAGAAACGTTCGTTCATCTAGCACCAAGGGAACGGGTTGCAGGAGAAACTTATACTCTGGTTTCTCAGTCTGTTTCCTAGTGCCGGTTTGAAGTTCCTGCAGTTTTCACTGTAAAACCGAGTTGGACCTAGTCCCTTCCCATATATATGTATGGAGTTGAGTTTACAACAAAAAAGTAACTTTGTGTTCCCAACATGCTAGGTGAAGTACGGCTTTCACACACACTTATCTCTCAGAACGGAGCATGTGGAGAGACGTTCGTTCATCTATCAACAAGGGAACGGGTTGCAGGAGAAAATTTTACTCTGGTTTCTCAGTCTGTTTCCTAGTGCCGGTTTGAAGTTCCTGCGGTTTTCACTGTAAAATCGAGTTGGAGCTAGTACCTCCCCATATATATGTATGGAGTGTAGTTTGCAACTAAAAAGAAACTTTGTGTTCCCAGCAAGCTAGGTGAAGGACGGCTTTGACACACACTTATCTCTCAGAACTTATCATGTGGAGAGACATTCTTTCACCTAGCACCAAGGGAACGGGTTGCAGGTTATTCTTTTACTCTGGTTTCTCAGTGTGTTTCCTAGTGCCGGTTTTTACTTCCTGCAGTTTTCACTGTAAAACCGAGTTGCAGCTAGTACCTCCCCATATATATGTATGGAGTGGAGTGGGCTCCTGAAAAGAATCTTTGTTTTCCCAAAAAGCTAGGTGTAGTACGGGTTTCACACACACTTATCTCTCAGAACTGAGCATGTGGAGATACTTTCGTTCATCTAGCACCTAGGGAACGGGTTGCAGGAGAAACTTTTACTCTGGTTTCACAGTCTGTTACCTAGTACCGGTTTGAAGTTCCTGCTGTTTTCACTGTAAAAACGAGTTGCAGCTTGTACCTCCCCATATATATGTATGGAGTGGAGTTTGCAACTAAAAAGAAACTTTGTGTTCCCAACAAGCTAGGTGAAGGACGGCTTTCACACACAATTATCTCTCAGAACTGAGCATGTGGAGAGATGTTCGTTCATCTAGTACCAAGGGAACGGGTTGCAGGGTAAACTTTTACTCTGGTTTCTCAGTCTGTTTCCTAGTGCCGGTTTGAAGTTCCTGCAACTTTCACTGTAAAGCCGAGTTGGAGCTAGTCCCTCCCCATATATACGTATGGAATGGATTTTGAAACTAAAAAGAAATTTTGTGCTCCCAACAAGCTTTGTGAAGGGCGGCTTTCAAACAGACTTATCTCTCAGAACTGAGCATGTGGATAGACGATCGTTCATCTAGCACCAAGGGAAAGGTATGTAGGAGAAACTTTTACTCTGGTTTCTCAGTCTGTTTCCTAGTGCCGGTTAGAAGTTCCTGCAGTTTTCACTGTAAAACCGATTTGGAGCTAGTCCCTCCCCATATATATGTATGGATTTGAGTTTGCAGCAAAAAAGTAACTTTGTGTTCCCAACATGCTAGGTGAAGGACGGCTTTCACACACACTTATCTCTCAGAACGGAGCATGTGGAGAGACGTTCGATCATCTAACACCAAAGGAACGGGTTGCAGGAAAACTTTTACTCTGGTTTCTCAGTCTGTTTCCTAGTGCCGTTTTGAAGTTCCTGCGGTTATCACTGTAAAACCGAGTTGGAGCTAGTACCTCCCCATATATATGTATGGAGTGGAGTGTGCAACTAAAAAGAATCTTTGTGTTCCCAGCAAGCCAGGTGAAGGACGGCTTTCACACACTTTTATCTCTCAGAACGGAGCATGTGGAGAGACGTTCGTTCACCTAGCAACAATGGAACGGGTTGCAGTAAAAACTTTTACTCTTGTTTCTCAGTCTGTTTCCTAGTGCCGGTTTGAAGTTCCTGCAGTTTTCACCGTAAAACAGAGTTGGAGCTAGTACCTCCCCATATATATGTATGGAGTGGAGTTTGCAACTAAAAAGAAACTTTGTGTTCCCAACAAGATAGGTGAAGGAAGGCTTTCACACACATTTATCTCTCAGAACTGAGCATGTGGAGAGACGTTCGTTCATCTAGCACCAAGGGAACGGGTTGCAGGAGAAACTTTTACTCTGGTCTCTCAGTCTGTTTCCTAGTGCCGGTTTGAAGTTCCTGCAACTTTCACTGTAAAACCGAGTTGGAGCTAGTCCCTCCCCATATATATGTATGGAGAGGAGTTTGCAACTAAAAAGAAACTTTGTGTTCCCAACAAGCTAGATGAATGACGGCATTCAACACACTTATCTCTCAGAACTGAGCATGTGGAGAGACGTTCGTTCATCTAGCACCAAGGGAATGGGTTGCAGGTGAATCTTTTACTGTGGTTTCACAGTCTGTTTCCTAGTGCCGGTTTTATGTTCCTGCAGTTTTCACTGTAAAACCGAGTTGCAGCTAGTACCTCCCCATATATATGTATGGAGTGGAGTTTGCAACTCAAAAGAAACTTTGTGTTCCCAACTAGATAGGTGAAGGACGGCTTTGACACACGCTTATCTCTCAGAACTGAGCATGTGGAGAGACGTTCGTTCATCTAGCACCAAGGGAACGGGTGGCAGGGGATACTTTTACTCTGGTTTCTCAGTCT
The DNA here is from genome assembly GCF_036321535.1 of Camelus dromedarius. Classification (NCBI taxonomy): domain Eukaryota; kingdom Metazoa; phylum Chordata; class Mammalia; order Artiodactyla; family Camelidae; genus Camelus; species Camelus dromedarius. The sequence goes on from NW_026989839.1 coordinate 3,131,092, forward strand.
GTTTCAAAATACCGGTTTTAAGTTCCTGCAGTTTTCACTGTAAAACCGAGTTGCAGCTAGTACCTCTCCTATATATGCATGGAGTGGAGTGGGCACCTGAAAAGAATCTTTGTGTTCCCATAAAGCTATGTGAAGGACGGTTTTCACACAAACTTATGTCTCAGAACTTAGCATGTGGAGAGACTTTCGTTCATCTAGCACCAAGGGAACGGGTTGCAGGAGAAACTTTTACTCTGGATTCACAGTCTGTTTCCTAGTGCCGGTTTGAAGTTCCTGCAGTTTTCACTGTAAAACCGACGTACAGCTAGTACCTCCCCATATATATGTATGGAATGGAGATTGCAACTAAAAAGAAACTTTGTGTTCCCAACAAGCTAGGTGAAGAACGGCTTTCACACACATTTATCTCTGAGAACTGAGCATGTGGAGAGACATTCGTTCATCTAGCACCAAGGGAACGGGTTGTAGGAGAAACTTTTACTCTGGTTTCTCAGTCTGTTTCCTAGAGCCGGTTTGAATTTCCTGCAGTTTTCACTGTAAAACCGAGTTGGAGCTAGTCCCTCCCCATATATATGTATGGAGTGGAGTTTGCAACTAAAAAGAAACTTTGTGTTCCCAACAAGCTAGTTGATGGACGGCTGTCACACACAATTATCTCTCAGAACAGAGCATGTGGAGAGACGTTCATTCATCTAACACCAAGGGAACGGGTTTAGGAGAAACTTTTACACTGGTTTCTCAGTCTGTTTCCTAGTGCCGGTTTGAAGTTCCTGCAACTTTCACTGTAAAACCGAGTTGGAGCATGTCCCTCCCCATATATATGTATGGAGTGGAGTTTGCAACTAAAAAGAAACTTTGTGTTCCCAACAAGCTAGGTGAAGAACGGCTTTCACACACACACATCTCTCAGAACTGAGCGTGTGGATAGCCGTTCGTTCATCTAGCATCATTGGAACGGGTTGCAGTAAAAACTTTTACTCAGGTATCTCAGTCTGTTTCCTAGTGCCGGTTTGAAGTTCCTGCAGTTTTCACTGTAAAACCGAGTTGGAGCTAGTACCTCCCCATATATATGTATGGAGTTGAGTTTGCAAAAAAAAAGTAACTTTGTATTCCCAACATGCTAGGTGAAGGACGGCTTTCACACACAATTATCTCTCAGAACGGAGCATGTGGAGAGACGTTGGTTCATCTAGCACCAAAGAACGGGTTGCAGGAGAAAATTTTTCTATTGTATCTCAGTCTGTTTCCTAGTGCCGGTTTGAAGTTCCTGCAGTTTTCACTGTAAAACCGATTTGGAGCTAGTACCTCCCCATATATATGTATGGAGTGGAGTTTGCATCTAAAAAGAAACTTTGTGTTCCCAGCAAGCTAGGTTAAGGACGGCTTTGACACACACTTATCTCTCAGAACTTAGCATGTGGAGAGACGTTCGTTCATCTAGCACCAAGGGAACGGGTTGCACGGTATTCTTTTACTCTGGTTTCTCAGTCTGTTTCCTAGTGCCGGTTTTAAGTTCCTGCAGTTTTCACTGTAAAACCGAGTTGCAGCTAGTACCTCCCCATATATATGTATGGAGTGGAGTGGGCTCCTGAAAAGAATCTTTGTTTTCCCAAAAAGCTAGGTGTAGTACGGGTTTCACACACACTTATCTTAGAACTGAGAATGTGGAGAGACTTTCGTTCATCTAGCACCTAGGGAACGGGTTGCAGGAGAAACTTTTACTCTGGTTTCTCAGTCTGTTTCCTAGTGCCGGTTTGAAGTTGCTGCAAATTTCACTGTAAAGCCGAGTTGGAGATAGTCCCTCCCCATATATACGTATGGAATGGATTTTGAAACTAAAAAGAAATTTTGTGCTCCCAACAATCTATGTGAAGGGCGGGTTTCACACAGATTTATCTCTCAGAACTGAGTATGTGGAGAGTCGTTCGTTCATCTAGCACCAAGGGAAAGGTTTGTAGGAGAAACTTTTACTCTGGTTTCTCAGTCTGTTTCCTAGTGCCGGTTAGAAGTTCCTGCAGTTTTCACTGTAAAATCGATTTGGAGCTAGTACCTCCCCATATATATGAATGGATTGAATTTGCATGTATAAAGAAAATTTGTGTTCCCAACAAGCTAGGTGAAGGACGGCTTTCACACACACTTATCTCTCAGAAAGGAGCATGTGGAGAGACTTTCGTTCATCTAGCACCAAGGGAACGGGTTGCAGGAGAAAATTTTTCTCTGGTTTCTCAGTCTGTTTCCTAGTGCCGGTTTGAAGTTCCTGCGGATTTCACTGTAAAATCGAGTTGGAGCTAGTAACTTCCCATATATATGTATGGAGTGGAGTTTGCACCTGTAAAGAAACTTTGTTTTCCCAACAAAGCTAGGTGAAGGACGGCTTTGACACACACTTATCTCTCACAACTGAGCATGTGGAGAGACGTTCGTTCATCTAGCACCAAGGGAACGGGTTGTAGGGGAAAGTTTTACTCTGGATTCTCAGTGTGTTTCCTAGTGCCGGTTTGAATTTCCTGCAGTTTTCACTGTAAAACTGAGTTGCAGCTAGTACATCCCCGTATATATGTATGGACTGGATTTTGCAACTAAAAAGAAACTTTGTGTTCCCAACAATCTATTTGAATGACGGCTTTCAAACACAGTTATCTCTCAGAATTGAGCATGTGGAGAGACGTTAGTTTATCTAGCACCAATGAAACGGGTTGCAGGAGAAACATTTACTCTGGTTTCCCAGTCTGTTTCCTAGTGTCGTTTTGAAGTTCCTGCAGTTTGCACTGTAAAACCGAGTTGGAGCTAGTACCTCCCCATATATATGTATGGATTGGAGTTTGCACCTGAAAAGAAACTTTGTGTTCCCAATAAGCTAGGTGAAGGACGGCTTTCACACACACTTATCTCTCAGAACTAAGCATGTGGAGAGACGTTCGTTCATCTTGCAACAAGTGAACGGGTTGCAGGTGATACTTTTACTCTGGTTTCTCAGTCTGTTTCAAAGTGCCGTTTTTAAGTTCTTGCAGTTTTCAGTGTAAATCATAATTGCAGCTAGTACCTCCCCATATATATTTATGGAATGGAGTGGGCACCTGAAAATAATCTTTGTGTTCCCAAAAAGCTAAGTGAAGGACGGGTTTCACACACACTTATCTCTCAGAACTGAGCTTGTGGAGAGACTTTCGTTCATCTAGCACCAAGGGAACGGGTTGCAGGAGAAACTTTTACTCTGGTTTCTCAGTCTGTTTCCTAGTGCCGGGTTGATGTTCCTGCAGTTTTCACTGTAAAACCGAGTTGGAGTTAGAACCTCCCCATATATATGTATGGAGTGGAGTTTGGACCTGAAAAGAAACTTTGTGTTCCCAACAAGCTAGTTGAAGAACGGCTTTCACACACACTTATCTCTCAGAACTGAGCATGTGGAGAGACGTTCGTTCATCTAGCACCAAGGGAACGGGTTGCGGGTGATACATTTACTCTGGTTTCTCAGTCTGTTTCCAAGTGCCGGTTTGAAGTTCCTGCAGTTGTCACTGTAAAACCGAGTTTCAGCTAGTACCTCCCATTATATATGTATGGGGTGGAGTGGGCACCTGAAAACAATATTTGTTTTCCCAAAAAGCTTGGTCAAATAGGGCTTTCACACACAATTATCTCTCAGAACTGAGCATGTGTAGAGACGTTCGTTCATCTAGCAGCAAATGTACGGTTTGCAGTGGAAAGTTTTACTCTGGTTTCTCAGTCTGTTTCCTAGTGCCGTTTTGAAGTTCCTGCAGTTTGCACTGTAAAACCGTTTTGGAGCTAGTACCTCCCCATATATATGTATGGAGTGGAGTTTGCCACTAAAAAGGAACTTTGTGTTCCCAACAAGCTAGGTTAAGTACGGCTTTCACACAAAATTATCTCTCAGAACTGAGCATGTGGAGAGACGTTCGTTCATCTAGCACCAAGGAAACGGTTTGCAGGAGAAACTTTTACTCTGGTTTCCCAGTCTGTTTCCTAGTGCCGTTATGAAGTTCCTGCAGTTTGCACAGTAAAACCGAGTTGGAGCTAGTACCTCCTCATATATATGCATGGAGTGGAGTGGGCACCTGAAAAGAATCTTTGTGTTCCCATAAAGCTATGTGAAGGACGGGTTTCACACACACTTATGTCTCAGAACTGAGCATGTGGAGAGACTTTCGTTCATCTAGCACCAAGGGAACGGGTTGCAGGAGAAACTTTTACTCTGGATTCACAGTCTGTTTCCTAGTGCCGGTTTGAAGTTCCTGCAGTTTTCACTGTAAAACCGACGTGCAGCTAGTACCTCCCCATATATATGTATTGAGTGGAGTTTGCAACTAAAAAGAAACTTTGTGTTCCCAACAAGCTAGGTGAAGAACGGCTTTCACACACATTTATCTCTCAGAACTGAGCATGTGGAGAGACATTCGTTCATCTAGCACCAAGGGAACGAGTTTTAGGAGAAACTTTTACTCTGGTTTCTCAGTCTGTTTCCTAGTGCCGGTTTGAATTTCCTGCAGTTTTCACTGTATAACCGAGTTGGAGCTAGTCCCTCCCCATATATATGTATGGAGTGGGGTTTGCAACTAAAAAGAAACTTTGTGTTCCCAACAAGCTATTTGATGGACGGCTGTCACACACAAATATCTCTCAGAACTGAGCATGTGGAGAGACGTTCGTTCATCTAACACCAAGGGAACGGGTTTAGGAGAAACTTTTACACTGGTTTCTCAGACTGTTTCCTAGTGCCGGTTTGAAGTTCCTGCAACTTTCACTGTAAAACCGAGTTGGAGCATGTCCCTCCCCATATATATGTATGGAGTGGAGTTTGCAACTAAAAAGAAACTTTGTGTTCCCAACAAGTTAGGTGAAGAACGGCTTTCACACACACACATCTCTCAGAACTGAGCATGTGGATAGCCGTTCGTTCATCTAGCAACATTGGAACGGGTTGCAGTAAAAACTTTTACTCAGGTATCTCAGTCTGTTTCCTAGTGCCGGTTTGAAGTTCCTGCAGTTTTCACTGTAAAAGCGAGTTGGAGCTAGTACCTCCCCATATATATGTATGGAGTGGAGTTTACAACTAAAAAGAAACTTTGTGTTCCCAACAACCTAGGTGAAGGATGGCTTTCACACACACTTATCTCTCAGAACTGAGCATATGGAGAGACGTTCGTTCATCTAGCACCAAGGGAACGGGTTGCAGGAGAAACTTATACTCTGGTTTCTCAGTCTGTTTCCTAGTGCCGGTTTGAAGTTCCTGCAGTTTTCACTGTAAAACCGAGTTGGAGCTAGTCCCTTCCCATATATATGTATGGAGTTGTGTTTGCAAAGAAAAAGTAACTTTGTGTTCCCAACATGCTAGGTGAAGGACGGCTTTCACACACACTTATCTCTCAGAACGGAGCATGTGGAGAGACGTTGGTTCATCTAGCACCAAAGGAACGGGTTGCAGGAGAAAATTTTTCTATGTTATCTCAGTCTGTTTCCTAGTGCCGGTTTGAAGTTCCTGCAGTTTTCACTGTAAAACCGATTTGGAGCTAGTACCTCCCCATATATATGTATGGAGTGGAGATTGCATCTAAAAAGAAACTTTGTGTTCCCAGCAAGCTAGGTTAAGGACGGCTTTGACACACACTTATCTCTCAGAACTTAGCATGTGGAGAGACGTTCGTTCATCTAGCATCAAGGGAACGGGTTGCACGGTATTCTTTTACTCTGGTTTCTCAGTCTGTTTCCTAGTGCCGGTTTTAAGTTCCTGCAGTTTTCACTGTAAAACCGAGTTGCAGCTAGTACCTCCCCATATATATGTATGGAGTGGAGTGGGCTCCTGAAAAGAATCTTTGTTTTCCCAAAAAGCTATGTGTAGTATGGGTTTCACACACACTTATCTTAGAACTGAGAATGTGGAGAGACTTTCGTTCATCTAGCACCTAGGGAACGGGTTGCAGGAGAAACTTTTACTCTGGTTTCTCAGTCTGTTTCCTAGTGCCGGTTTGAAGTTCCTGCAAATTTCACTGTAAAGCCGAGTTGGAGATAGTCCCTCCCCATATATACGTATGGAATGGATTTTGAAACTAAAAAGAAATTTTGTGCTCCCAACAAGCTATGTGAAGGGCGGGTTTCACACAGATTTATCTCTCAGAACTGAGTATGTGGAGAGACGTTCGTTCATCTAGCAACAAGGGAAAGGTTTGTAGGAGAAACTTTTACTCTGGTTTCTCAGTCTGTTTCCTAGTGCCGGTTAGAAGTTCCTGCAGTTTTCACTGTAAAATCGATTTGGAGCTAATACCTCCCCATATATATGAATGGATTGAATTTGCATGTATAAAGAAAATTTGTGTTCCCAACAAGCTAGGTGAAGGACGGCTTTCACACACACTTATCTCTCAGAACTGAGCATGTGGAGAGACGTTCGTTCATCTAGCACCAAGGGATCGGGTTGCAGGAGAATCTTAACTCTGGTTTCTCAGTCTGTTTCCTAGTGCCGATTTGAAGTTCCTGCAACTTTCACTGTAAAACCGAGTTGGAGTTAGTCCCTCCCCATATATATGTATGGAGTGGAGTTTGCAACTAAAAAGAAACTTTTTGTTCCCAACAAGCTATGTGAAGGACGGCTTTCACACACACTTATCTCTTATAACTGAGCATGTGGAGAGCCGTTCGTTCATCTAACAACAATGGAACAGGTTGCATTAAAAACTTTTACTCTGGTTTCTAAGTCTGTTTCCTAGTGCCGGTTTGAAGTCCCTACAGTTTTCACTGTAAAACCGAGTTGGAGATAGTACCTCCCCATATATATGTATGGATTGGATTTTGCAACTAAAAAGAAACTTTTTGTTCCCAACAAGCTATGTGAAGGACGGCTTTCACACACACTTATCTCTTATAACTGAGCATGTGGAGAGCCGTTCGTTCATCTAACAACAATGGAACAGGTTGCATTAAAAACTTTTACTCTGGTTTCTAAGTCTGTTTCCTAGTGCCGGTTTGAAGTCCCTACAGTTTTCACTGTAAAACCGAGTTGGAGATAGTACCTCCCCATATATATGTATGGATTGGATTTTGCAACTAAAAAGAAATTTTGTGCTCCCAACAAGCTAGGTGAAGGACGGCTTTGACACACACTTATCTCTCAGAACTGAGCATGCGGAGAGACATTCGTTCATCTAGCACCAAGGGAACGGGTTGCTGGGGATACTTTTACTCTGGTTTCTCAGTCTGTTTCCAAGTGCCGGTTTGAAGTTCCTGCAGTTTTCACAGTAAAACCGAGTTGCAGCTAGTACCTACCCATATATATGTATGGAGTGGAGTGGGCACCTGAAAAGAATCTTTGTTTTCCCAAAAAGCTAGGTGAACGACGGCTTTCACACACACTTATTTCTCAGAACTGAGCATGTGGAGAGACGCTCGTTCATCTAGGACCAAGGGAACGGGTTGCAGGAGAAACTGTACTCTGGTTTCTCAGACTGTTTGCTAGTGCCGGTTTGAATTTCCTGCAGTTTTCACTGTAAAAACGAGTTGCAGCTTGTACCTCCCCACATATATGTATGGAGTGGAGTTTGCACCTGTAAAGAATCTTTGTTTTCCCAACAAAGCTAGGTGAAGGACGGCTTTGACACACACTTTTCTCTCACAGCTGAGCATGTGGAGAGACGTTCGTTCATCTAGCACCAAGGCAACGGGTTGTAGGGGAAAGTTTTACTCTGGATTCTCAGTGTGTTTCCTAGTGCCGGTTTGAATTTCCTGCAGTTTTCACTGTAAAACTGAGTTGCAGCTAGTACATCCCCGTATATATGTATGGACTGGATTTTGCAACTAAAAAGAAATTTGTGTTCCCAACAATCTATTTGAATGACGGCTTTCAAACACAGTTATCTCTCAGAACTGAGCATGTGGAGAGACGTTCGTTTATCTAGCACCAATGAAACGGGTTGCAGGAGAAACATTTACTCTGGTTTCCCAGTCTGTTTTCTAGTGTCGTTTTGAAGTTCCTGCAGTTTGCACTGTAAAACCGAGTTGGAGCTAGTACCTCCCCATATATATGTATGGAGTGGAGTTTGCACCTGAAAAGAAACTTTGTGTTCCCAAAAAGCTAGGTGAAGGACGGTTTCACACACACTTATCTCTCAGAACTAAGCATGTGTAGAGACGTTCGTTCATCTAGCACCAAGTGAACGGGTTGCAGGTGATACTTTTACTCTGGTTTCTCAGTCTGTTTCAAAGTGCCGTTTTTAAGTTCTTGCAGTTTTCACTGTAAATCATAATTGCAGCTAGTACCTCCCCATATATATTTATGGAATGGAGTGGACACCTGAAAATAATCTTTGTGTTCCCAAAAAGCTAAGTGAAGGACGGGTTTCACACACACTTATCTCTCAGAACTGAGCTTGTGGAGAGACTTTCGTTCATCTAGCACCAAGGGAACGGGTTGCATGAGAAACTTTTACTCTGGTTTCTCAGTCTGTTTCCTAGTGCCGGTTTGAAGTTCCTGCAAATTTCACTGTAAAGCCGAGTTGGAGATAGTCCCTCCCCATATATACGTATGGAATGGATTTTGAAACTAAAAAGAAATTTTGTGCTCCCAACAAGCTATGTGAAGGGCGGGTTTCACACAGATTTATCTCTCAGAACTGAGTATGTGGAGAGACGTTCTTTCATCTAGCAACATGGGAAAGGTTTGTAGGAGAAACTTTTACTCTGGTTTCTCAGTCTGTTTCCTAGTGCCGGTTAGAAGTTCCTGCAGTTTTCACTGTAAAATCGATTTGGAGCTAGTACCTCCCCATATATATGAATGGATTGAATTTGCATGTATAAAGAAAATTTGTGTTCCCAACAAGCTAGGTGAAGGACGGCTTTCACACACACTTATCTCTCAGAAAGGAGCATGTGGAGAGACGTTTGTTCATCTAGCACCAAGGGAACGGGTTGCAGGAGAAAATTTTTCTCTGGTTTCTCAATCTGTTTCCTAGTGCCGGTTGGAAGTTCCTGCAGTTTTCACTGTAAAACGAGTTGGAGCTAACCCCTCCCCATATATATGTAAGGTGTGGAGTTTGCAACTAAAAAGAAAATTTGTGTTCCCAACAAGCTATGTGAAGGACGGCTTTCACGCACAATTATCTCTCAGAACTGAGCATGTGGAGAGACGTTCGTTCATCTAGGACCAAGGGAACGGGTTGCAGGAGAAACTGTACTCTGGTTTCTCAGACTGTTTGCTAGTGCCGGTTTGAATTTCCTGCAGTTTTCACTGTAAAAACGAGTTGCAGCTTGTACCTCCCCACATATATGTATGGAGTGGAGTTTGCACCTGTAAAGAAACTTTGTTTTCCCAACAAAGCTAGGTGAAGGACGGCTTTGACACACACTTTTCTCTCACAACTGAGCATGTGGAGAGACGTTCGTTCATCTAGCACCAAGGCAACGGGTTGTAGGGGAAAGTTTTACTCTGGATTCTCAGTGTGTTTCCTAGTGCCGGTTTGAATTTCCTGCAGTTTTCACTGTAAAACTGAGTTGCAGCTAGTACATCCCCGTATATATGTATGGACTGGATTTTGCAACTAAAAAGAAACTTTGTGTTCCCAACAATCTATTTGAATGACGGCTTTCAAACACAGTTATCTCTCAGAACTGAGCATGTGGAGAGACGTTCGTTTATCTAGCACCAATGAAACGGGTTGCAGGAGAAACATTTACTCTGGTTTCCCAGTCTGTTTCCTAGTGTCGTTTTGAAGTTCCTGCAGTTTGCACTGTAAAACCGAGTTGGAGCTAGTACCTCCCCATATATATGTATGGAGTGGAGTTTGCACCTGAAAAGAAACTTTGTGTTCCCAAAAAGCTAGGTGAAGGGCGGCTTTCACACACACTTATCTCTCAGAACTAAGCATGTGTAGAGACGTTCGTTCATCTAGCACCAAGTGAACGGGTTGCAGGTGATACTTTTACTCTGGTTTCTCAGTCTGTTTCAAAGTGCCGTTTTTAAGTTCTTGCAGTTTTCACTGTAAATCATAATTGCAGCTAGTAACTCCCCATATATATTTATGGAATGGAGTGGGCACCTGAAAATAATCTTTGTGTTCCCAAAAAGCTAAGTGAAGGACGGGTTTCACACACACTTATCTCTCAGAACTGAGCTTGTGGAGAGACTTTCGTTCATCTAGCACCAAGGGAACGGGTTGCAGGAGAAACTTTTACTCTGGTTTCTCAGTCTGTTTCCTAGTGCCGGGTTGATGTTCCTGCAGTTTTCACTGTAAAACCGAGTTGGAGTTAGAACCTCCCCATATATATGTATGGAGTGGAGTTTGGACCTGAAAAGAAACTTTGTGTTCCCAACAAGCTAGTTGAAGGACGGCTTTCACACACACTTATCTCTCAGAACTGAGCATGTGGAGAGACGTTCGTTCATCTAGCACCAAGGGAACGGGTTGCGGGTGATACATTTACTCTGGTTTCTCAGTCTGTTTCCAAGTGCCGGTTTGAAGTTCCTGCAGTTGTCACTGTAAAACCGAGTTTCAGCTAGTACCTCCCATTATATATGTATGGGGTGGAGTGGGCACCTGAAAAGAATATTTGTTTTCCCAAAAAGCTTGGTCAAATAGGGCTTTCACACACAATTATCTCTCAGAACTGAGCATGTGGAGAGACGTTCGTTCATCTAGCAGCAAATGTACGGTTTGCAGGAGAAAGTTTTACTCTGGTTTCTCAGTCTGTTTCCTAGTGCCGTTTTGAAGTTCCTGCAGTTTGCACTGTAAAACCGTTTTGGAGCTAGTACCTCCCCATATATATGTATGGAGTGGAGTTTGCCACTAAAAAGGAACTTTGTGTTCCCAACAAGCTAGGTTAAGTACGGCTTTCGCACAAAATTATCTCTCAGAACTGAGCATGTGGAGAGACGTTCGTTCATCTAGCACCAAGGAAACGGTTTGCAGGAGAAACTTTTACTCTGGTTTCCCAGTCTGTTTCCTAGTGCCGTTATGAAGTTCCTGCAGTTTGCACAGTAAAACCGAGTTGGAGCTAGTACCTCCTCATATATATGTATGGAGTGGAGTTTGCAACTAAAAAGGAACTTTGTGTTCCCAACAAGCTAGGTTAAGTACGGCTTTCACACACACTTATCTCTCAGAACTGAGCATGTGGAGAGACGTTCGTTCATCTAGCACCAAGGAAACAGGTTGCAGGAAAAACATTAACTCTGGTTTCCCAGTCTGTTTCCTAGTGCCCTTTTGAAGTTCCTGCAGTTTGCACTGTAAAACCGAGTTGGAGCTAGTACCTCCCCATATATATGAATGGAGTGGAGTTTACAACTAAAAAGAAACTTTGTGTTCCCAACAAGCTAAGTGAAGGACGGATTTCTCACACACATATCTCTCAGAACTGAGCATGTGGAGAGACGTTCGTTCATCTAGCACCAAGGAAACAGGTTGCAGGAAAAACATTAACTCTGGTTTCCCAGTCTGTTTCCTAGTGCCCTTTTGAAGTTCCTGCAGTTTGCACTGTAAAACCGAGTTGGAGCTAGTACCTCCCCATATATATGAATGGAGTGGAGTTTACAACTAAAAAGAAACTTTGTGTTCCCAACAAGCTAAGTGAAGGACGGATTTCTCACACACATATCTCTCAGAACTGAGCATGTGGAGAGACGTTCGTTCATCTAGCACCAAGGGAACGGGTTGCAGGAGAAACTTTTACTCTGGTTTCTCAGTCTGTTTCCAAGTGCTGGTTTGAAGTTCCTGCAGTTTTCACAGTAAAACCGAGTTGCAGCTAGTACCTACCCATATATATGTATGGAGTGGATTGGGCACCTGAAAAGAATCTTTGTTTCCCAAAAAGCTAGGTGAACGACGGCTTTCACACACACTTATTTCTCAGAACTGAGCATGTGGAGAGACGCTCGTTCATCTAGGACCAAGGGAACGGGTTGCAGGAGAAACTGTACTCTGGTTTCTCAGACTGTTTGCTAGTGCCGGTTTGAATTTCCTGCAGTTTTCACTGTAAAAACGAGTTGCAGCTTGTACCTCCCCACATATATGTATGGAGTGGAGTTTGCACCTGTAAAGAAACTTTGTTTTCCCAACAAAGCTAGGTGAAAGACGGCTTTGACACACACTTTTCTCTCACAACTGAGCATGTGGAGAGACTTTCGTTCATCTAGCACCAAGGCAACGGGTTGTAGGGGAAAGTTTTACTCTGGATTCTCAGTGTGTTTCCTAGTGCCGGTTTGAATTTCCTGCAGTTTTCACTGTAAAACTGAGTTGCAGCTAGTACATCCCCGTATATATGTATGGACTGGATTTTGCAACTAAAAAGAATCTTTGTGTTCCCAACAATCTATTTGAATGACGGCTTTCAAACACAGTTATCTCTCAAAACTGAGCATGTGGAGAGACGTTCGTTTATCTAGCACCAATGAAACGGGTTGCAGGAGAAACATTTACTCTGGTTTCCCAGTCTGTTTTCTAGTGTCGTTTTGAAGTTCCTGCAGTTTGCACTGTAAAACAGAGTTGGAGCTAGTACCTCCCCATATATATGTATGGAGTGGAGTTTGCACCTGAAAAGAAACTTTGTGTTCCCAAAAAGCTTGGTGAAGGACGGCTTTCACACACACTTATCTCTCAGAACTAAGCATGTGTAGAGACGTTCGTTCATCTAGCACCAAGTGAACGGGTTGCAGGTGATACTTTTACTCTGGTTTCTCAGTCTGTTTCAAAGTGCCGTTTTTAAGTTCTTGCAGTTTTCACTGTAAATCATAATTGCAGCTAGTACCTCCCCATATATATTTATGGAATGGAGTGGGCACCTGAAAATAATCTTTGTGTTCCCAAAAAGCTAAGTGAAGGACGGGTTTCACACACACTTATCTCTCAGAACTGAGCTTGTGGAGAGACTTTCGTTCATCTAGCACCAAGGGAACGGGTTGCAGGAGAAACTTTTACTCTGGTTTCTCAGTCTGTTTCCTAGTGCCGGTTTGAAGTTCCTGCAAATTTCACTGTAAAGCCGAGTTGGTGATAGTCCCTCCCCATATATACGTATGGAATTGATTTTGAAACTAAAAAGAAATTTTGTGCTCCCAACAAGCTATGTGAAGGGGGGGTTTCACACAGATTTATCTCTCAGAACTGAGTATGTGGAGAGACGTTCGTTCATCTAGCAACAAGGGAAAGGTTTGTAGGAGAAACATTTACTCTGGTTTCTCAGTCTGTTTCCTAGTGCCGGTTAGAAGTTCCTGCAGTTTTCACTGTAAAATCGATTTGGAGCTAGTACCTCCCCATGTATATGAATGGATTGAATTTGCATGTATAAAGAAAATTTGTGTTCCCAACAAGCTAGGTGAAGGACGGCTTTCACACACACTTATCTCTCAGAAAGGAGCATGTGGAGAGACGTTTGTTCATCTAGCACCAAGGGAACGGGTTGCAGGAGAAAATTTTTCTCTGGTTTCTCAATCTGTTTCCTAGTGCCGGTTTGAAGTTCCTGCGGATTTCACTGTAAAATCGAGTTGGAGCTAGTAACTCCCCATATATATGTATGGAGTGGAGTTTGCATCTAAAAAGAAACTTTGTATTCCCAGCAAGCTAGGTGAAGGACGGCTTTGAACCACATATATCTCTCCGAACTTAGCATGTGGAGAGACTTTCGTTCATCTAGCAACAAGGGAACGGGTTGCAGGGTATTCTTTTACTCTGGTTTCTCAGTCTGTTTCCTAGTGCCGGTTTCAAGTTCCTGCAGTTTTCACTGTAAAACCGAGTTGCCACTAGTACCTCCCCATATATATGTATGGAGTGGAGTGGTCTCCTGAATAGAATCTTTGTTTTCCCTAAAAGCTAGGTGTAGTACGGGTTTCACACACACTTATCTTAGAACTGAGCATGTGGAGAGATTTTCGTTCATCTAGCACCTAGGGAACGGGTTGCAGGATAAACTTTTACTCTGGTTTCTCAGTCTGTTTCCTAGTGCCGGTTTGAAGTTCCTGCAGTTTTCACTGTAAATCCGAGTTGGAGCTTGTCCCTCCCCATATATATGTATGGAGTGGAGTTTGCAACTAAAAAGAAACTTTGTGTTCCCAACAAGATAGGTGATGGACGGCTTTCATAAACACTTGTCTCTCAGAACTGAGCATGTGGAGAGACGTTCGTTCATCTAGCAACAAAGGAATGGGTTGCAGGAGAAAATTTACTCTGGATTCACAGTCTGTTTCCTAGTGCCGGTTTGAAGTTCCTGCAGTTTTCACTGTAAAACCGAGTTGCAGCTAGTACCTCCCCATATATATGTATGGAGTGGAGTTTGCAACTAAAAAGAAACTTTGTGTTCCCAACAAGCTAGGTGAAGGACGGCTTTCACACACAATTATCTCTCAGAACTGAGCATGTGGAGAGACGTTCGTTCATCTAACACCAAGGGAACGGGTTGCAGGAGAAATTTTACACTGGTTTCTCAGTCTGTTTCCTAGTGCCGGTTTGAATTTCCTGCAGTTTTCTCTGTAAAACCGAGTTGGAGCATGTCCCTCCCCATATATATGTATGGAGTGGAGTTTGCAACTAAAAAGGAACTTTGTGTTCCCAACAAGCTAGGTGAAGAACGGCTTTCACACACACACATCTCTCAGAAATGAGCATGTGGATAGCCGTTCGTTCATCTAGCAAAATTGGAACGGGTTGCAGTAAAAACTTTTACTCAGGTATCTCAGTCTGTTTCCTAGTGCCGGTTTGAAGTTCCTGCAGTTTTCACTGTAAAACCGAGTTGGAGCTAGTACCTCCCCATATATATGAATGGAGTGGAGTTTACAACTAAAAAGAAACTTTTTGTTCCCAACAAGCTATGTGAAGTACGGCTTTCACACACACTTATCTCTTATAACTGAGCATGTGGAGAGCCGTTCGTTCATCTAACAACAATGGAACAGGTTGCAGTAAAAAATTTTACTCTGGTTTCTAAGTCTGCTTCCTAGTGCCGGTTTGAAGTCCCTACAGTTTTCACTGTAAAACCGAGTTGGAGATAGTACCTCCCCATATATATGTATGGATTGGATTTTGCAACTAAAAAGAAATTTTGTGCTCCCAACAAGCTAGGTGAAGGATGGCTTTGACACACATTTATCTCTCAGAACTGAGCATGCGGAGAGACATTCGTTCATCTAGCACCAAGGGAACGGGTTGCTGGGGATACTTTTACTCTGGTTTCTCAGTCTGTTTCCAAGTGCCGGTTTGAAGTTCCTGCAGTTTTCACAGTAAAACCGAGTTGCAGCTAGTACCTACCCATATATATGTATGGAGTGGAGTGGGCACCTGAAAAGAATCTTTGTTTTCCCAAAAAGCTAGGTGAACGACGGCTTTCACACACACTTATTTCTCAGAACTGAGCATGTGGAGAGACGTTCGTTCATCTAGGACCAAGGGAACGGGTTGCAGGAGAAACTGTACTCTGGTTTCTCAGACTGTTTGCTAGTGCCGGTTTGAATTTCCTGCAGTTTTCACTGTAAAAACGAGTTGCAGCTTGTACCTCCCCACATATATGTATGGAGTGGAGTTTGCACCTGTAAAGAAACTTTGTTTTCCCAAGAAAGCTAGGTGAAGGACGGCTTTGACACACACTTTTCTCTCACAACTGAGCATGTGGAGAGACGTTCGTTCATCTAGCACCAAGGCAACGGGTTGTAGGGGAAAGTTTTACTCTGGATTCTCGGTGTGTTTCCTAGTGCCGGTTTGAATTTCCTGCAGTTTTCACTGTAAAACTGAGTTGCAGCTAGTACATCCCCGTATATATGTATGGACTGGATTTTGCAACTAAAAAGAAACTTTGTGTTCCCAACAATCTATTTGAATGACGGCTTTCAAACACAGTTATCTCTCAGAACTGAGCATGTGGAGAGACGTTCGTTTATCTAGCACCAATGAAACGGGTTGCAGGAGAAACATTTACTCTGGTTTCCCAGTCTGTTTCCTAGTGTCGTTTTGAAGTTCCTGCAGTTTGCACTGTAAAACCGAGTTGGAGCTAGTACCTCCCCATATATATGTATGGAGTGGAGTTTGCACCTGAAAAGAAACTTTGTGTTCCCAAAAAGCTAGGTGAAGGGCGGCTTTCACACACACTTATCTCTCAGAACTAAGCATGTGTAGAGACGTTCGTTCATCTAGCACCAAGTGAACGGGTTGCAGGTGATACTTTTACTCTGGTTTCTCAGTCTGTTTCAAAGTGCCGTTTTTAAGTTCTTGCAGTTTTCACTGTAAATCATAATTGCAGCTAGTAACTCCCCATATATATTTATGGAATGGAGTGGGCACCTGAAAATAATCTTTGTGTTCCCAAAAAGCTAAGTGAATGACGGGTTTCACACACATTTATCTCTCAGAACTGAGCTTGTGGAGAGACTTTCGTTCATCTAGCACCAAGGGAACGGGTTGCAGGAGAAACTTTTACTCTGGTTTCTCAGTCTGTTTCCTAGTGCCGGGTTGATGTTCCTGCAGTTGTCACTGTAAAACCGAGTTTCAGCTAGTACCTCCCATTATATATGTATGGGGTGGAGTGGGCACCTGAAAAGAATATTTGTTTTCCCAAAAAGCTTGGTCAAATAGGGCTTTCACACACAATTATCTCTCAGAACTGAGCATGTGGAGAGACGTTCGTTCATCTAGCAGCAAATGTACGGTTTGCAGGAGAAAGTTTTACTCTGGTTTCTCAGTCTGTTTCCTAGTGCCGTTTTGAAGTTCCTGCAGTTTGCACTGTAAAACCGTTTTGGAGCTAGTACATCCCCATATATATGTATGGAGTGGAGTTTGCCACTAAAAAAGAACTTTGTGTTCCCAACAAGCTAGGTTAAGTACGGCTTTCACACAAAATTATCTCTCAGAACTGAGCATGTGGAGAGACGTTCGTTCATCTAGCACCAAGGAAACGGTTTGCAGGAGAAACTTTTACTCTGGTTTCCCAGTCTGTTTCCTAGTGCCGTTATGAAGTTCCTGCAGTTTGCACAGTAAAACCGAGTTGGAGCTAGTACCTCCTCATATATATGTATGGAGTGGAGTTTGCAACTAAAAAGGAACTTTGTGTTCCCAACAAGCTAGGTTAAGTACGGCTTTCACACACACTTATCTCTCAGAACTGAGCATGTGGAGAGACGTTCGTTCATCTAGCACCAAGGAAACAGGTTGCAGGAGAAACATTTACTCTGGTTTCCCAGTCTGTTTCCTAGTGCCCTTTTGAAGTTCCTGCAGTTTGCACTGTAAAACCGAGTTGGAGCTAGTACCTCCCCATATATATGTATGGAGTGGAGTTTGTACCAGAAAAGAAACTTTGTGTTCCCAATAAGCTAGGTGAAGGACGGCTTTCACACACAATTATCTATCCGAACTGAGCATGTGGAGAGACGTTCGTTCATCTAGCACCAAGGGAACGGGTTGCAGGTGATACTTTTACTCTGGTTTCTCAGTCTGTTTCAAAGTGCCGTTTTTTAGTTCCTGCAGTTTTCACTGTAAAACATAATTGCAGCTAGTACCTCCCCATATATATTTATGGAATGGAGAGGGCACCTGAAAAGAAACTTTGTGTTCCCATCAAGCTAGGTGAAGGACGGCTTTCACACGCACTTATCTCTCAGAACTGAGCATGTGGAGAGGCGGTCGTTCATCTAACACCAAGGGAACGGTTTGCAGGAGAAACTTTTACTCTGGTTTCTCAGTCTGTTACCTATTGCCGGTTTGAAATTCCTATATTTTTCACTGTAAAACCTAGTTGCAACTAGTACCTCCCCATATATATATATGGAGTGAAGTTTGCACCTGAAAAGAATCTTTGTTTTCCCAACAAGCTAGGTGAAGTACGGCATTCAAACACACTTAACTCCCAGAACTGTGCATGTGGAGAGACGTTCGTTCATCTAGCACCAAGGGAACAGGTTGCAGGAGAAAATTTTTCTCTGGTCTCTTATTCTGTTTCCTAGTGCCGGTTTGAAGTTCCTGCCGTTTTCAATTTAAAACAAATTTGCAGCTAGTCCCTCCCCATATATATGTATGGAGTGGAGTTTGCAACTGAAAAGTAACTTTGTGTTCCCAACAAGCTATGTGAACGACGGCTTTCACACACACTTATCACTCAGAACTGAGCATGTGGATAGACTTTCGTTCATCTAGCACCAAGGGAACTTTTTGCAGGAGAAATTTGTACTCAGTTTTCTTCGTCTGTTTCCTAGTGCCGGTTTGAAATTCCTGGAGTTTTCACTGTAAAACCGAGTTGGAGCTAGAACTTCCCATATATATTTATGGAGTGGACTTTGCACCTGAAATGAATCTATGTGTTCCTAAAATTCTAGGTGAAGAATGGCTTTAAGACAAACTTATAACTAAGAACTGATCATGTGGAGAGACGTTCGTTCATCTAGCAGCAAAGGAATGGGTTGCAAGACAAACTTTTCCTCTGGTTTCTCAGTCTGTTTCCTAGTGCCGGTTTGATGTTCCTGCAGTTTTTACTGTAAAACCGAGTTGGAGTTAGTACCTCCCCATATATATGTATGGAGTGGAGTTTGGACATGAAAAGAAAGTTTGTGTTCCCAACAAGCTAGGTGAAGGACGGCTTTCACACACACTTATCTCTCAGAACTGAGCATGTGGAGAGACGTTCGTTCATCTAGCACCAAGGGAACGGGTTGCAGGAGGAACTTTTACTCTGGTTTCTCAGTCTGTTTCCTAGTGCCGGTTTGATGTTCCTGCAGTTTTCACTGTAAAACCGTGTTGGAGCTAGAACCTCCCCATATATATGTATGGTGTGGAGTTTGGACCTGAAAAGATACTTTGTGTTCCCAATAAGATAGGTGAAGGACGGCTTTCACACACACTTATCTCTCAGAACTGAGCATGTGGAGAGACGTCGTTGATCTAGCACCAAGGGAACGGTTTGCAGGAGAAACTTGTCCTCTGGTTTCTCAGTCTGTTTCCTAGTGCCGGTTTGAAGTTCCTGCAGTTTTCACTGTAAAACCGAGTTGTAGCTAGTACCACCCATATATATGTATGGAGTGGAGTTTGCAACTAAAAAGAAACTTTGTGTTCCCAACAAGCTAGTTGAAGGACGGCTTTCACACACACTTATCTCTCAGAACTGAGCATGTGGAGAGATGTTCGTTCATCTAGCACCAAGGGAACGGTTTGCAGGAGAAACTTTTACTCTGGTTTCTCAGTCTGTTACCTATTGCCGGTTTGAAATTCCTATATTTTTCACTGTAAAACCTAGTTGCAGCTAGTACCTCCCCATATATATATATGGAGTGAAGTTTGCACCTGAAATGAATCTTTGTTTTCCCAACAAGCTAGGTGAAGTACGGCATTCAAACACACTTATCTCCCAGAACTGAGCATGTTTAGAGACGTTGGTTCATCTAGCACCAAGGGAACAGGTTGCAGGAGAAAATTTTTCTCTGGTCTCTCAGTCTGTTTCCTAGTGCCGGTTTGAAGTTCCTGCAGTTTTCAATTTAAAACAAATTTGCAGCTAGTCCCTCCACATATATATGTATGGAGTGGAGTTTGCAACTAAAAAGTAACTTTGTGTTCCCAACAAGCTAAGTGAACGACGGCTTTCACACACACTTATCACTCAGAACTGAGCATGTGGAGAGACTTTTGTTCATCTAGCACCAAGGGAACGGGTTCCAGGAGAAACTTTTACTCTGGTTTCTCAGTCTGTTTCCTAGTGCCGGTTTGAAGTTCCTGCAGTTTTCACTGTAAAACCGAGTTGGAGCTAGTACCTCCCCATATATTTGTATGGAGTGGATTTTTCACATGAAAAGAATCTTTGTGTTCCCAACAAGCTATGTGAAGGTCGGGTTTCACACATACTTAACTCTCAGAACTGAGCATGTGGAGAGACGTTCGTTCATCTAGCACCAAGGGAACGTTTTGCAGGACAAATTTGTACTCAGTTTTCTTAGTCTGTTTCCTAGTGCCGGTTTGAAATTCCTGCAGTTTTCACTGTAAAACCGAGTTGGAGCTAGAACCTCCCATATATATTTATGGAGTGGACTTTGCACCTGAAAAGAATCTATGTGTTCCTAAAATTCTAGGTGAAGAAAGGCTTTAAGACACACTTATCACTAAGAACTGAGCATGTGGAGAGACGTTCGTTCATCTAGCAGCAAGGGAACTGGTTGCAAGACAAACTTTTCCTCTGGTTTCTCAGTCTGTTTCCTAGTGCCGTTTTGATGTTCCTGCAGTTTTTACTGTAAAACCGAGTTGGAGTTAGTACCTCCCCATATATATGTATGGAGTGGAGTTTGGACCTGAAAAGAAACTTTGTGTTCCCAACAACTAGGTGAAGGACTGCTTTCACACACACATATCTGTCAGAACTGAGCATGTGGAGAGACGTTCGTTGATCTACCACCAAGGGAACGGTTTGCAGGAGAAACTTTTACTCTGGTTTCTCAGTCTGTTTCTTAGTGCCGGTTTGAAGTTCCTGCAGTTTTCACTGTAAAACCGAGTTGGAGCTAGTACCACCCATATATATGTATGGAGTGGAGTTTGCAACTAAAAAGAAACTTTGTGTTCCCAACAAGCTAGTTGAAGGACGGCTTTCACACACACTTATCTCCCAGAACTGAGCATGTTTAGAGACGTTCGTTCATCTAGCACCAAGGGAACAGGTTGCAGGAGAAAATTTTTCTCTGGTCTCTCAGTCTCTTTCCTAGTGCCGGTTTGAAGTTCCTGCAGTTTTCAATTTAAAACAAATTTGCAGCTTGTCCCTCCACATATATATGAATGGAGTGGGGTTTGCAACTAAAAAGAAACTTTGTGTTCCCAACAAGCTAGTTGAAGGACGGCTTTCACACACAATTATCTCCCAGAACTGAGCATGTTTAGAGACGTTCGTTCATCTAGCACCAAGGGAACGGGTTGCAGGATTAACTTTTACTCTGGTTTCTCAGTCTGTTTCCTAGTGCCGGTTTGATGTTCCTGCAGTTTTCACTGTAAAACCGAGTTGGAGCTAGAACCTCCCCATATATATGTATGGAGTGGAGTTTGGACCTGAAAAGAAACTTTGTGTTCCCAACAAGCTAGGTGAAGGACGGCTTTCACACACACATATCTCTCAGAACTGAGCATGTGGAGAGACGTTCGTTGATCTAGCACCAAGGGAACGGTTTGCAGGAGAAACTTGTACTCTGGTTTCTCAGTCTGTTTCCTAGTGCCGGTTTGAAGTTCCTGCAGTTTTCACTGTAAAACCGAGTTGGAACTAGTACCACCCATATATGTATGGAGTGGAGTTTGCAACTAAAAAGAAACTTTGTGTTCCCAACAAGCTAGTTGAAGGACGGCTTTCACACACAATTATCTCTCAGAACTGAGCATGTGGAGAGACGTTCGTTCATCTAGCACCAAGGGAACGGGTTGCAGGAGTAACTTTTACTCTGGTTTCTCAGTCTGTTTCCTAGTGACGGTTTGATGTTCCTGCAGTTTTCACTGTAAAACCTAGTTGCAGCTAGTCCCTCCACATATATATGTATGGAGTGGATTTTGAAACTAAAAAGTAACTTTGTGTTCCCAACAATCTATGTGAATGTCGGCTTTCACACATACTTATCTCTCAGAACTCAGCTTGTGGAGAGACGTTCGTTCATCTAGCACCAAGGGAACGTTTTGCAGGAGAAACTTGTACTCTGGTTTCTTAGTCTGTTCCCTAGTGCCGGTTTGAAGTTCCTGCAGGTTTCACTGTAAAACCGAGTTGGAGCTATAACCTCCCATATATATGTATGGTTTGGACTTTGCACCTGAAAAGAATCTATGTGTTCCCAAAAATCTAGGTGAAGAAAGGCTTTAAAACACACTTATCTCTAAGAAATGAGCATGTGGAGAGACGTTCGTTCATCTAGCACCAAGGGAACGGGTTGCAGGAGAAACTTGTACTCTGATTTCTCAGTCTGTTTCCTAGTGCCTGTTTGAAGTTCCTGCAGTTTTCACTGTAAAACCGATTTGGAGCTAGTACCTCCCCATATATATGTATGGAGTGGAGTTTGCACCTGAAAAGTAACTTTGTGTTCCGAACAAGCTAGGTGAAGGACGGGTTTCACACACACTTATCTCTCAGAACTGAGCATGTGGAGAGACTTTCGTTCATCTAGCACCAAGGGAACGGGTTGCAGTAAAAACTTTTACTCTGGTTTCTCAGTCTGTTACCTAGTGCCGGTTTGAAGTTCCTGCAGTTTTCACTGTAAAACGGAGTTGGAGCTAGTACCTCCCCATATATATGTATGGAGTGGAGTTTGCACCTGAAAAGAAACTTTGTGTTCCCAACAAGCTATGTGAAGGACGGCTTAAACACACACTTATCTCTCAGAACTGAGCATGTGGAGAGACGTTCGTTCATCTAGCACCAAGGGAACGGGTTGCAGGAGTAACTTTTACTCTGGTTTCTCAGTCTGTTTCCTAGTGCCGGTTTGAAGTTCCTGCAGTTTTCACTGTAAAACCGAGTTGGAGCTAGTACCACCCATATATATTTATGGAGTGGAGTTTGCAACTAAAAAGAAACTTTGTGTTCCCAACAAGCTAGGTGAAGGACGGCTTTCACACACACTTAACTCTCAGAACTGAGCATATGGAGAGACGTTCGTTCATCTAGCACCAAGGGAATGGTTTGCAGGAGAAACTTTTACTCTGGTTTCTCAGTCTGTTACCTATTGCCGGTTTGAATTTCCTATATTTTTCACTGTAAAACCTAGTTGCAGCTAGTACCTCCCCATATATATATATGGAGTGAAGTTTGCACCTGAAAAGAATCTTTGTTTTCCCAACAAGCTAGGTGAAGTACGGCATTCAAACACACTTAACTCCCAGAACTGTGCATGTGGAGAGACGTTCGTTCATCTAGCACCAAGGGAACAGGTTGCAGGAGAAAATTTTTCTCTGGTCTCTCAGTCTGTTTCCTAGTGCCAGTTTGAATTTCCTGCCGTTTTCAAATTAAAACAAATTTACAGCTAGTCCCTCCCCATATATATGTATGGAGTGGGGTTTGCAACTAAAAAGTAACTTTGTGTTCCCAACAAGCTAGGTGAACGACGGCTTTCACACACACTTATTACTCAAAACTGAGCATGTGGAGAGACGTTCGTTCATCTAGCACCAACGGAACGGGTTCCAGGAGAAACTTTTACTCTGGTTTCTCAGTCTGTTTCCTAGTGCCGGTTTGAAGTTCCTGCAGTTTTCACTGTAAAACCGAGTTGGAGCTAGTACCTCCCCATATATATGTTTAGAGTGGGGTTTGCACATGAAAAGAAACTTTGTGTTCCCAACAAGCTATTTGAAGGTCGGCTTTCACACATACTTATCTCTCAGAACTGAGCATGTGGAGAGACGTTCGTTCATCTAGCACCAAGGGAACTTTTTGCAGGAGAAATTTGTACTCAGTTTTCTTAGTCTGTTTCCTAGTGCCGGTTTGAAATTCCTGCAGTTTTCACTGTAAAACCGAGTTGGAGCTAGAGCTTCCCATATATATTTATGGAGTGGACTTTGCACCTGAAAAGAATCTATGTGTTCCTAAAATTCTAGGTGAAGAAAGGCTTTAAGACACACTTATAACTAAGAACTGATCATGTGGAGAGACGTTCGTTCATCTAGCAGCAAGGGAACGGGTTGCAAGACAAACTTTTCCTCTGGTTTTTCAGTCTGTTTCCTAGTGCCGGTTTGATGTTCCTGCAGTTTTTACTGTAAAACCGAGTTGGAGTTAGTACCTCCCCATATATATGTATGGAGTGGAGTTTGGACCTGAAAAGAAACTTTGTGTTCCCAACAAGCTAGGTGAAGGACGGCTTTCACACACACTTATCTCTCAGAACTGAGCATGTGGAGAGACGTTCGTTCATCTAGCACCAAGGGAACAGGTTGCAGGAGGAACTTTTACTCTGGTTTCTCAGTCTGTTTCCTAGTGCCGGTTTGATGTTCCTGCAGTTTTCACTGTAAAACCGTGTTGGAGCTAGAACCTCCCCATATATATGTATGAAGTGGAGTTTGGACCTGAAAAGAAACTTTGTGTTCCCAATAAGATAGGTGAAGGACGGCTTTCACACACACTTATCTCTCAGAACTTAGCATGTGGAGAGACGTTCATTGATGTAGCACCAAGGGAATGGTTTGCAGGAGAAACTTGTACTCTGGTTTCTCAGTCTGTTTCCTAGTGCCGGTTTGAAGTTCCTGCAGTTTTCACTGTAAAACCGAGTTGGAGCTAGTACCACCCATATATATGTATGGAGTGGAGTTTGCAACTAAAAAGAAACTTTGTGTTCCCAACAAGCTAGTTGAAGGACGGCTTTCACACACACTTATCTCTCAGAACTGAGCATGTGGAGAGACGTTCGTTCATCTAGCACCAAGGGAACGGGTTGCAGGAGTAACTTTTACTCTGGTTTCTCAGTCTGTTTCCTAGTGCCGGTTTGATGTTCCTGCAGTTTTCACTGTAAAACCGAGTTGGAGCTAGAACCTCCCCATATATATGTATGGAGTGGAGTTTGGACCTGAAAAGAAACTTTGTTTTCCCAACAAGCTAGGTGAAGGACGGCTTTCACACACACTTAACTCTCAGAACTGAGCATGTGGAGAGACGTTCGTTGATCTAGCACCAAGGGAACGGTTTGCAGGAGAAACTTGTACTCTGGTTTCTCAGTCTGTTACCTATTGCCGGTTTGAAATTCCTATATTTTTCACTGTAAAACCTAGTTGCAGGTAGTACCTCCCCATATATATATATGGAGTGAAGTTTGCACCTGAAAAGAATGTTTGTTTTCCCAACAAGCTAGGTGAAGTACAGCATTCAAACACAATATCTCCCAGAACTGAGCATGTTTAGAGACGTTCGTTCATCTAGCACCAAGGGAACAGGTTGCAGGAGAAAATTTTTCTCTGGTCTCTCAGTCTCTTTCCTAGTGCCGGTTTGAAGTTCCTGCAGTTTTCAATTTAAAACAAATTTGCAGCTAGTCCCTCCACATATATATGTATGGAGTGGAGTTTGCAACTAAAAAGAAACTTTGTGTTCCCAACAAGCTAGTTGAAGGACGGCTTTCACACACACGTATCTCTCAGAACTGAGCATGTGGAGAGACGTTCGTTCATCTAGCACCAAGGGAACGGGTTGCAGGAGTAACTTTTACTCTGGTTTCTCAGTCTGTTTCCTAGTGCCGGTTTGATGTTCCTGCAGTTTTCACTGTAAAACCGAGTTGGAGCTAGAACCTCCCCATATATATGTATGGAGTGGAGTTTGGACCTGAAAAGAAACTTTGTGTTCCCAACAAGCTAGGTGAAGGACGGCTTTCACACACACTTATCTCTCAGAACTGAGCATGTGGATAGACGTTCGTTGATCTAGCACCAAGGGAACGGTTTGCAGGAGAAACTTGTACTCTGGTTTCTCAGTCTGTTTCCTAGTGCCGGTTTGAAGTTCCTGCAGTTTTCACTGTAAAACCGAGTTGGAACTAGTACCACCCATATATGTATGGAGTGGAGTTTGCAACTAAAAAGAAACTTTGTGTTCCCAACAAGCTAGGTGAAGGACGGCTTTCCCACACACTTATCTCTCCGAACTGTGCATATGGAGAGACGTTCGTTCATCTAGCACCAAGGGAACGGTTTGCAGGGGAAACTTTAACTCTCGTTTCTCAGTCTGTTTCCTAGTGAAGGTTTGAAATTCCTGCAGTTTTCACTGTAAAACCTAGTTGCAGCTAGTACCTCCCCATATATATGTATGGAGTGAAGTTTGCACCTGAAAAGAAACTTTGTTTTCCCAACAAGCTAGGTGAAGTACAGCATTCAAACACACTTATCTCCCAGAACTGAGCATGTGGAGAGACTTTCGTTCATCTAGCACCAAGGGAACAGGTTGCAGGAGAAAATTTTTCTCTGGTTTCTCAGTCTGTTTCCTAGTGCCGGTTTGAAGTTCCTGCAGTTTTCAATGTAAAACCGATTTGCAGCTAGTCCCTCCACATATATATGTATGGATTGGAGTTTGAAACTAAAAAGTAACTTTGTGTTCCCAACAAGCTAGGTGAAGGACGGCTTTCACACACACTTATCTCTCAGAACTGAGCATGTGGAGAGACGTTCGTTCATCTAGCACCAAGGGAACGGGTTCCAGGAGAAAGTTTTACTCTGGATTCTCAGTCGGTTTCCTAGTGCCGGTTTGAAGTTCCTGCAGTTTTCATTGTAAAACCGTGTTGGAGATTGTACCTCCCCATATATATGTATGGAGTGGAGTTGCCACCTGAAAAGAAACTTTGTGTTCCCAACAAGCTATGTGAAGTTCGGCTTTCACACATACTTATCTCTCAGAACTGAGCTTGTGGAGAGACGTTCGTTCATCTAGCAAAAAGGGAACGGTTTGCAGGAGAAACTTGTACTCTGGTTTCTCAGACTGTTTCCTAGTGCCGGTTTGAAGTTCCTGCAGTTTTCACTGTAAAACCGAGTTGGAGCTAGTACCACACATATATATTTATGGAGTGGAGTTTGCAACTAAAAAGAAACTTTGTGTTCCCAACAAGCTAGGTGAAGGGCGGCTTTCACACACACTTAACTCTCAGAACTGAGCATATGGTGAGACGTTCGTTCATCTAGCACCAAGGGAATGGTTTGCAGGAGAAACTTTTACTCTGGTTTCTCAGTCTGTTACCTATTGCCGGTTTGAATTTCCTATATTTTTCACTGTAAAACCTAGTTGCAGCTAGTACCTCCCCATATATATATATGGAGTGAAGTTTGCACCTGAAAAGAATCTTTGTTTTCCCAACAAGCTAGGTGAAGTACGGCATTCAAACACACTTAACTCCCAGAACTGTGCATGTGGAGAGACGTTCGTTCATCTAGCACCAAGGGAACAGGTTGCAGGAGAAAATTTTTCTCTGGTCTCTCAGTCTGTTTCCTAGTGCCAGTTTGAATTTCCTGCCGTTTTCAATTTAAAACAAATTTGCAGCTAGTCCCTCCCCATATATATGTATGGAGTGGGGTTTGCAACTAAAAAGTAACTTTGTGTTCCCAACAAGCTAGGTGAACGACGGCTTTCACACACACTTATTACTCAAAACTGAGCATGTCGAGAGACGTTCGTTCATCTAGCACTAAGGGAACGGGTTCCAGGAGAAACTTTTACTCTGGTTTCTCAGTCTGTTTCCTAGTGCCGGTTTGAAGTTCCTGCAGTTTTCACTGTAAAACCGAGTTGGAGCTAGTACCTCCCCATATATATGTTTAGAGTGGGGTTTGCACATGAAAAGAAACTTTGTGTTCCCAACAAGCTATTTGAAGGTCGGCTTTCACACATACTTATCTCTCAGAACTGAGCATGTGGAGAGACGTTCGTTCATCTAGCACCAAGGGAAATTTTTGCAGGAGAAATTTGTACTCAGTTTTCTTAGTCTGTTTCCTAGTGCCGGTTTGAAATTCCTGCAGTTTTCACTGTAAAACCGAGTTGGAGCTAGAGCTTCCCATATATATTTATGGAGTGGACTTTGCACCTGAAAAGAATCTATGTGTTCCTAAAATTCTAGGTGAAGAAAGGCTTTAAGACACACTTATAACTAAGAACTGATCATGTGGAGAGACGTTCGTTCATCTAGCAGCAAGGGAACGGGTTGCAAGACAAACTTTTCCTCTGGTTTCTCAGTCTGTTTCCTAGTGCCGGTTTGATGTTCCTGCAGTTTTTACTGTAAAACCGAGTTGGAGATAGTACCTCCCCATATATATGTATGGAGTGGAGTTTGGACCTGAAAAGAAACTTTGTGTTCCCAACAAGCTAGGTGAAGGACGGCTTTCACACACACTTATCTCTCAGAACTGAGCATGTGGAGAGACGTTCGTTCATCTAGCACCAAGGGAACAGGTTGCAGGAGGAACTTTTACTCTGGTTTCTCAGTCTGTTTCCTAGTGCCGGTTTGATGTTCCTGCAGTTTTCACTGTAAAACCGTGTTGGAGCTAGAACCTCCCCATATATATGTATGAAGTGGAGTTTGGACCTGAAAAGAAACTTTGTGTTCCCAATAAGATAGGTGAAGGACGGCTTTCACACACACTTATCTCTCAGAACTGAGCATGTGGAGAGACGTTCATTGATGTAGCACCAAGGGAATGGTTTGCAGGAGAAACTTGTACTCTGGTTTCTCAGTCTGTTTCCTAGTGCCGGTTTGAAGTTTCTGCAGTTTTCACTGTAAAACCGAGTTGGAGCTAGTACCACCCATATATATGTATGGAGTGGAGTTTGCAACTAAAAAGAAACTTTGTGTTCCCAACAAGCTAGGTGAAGGGCGGCTTTCACACACACTTAACTCTCAGAACTGAGCATATGGTGAGACGTTCGTTCATCTAGCACCAAGGGAATGGTTTGCAGGAGAAACTTTTACTCTGGTTTCTCAGTCTGTTACCTATTGCCGGTTTGAATTTCCTATATTTTTCACTGTAAAACCTAGTTGCAGCTAGTACCTCCCCATATATATATATGGAGTGAAGTTTGCACCTGAAAAGAATCTTTGTTTTCCCAACAAGCTAGGTGAAGTACGGCATTCAAACACACTTAACTCCCAGAACTGTGCATGTGGAGAGACGTTCGTTCATCTAGCACCAAGGGAACAGGTTGCAGGAGAAAATTTTTCTCTGGTCTCTCAGTCTGTTTCCTAGTGCCAGTTTGAATTTCCTGCCGTTTTCAATTTAAAACAAATTTGCAGCTAGTCCCTCCCCATATATATGTATGGAGTGGGGTTTGCAACTAAAAAGTAACTTTGTGTTCCCAACAAGCTAGGTGAACGACGGCTTTCACACACACTTATTACTCAAAACTGAGCATGTCGAGAGACGTTCGTTCATCTAGCACTAAGGGAACGGGTTCCAGGAGAAACTTTTACTCTGGTTTCTCAGTCTGTTTCCTAGTGCCGGTTTGAAGTTCCTGCAGTTTTCACTGTAAAACCGAGTTGGAGCTAGTACCTCCCCATATATATGTTTAGAGTGGGGTTTGCACATGAAAAGAAACTTTGTGTTCCCAACAAGCTATTTGAAGGTCGGCTTTCACACATACTTATCTCTCAGAACTGAGCATGTGGAGAGACGTTCGTTCATCTAGCACCAAGGGAAATTTTTGCAGGAGAAATTTGTACTCAGTTTTCTTAGTCTGTTTCCTAGTGCCGGTTTGAAATTCCTGCAGTTTTCACTGTAAAACCGAGTTGGAGCTAGAGCTTCCCATATATATTTATGGAGTGGACTTTGCACCTGAAAAGAATCTATGTGTTCCTAAAATTCTAGGTGAAGAAAGGCTTTAAGACACACTTATAACTAAGAACTGATCATGTGGAGAGACGTTCGTTCATCTAGCAGCAAGGGAACGGGTTGCAAGACAAACTTTTCCTCTGGTTTCTCAGTCTGTTTCCTAGTGCCGGTTTGATGTTCCTGCAGTTTTTACTGTAAAACCGAGTTGGAGTTAGTACCTCCCCATATATATGTATGGAGTGGAGTTTGGACCTGAAAAGAAACTTTGTGTTCCCAACAAGCTAGGTGAAGGACGGCTTTCACACACACTTATCTCTCAGAACTGAGCATGTGGAGAGACGTTCGTTCATCTAGCACCAAGGGAACAGGTTGCAGGAGGAACTTTTACTCTGGTTTCTCAGTCTGTTTCCTAGTGCCGGTTTGATGTTCCTGCAGTTTTCACTGTAAAACCGTGTTGGAGCTAGAACCTCCCCATATATATGTATGAAGTGGAGTTTGGACCTGAAAAGAAACTTTGTGTTCCCAACAAGCTAGGTGAAGGACGGCTTTCACACACACTTATCTCTCAGAACTGAGCATGTGGAGAGACGTTCGTTGATCTAGCACCAAGGGAACCGGTTGCAGGTGAAACTTTTACTCTGGTTTCTCAGTCTGTTTCCTAGTGCCGTTTTGAAGTTCCTGCAGTTTTCACAGTAAAACCGAGTTGGAGCTAGAACCTCCCAATATATATATATGGAGTGGAGTTTGCACCTGAAAAGTAACTTTGTGTTCCGAACAAGCTAGGTGAAGGACGGGTTTCACACACACTTATCTCTCAGAACTGAGCATGTGGAGAGACTTTCGTTCATCTAGCACCAAGGGAACGGTTTGCAGTAAAAACTTTTACTCTGGTTTCTCAGTCTGTTTCCTAGTGCCGGTTTGAAGTTCCTGCAGTTTTCACTGTAAAACTGAGTTGCAGCTAGTACCTCCCCTTATATATGTATGGAATGGAGTTTGCGACTAAAAAGAAACTTTGTGTTCCCAACAAGCAAGACGAAGTACGGCTTTCACACACACTTATCTCTCAGAACTGAGCATGTGGAGAACCGATCGTTCATCTAGCACTAAGGGAACGGGTTGCAGGAGTAACATTTACTCTGGTTTCTCAGTCTGTTTCCCATTGCCTTTTTGAAGTTCCTGCAGATTTCACTGTAAAATGGAGTTGGAGCTAGTACCTCCCCATATATATGTATGGAGTGGAGTTTGCACCTGAAAAGAAACTTTGTGTTCCCAACAAGCTATGTGAAGTTCGGCTTTCACACATACTTATCTCTCAGTACTGAGCATGTGGAGAGACGTTCGTTCATTTAGCACCAAGGGAACGGTTTGCAGGAGAAACTTGTACTCTGGTTTCTCTGTCTGTTTCCTAGTGCCGGTTTGAAGTTCCTGCAGTTTTCACTGTAAAACCGAGTTGGAGCTAGTACCACCCATATATATTTATGGAGTGGAGTTTGCAACTAAAAAGAAACTTTGTGTTCCCAACAAGCTAGGTGAAGGACGGCTTTCACACACACTTAACTCTCAGAACTGAGCATATGGAGAGACGTTCGTTCATCTAGCACCAAGGGAAAGGTTTGCAGGAGAAACTTTTACTCTGGTTTCTCAGTCTGTTACCTATTGCCGGTTTGAAATTCCTATATTTTTCACTGTAAAACCTAGTTGCTGCTAGTACCTCCCCATATATATATATGGAGTGAAGTTTGCACCTGAAAAGAATCTTTGTTTTCCCAACAAGCTAGGTGAAGTACGGCATTCAAACACACTTAACTCCCAGAACTGTGCATGTGGAGAGACGTTCGTTCATCTAGCACCAAGGGAACAGGTTGCAGGAGAAAATTTTTCTCTGGTCTCTCAGTCTGTTTCCTAGTGCAAGTTTGAAGTTCCTGCCGTTTTCAATTTAAAACAAATTTGCAGCTAGTCCCTCCCCATATATATGTATGGAGTGGAGTTTGCAACTAGAAAGTAACTTTGTGTTCCCAACAAGCTAGGTGAACGACGGCTTTCACACACACTTATTACTCAAAACTGAGCATATGGAGAGACGTTCGTTCATCTAGCACCAAGGGAACGGGTTCCAGGAGAAACTTTTACTCTGGTTTCTCAGTCTGTTTCCTAGTGCCGGTTTGAAGTTCCTGCAGTTTTCACTGTAAAACCGAGTTGGAGCTAGTACCTCCCCATATATATGTTTGGAGTGGGGTTTGCACATGAAAAGAAACTTTTTGTTCCCAACAAGCTATTTGAAGTTCGGCTTTCACACATACTTATCTCTCAGAACTGAGCATGTGGAGAGACGTTCGTTCATCTAGCACCAAGGGAACGTTTTGCAGGAGAAATTTGTACTCATTTTTCTTAGTCTGTTTCCTAGTGCCGGTTTGAAATTCCTGCAGTTTTCACTGTAAATCCGAGTTGGAGCTAGAGCTTCCCATATATATTTATGGAGTGGACTTTGCACCTGAAAAGAATCTATGTGTTCCTAAAATTCTAGGTGAAGAAAGGCTTTAAGACACACTTATAACTAAGAACTGATCATGTGGAGAGACGTTCGTTCATCTAGCAGCAAGGGAACGGGTTGCAAGACAAACTTTTCCTCTGGTTTCTCAGTCTGTTTCCTAGTGCCGGTTTGATGTTCCTGCAGTTTTTACTGTAAAACCGAGTTGGAGTTAGTACCTCCCCATATATATGTATGGAGTGGAGTTTGGACCTGAAAAGAAACTGTGTGTTCCCAACAAGCTAGGTGAAGGACGGCTTTCACACACACTTATCTCTCAGAACTGAGCATGTGGAGAGACGTTCTTTCATCTAGCACCAAGGGAACAGGTTGCAGGAGGAACTTTTACTCTGGTATCTCAGTCTGTTTCCTAGTGCCGGTTTGATGTTCCTGCAGTTTTCACTATTAAACCGCGTTGGAGCTAGAACCTCCCCATATATATGTATGAAGTGGAATTTGGACCTGAAAAGAAACTTTGTGTTCCCAATAAGATAGGTGAAGGACGGCTTTCACACACACTTATCTCTCAGAACTGAGCATGTGGAGAGACGTTCATTGATGTAGCACCAAGGGAATGGTTTGCAGGAGAAACTTGTACTCTGGTTTCTCAGTCTGTTTCCTAGTGCCGGTTTGAAGTTCCTGCAGTTTTCACTGTAAAACCGAGTTGGAGCTAGTACCACCCATATATATGTATGGAGTGGAGTTTGCAACTAAAAAGAAACTTTGTGTTCCCAACAAGCTAGGTGAAGGACGGCTTTCACACACACTTAACTCTCAGAACTGAGCATGTGGAGAGACGTTCGTTCATCTAGCACCAAGGGAACGGTTTGCAGGAGAAACTTTTACTCTGGTTTCTCAGTCTGTTACCTATTGCCTGTTTGAAATTCCTATATTTTTCACTGTAAAACCTAGTTGCAGCTAGTACCTCCCCATATATATATATGGAGTGAAGTTTGCACCTGAAAAGAATGTTTGTTTTCCCAACAAGCTAGGTGAAGTACAGCATTCAAACACACTTATCTCCCAGAACTGAGCATGTTTAGAGACGTTCGTTCATCTAGCACCAAGGGAACAGGTTGCAGGAGAAAATTTTTCTCTGGTCTCTCAGTCTCTTTCCTAGTGCCGGTTTGAAGTTCCTGCAGTTTTCAATTTAAAACAAATTTGCAGCTAGTCCCTCCACATATATATGTATGGAGTGGAGTTTGCAACTAAAAAGAAACTTTGTGTTCCCAACAAGCTAGTTGAAGGACGGCTTTCACACACACTTATCTCTCAGAACTGAGCATGTGGAGAGACGTTCGTTCATCTAGCACCAAGGGAACGGGTTGCAGGTGTAACTTTTACTCTGGTTTCTCAGTCTGTTTCCTAGTGCCGGTTTGATGTTCCTGCAGTTTTCACTGTAAAACCGAGTTGGAGCTAGAACCTCCCCATATATATGTATGGAGTGGAGTTTGGAACTGAAAAGAAACTTTGTGTTCCCAACAAGCTAGGTGAAGGACGGCTTTCACACACACTTTTCTCTCAGAACTGAGCATGTGGAGAGACGTTCGTTCATCTAGCACCAAGGGAACGGTTTGCAGGAGAAACTTTTACTCTGGTTTCTCAGTCTGTTACCTATTGCCGGTTTGAAATTCCTATATATTTCACTGTAAAACCTAGTTGCAGCTAGTACCTCCCCATATATATATATGGAGTGAAGTTTGCACCTGTAAAGAATCTTTGTTTTCCCAACAAGCTAGGTGAAGTACGGCATTCAAACACACTTATCTCCCAGAACTGAGCATGTTTAGAGACGTTCGTTCATCTAGCACCAAGGGAACAGGTTGCAGGAGAAAATTTTTCTCTGGTCTCTCAGTCTGTTTCCTAGTGCCGGTTTGAAGTTCCTGCAGTTTTCAATTTAAAACAAATTTGCAGCTAGTCCCTCCACATATATATGTATGGAGTGGAGTTTGCAACTAAAAAGTAACTTTGTGTTCCCAACAAGCTAGGTGAACGACGGCTTTCACACACACTTATCACTCAGAACTGAGCATGTGGAGAGACGTTCGTTCATCTAGCACCAAGGGAACGGGTTCCAGGAGAAACTTTTACTCTGGATTCTCAGTCTGTTTCCTAGTGCCGGTTTGAAGTTCCTGCAGTTTTCACTGTAAAACCGAGTTGGAGCTAGTACCTCCGCATATATATGTATGGAGTGGAGTTTTCACATGAAAAGAAACTTTGTGTTCCCAACAAGCTATGTGAAGGTCGGCTTTCACACATACTTAACTCTCAGAACTGAGCATGTGGAGAGACGTTCGTTCATCTAGCACCAAGGGAACGTTTTGCAGGAGAAATTTGTACTCAGTTTTCTTAGTCTGTTTCTTAGTGCCGGTTTGAAATTCCTGCAGTTTTCACTGTAAAACCGAGTTGGAGCTAGAACCTCCCATATATATTTATGGAGTGGACTTTGCACCTGAAAAGAATCTATGTGTTCCTAAAATTCTAGGTGAAGAAAGGCTTTAAGACACACTTATCACTAAGAACTGAGCATGTGGAGAGACGTTCGTTCATTTAGCAGCAAGGGAACGGGTTACAAGACAAACTTTTCCTCTGGTTTCTCAGTCTGTTTCCTAGTGCCGGTTTGATGTTCCTGCAGTTTTTACTGTAAAACCGAGTTGGAGTTGTACCTCCCCTTATATATGTATGGAGTGGGGTTTGGACCTGAAAAGAAACTTTGTGTTCCCAACAACTAGGTGAAGGACGGCTTTCACACACACTTATCTCTCAGAACTGAGCATGTGGAGAGACGTTCGTTGATCTAGCACCAAGGGAACGGTTTGCAGGACAAACTTGTACTCTGGTTTCTCAGTCTGTTTCCTAGTGCCGGTTTGAAGTTCCTGCAGTTTTCACTGTAAAACCGAGTTGGAGCTAGTACCACCCATATATATGTATGGAGTGGAGTTTGCAACTAAAAAGAAACTTTGTGTTCCCAACAAGCTAGTTGAAGGACGGCTTTCACACACACTTATCTCTCAGAACTGAGCATGTGGAGAGATGTTCGTTCATCTAGCACCAAGGGAACTGGTTGCAGGAGTAACTTTTACTCTGGTTTCTCAGTCTGTTTCCTAGTGCCGGTTTGATGTTCCTGCAGTTTTCACTGTAAAACCGATTTGGAGCTAGAACCTCCCCATATATATGTATGGAGTGGAGTTTGGACCTGAAAAGAAACTTTGTGTTCCCAACAAGCTAGGTGAAGTACGGCTTTCACACACACTTATCTCTCAGAACTGAGCATGTGGAGAGACGTTCGTTGATCTAGCACCAAGGGAAAGGTTTGCAGGAGAAACTTGTACTCTGGTTTCACAGTCTGTTTCCTAGTGCCGGTTTGAAGTTCCTGCAGTTTTCACTGTAAAACCGAGTTGGAACTAGTACCACCCATATATGTATGGAGTGGAGTTTGCAACTAAAAAGAAACTTTGTGTTCCCAACAAGCTAGGTGAAGGACGGCTTTCCCACACACTTATCTCTCCGAACTGAGCATATGGAGAAACGTTCTTTCATCTAGAACCAAGGGAACGGTTTGCAGGAGAAACTTTAACTCTGGTGTCTCAGTCTGTTTCCTAGTGCCGGTTTGAAATTCCTGCAGTTTTCACTGTAAAACCTAGTTGCAGCTAGTACCTCCTCATATATATGTATGGAGTGAAGTTTGCACCTGAAAAGAAACTTTGTTTTCCCAACAAGCTAGGTGAAGTACAGCATTCAAACACACTTATCTCCCAGAACTGAGCATGTGGAGAGACTTTCGTTCATCTAGCACCAAGGGAACAGGTTGCAGGAGAAAATTTTTCTCTGGTTTCTCAGTCTGTTTCTTAGTGCCGGTTTGAAGTTCCTGCAGTTTTCAATGTAAAACCGATTTGCAGCTAGTCCCTCCACATATATATGTATGGAGTGGAGTTTGAAACTAAAAAGTAACTTTGTGTTCCCAACAAGCTAGGTGAAGGACGGCTTTCACACACACTTATCTCTCAGAACTGAGCATGTGGAGAGACGTTCGTTCACCTAGCACCAAGGGAACGGGTTCCAGGATAAAGTTTTACTCTGGTTTCTCAGTCGGTTTCCTAGTGCCGGTTTGAAGTTCCTGCAGTTTTCATTGTAAAACCGTGTTGGAGCTTGTACCTCCCCATATATATGTATGGAGTGGAGTTGCCACCTGAAAAGAAACTTTGTGTTCCCAACAAGATATGTGAAGGTCGGCTTTCACACATACTTATCTCTCAGAACTGAGCTTGTGGAGAGACGTTCGTTCATCTAGCACCAAGGGAACGTTTTGCAGGAGAAACTTGTACTCTGGTTTCTTAGTCTGTTCCCTAGTGCCGGTTTGAAGTTCCTGCAGGTTTCACTGTAAAACCGAGTTGGAGCTATAACCTCCCATATATATGTACGGTTTGGACTTTGCACCTGAAAAGAATCTATGTGTTCCCAAAAATCTAGGTGAAGAAAGGCTTTAAAACACACTTATCTCTAAGAAATGAGCATGTGGAGAGACGTTCGTTCATCTAGCACCAAGGGAACGGGTTGCAGGAGAAACTTGTACTCTGGTTTCTCAGTCTGTTTCCTAGTGCCGGTTTGAAGTTCCTGCAGTTTTCACTGTAAAACTGAGTTGGAGCTAGTACCACCCATATATATTTATGGATTGGAGTTTGCAACTAAAAAGAAACTTTGTGTTCCCAACAAGCTAGGTGAAGGACGGCTTTCACACACACTTAACTCTCAGAACTGAGCATATGGAGAGACGTTCGTTCATCTAGCACCAAGGGAACGGTTTGCAGGAGAAACTTTTACTCTGGTTTCTCAGTCTGTTACCTATTGCCGGTTTGAAATTCCTATATTTTTCACTGTAAAATCTAGTTGCAGCTAGTACCGCCCCATATATATATATGGAGTGAAGTTTGCACCTGAAAACAATCTTTGTTTTCCCAACAAGCTAGGTGAAGTACGGCATTCAAACACACTTAACTCCCAGAACTGTGCATGTGGAGAGACGTTCGTTCATCTAGCACCAAGGGAACAGGTTGCAGGAGAAAATTTTTCTCTGGTCTCTCAGTCTGTTTCCTAGTGCCGGTTTGAAGTTCCTGCCGTTTTCAATTTAAAACAAATTTGCAGGTAGTCCCTCCCCATATATATGTATGGAGTGGAGTTTGCAACTAAAAAGTAACTTTGTGTTCCCAACAAGCTAGGTGAACGACGGCTTTCACACACACTTATCACTCAGAACTGAGCATGTGGAGAGACGTTCGTTCATCTAGCACCAAAGGAACGGGTTCCATGAGAAACTTTTACTCTGGTTTCTCAGTCTGTTTCCTAGTGCCGGTTTGAAGTTCCTGCAGTTTTCACTGTAAAACCGAGTTGGAGCTAGTACCTCCCCATATATATGTATGGAGTGGAGTTTGCACATGAAAAGAAACTTTGTGTTCCCAACAAGCTATGTGAAGGTCGGCTTTCACACATACTTATCTCTCAGAACTGAGCATGTGGAGAGACGTTCGTTCATCTAGCACCAAGGGAACGTTTTGCAGGAGAAATTTGTACTCAGTTTTCTTAGTCTGTTTCCTAGTGCCGGTTTGAAATTCCTGCAGTTTTCACTGTAAAACCGAGTTGGAGCTAGAACTTCACATATAAATTTATGGAGTGGACTTTGCACCTGAAAAGAATCTATGTGTTCCTAAAATTCTAGGTGAAGAAAGGCTTTATGACACACTTATAACTAAGAACTGATCATGTGGAGAGACGTTCGTTCATCTAGCACCAAGGGAACGGGTTGCAGGAGGAACTTTTACTCTGGTTTCTCAGTCTGTTTCCTAGTGCCTGTTTGATGTTCCTGCAGTTTTCACTGTAAAACCGTGTTGGAGCTAGAACCTCCCCATATGTATGTATGGAGTGGAGTTTGGACCTGAAAAGAAACTTTGTGTTCCCAATAAGATAGGTGAAGGACGGCTTTCACAAACACTTATCTCTCAGAACTGAGCATGTGGAGAGACGTTCGTTGATCTAGCACCAAGGGAACGGTTTGCAGGAGAAACTTGTACTCTGGTTTCTCAGTCTGTTTCCTAGTGCCGGTTTGAAGTTCCTGCAGTTTTCACTGTAAAACCGAGTTGGAGCTAGTACCACCCATATTTATGTATGGAGTGGAGTTTGCAACTAAAAAGAAACTTTGTGTTCCCAACAAGCTAGTTGAAGGACGGCTTTCACACACACTTATCTCTCAGAACTGAGCACGTGGAGAGACGTTCGTTCATCTAGCACCAAGGGAACGGGTTGCAGGAGTAACTTTTACTCTGGTTTCTCAGTCTGTTTCCTAGTGCCGGTTTGATGTTCCTGCAGTTTTCACTGTAAAACCGAGTTGGAGCTAGAACCTCCCCATATATATGTATGGAGTGGAGTTTGGACCTGAAAAGGAACTTTGTGTTCCCAACAAGCTAGGTGAAGGACGGCTTTCACACACACTTATTTCTCAGAACTGAGCATGTGGAGAGACGTTCGTTGATCTAGCACCAAGGGAACGGTTTGCAGGAGAAACTTGTACTCTGGTTTCTCAGTCTGTTTCCTAGTGCCGGTTTGAAGTTCCTGCAGTTTTCACTGTAAAACCGAGTTGGAGCTAGTACCACCCATATATATGTATGGAGTGGAGTTTGCAACTAAAAAGAAACTTTGTGTTCCCAACAAGCTAGTTGAAGGACGGCTTTCACACACACTTATCTCTCAGAACTGAGCATGTGGAGAGATGTTCGTTCATCTAGCACCAAGGGAACTGGTTGCAGGGGTAACTTTTACTCTGGTTTCTCAGTCTGTTTCCTAGTGCCGGTTTGATGTTCCTGCAGTTTTCACTGTAAAACCGATTTGGAGCTAGAACCTCCCCATATATATGTATGGAGTGGAGTTTGGACCTGAAAAGAAACTTTGTGTTCCCAACAAGCTAGGTGAAGTACGGCTTTCACACACACTTATCTCTCAGAACTGAGCATGTGGAGAGACGTTCGTTGATCTAGCACCAAGGGAAAGGTTTGCAGGAGAAACTTGTACTCTGGTTTCACAGTCTGTTTCCTAGTGCCGGTTTGAAGTTCCTGCAGTTTTCACTGTAAAACCGAGTTGGAACTAGTACCACCCATATATGTATGGAGTGGAGTTTGCAACTAAAAAGAAACTTTGTGTTCCCAACAAGCTAGGTGAAGGACGGCTTTCCCACACACTTATCTCTCCGAACTGAGCATATGGAGAAACGTTCTTTCATCTAGAACCAAGGGAACGGTTTGCAGGAGAAACTTTAACTCTGGTGTCTCAGTCTGTTTCCTAGTGCCGGTTTGAAATTCCTGCAGTTTTCACTGTAAAACCTAGTTGCAGCTAGTACCTCCTCATATATATGTATGGAGTGAAGTTTGCACCTGAAAAGAAACTTTGTTTTCCCAACAAGCTAGGTGAAGTACAGCATTCAAACACACTTATCTCCCAGAACTGAGCATGTGGAGAGACTTTCGTTCATCTAGCACCAAGGGAACAGGTTGCAGGAGAAAATTTTTCTCTGGTTTCTCAGTCTGTTTCTTAGTGCCGGTTTGAAGTTCCTGCAGTTTTCAATGTAAAACCGATTTGCAGCTAGTCCCTCCACATATATATGTATGGAGTGGAGTTTGAAACTAAAAAGTAACTTTGTGTTCCCAACAAGCTAGGTGAAGGACGGCTTTCACACACACTTATCTCTCAGAACTGAGCATGTGGAGAGACGTTCGTTCACCTAGCACCAAGGGAACGGGTTCCAGGATAAAGTTTTACTCTGGTTTCTCAGTCGGTTTCCTAGTGCCGGTTTGAAGTTCCTGCAGTTTTCATTGTAAAACCGTGTTGGAGCTTGTACCTCCCCATATATATGTATGGAGTGGAGTTGCCACCTGAAAAGAAACTTTGTGTTCCCAACAAGATATGTGAAGGTCGGCTTTCACACATACTTATCTCTCAGAACTGAGCTTGTGGAGAGACGTTCGTTCATCTAGCACCAAGGGAACGTTTTGCAGGAGAAACTTGTACTCTGGTTTCTTAGTCTGTTCCCTAGTGCCGGTTTGAAGTTCCTGCAGGTTTCACTGTAAAACCGAGTTGGAGCTATAACCTCCCATATATATGTACGGTTTGGACTTTGCACCTGAAAAGAATCTATGTGTTCCCAAAAATCTAGGTGAAGAAAGGCTTTAAAACACACTTATCTCTAAGAAATGAGCATGTGGAGAGACGTTCGTTCATCTAGCACCAAGGGAACGGGTTGCAGGAGAAACTTGTACTCTGGTTTCTCAGTCTGTTTCCTAGTGCCGGTTTGAAGTTCCTGCAGTTTTCACTGTAAAACTGAGTTGGAGCTAGTACCACCCATATATATTTATGGATTGGAGTTTGCAACTAAAAAGAAACTTTGTGTTCCCAACAAGCTAGGTGAAGGACGGCTTTCACACACACTTAACTCTCAGAACTGAGCATATGGAGAGACGTTCGTTCATCTAGCACCAAGGGAACGGTTTGCAGGAGAAACTTTTACTCTGGTTTCTCAGTCTGTTACCTATTGCCGGTTTGAAATTCCTATATTTTTCACTGTAAAATCTAGTTGCAGCTAGTACCGCCCCATATATATATATGGAGTGAAGTTTGCACCTGAAAACAATCTTTGTTTTCCCAACAAGCTAGGTGAAGTACGGCATTCAAACACACTTAACTCCCAGAACTGTGCATGTGGAGAGACGTTCGTTCATCTAGCACCAAGGGAACAGGTTGCAGGAGAAAATTTTTCTCTGGTCTCTCAGTCTGTTTCCTAGTGCCGGTTTGAAGTTCCTGCCGTTTTCAATTTAAAACAAATTTGCAGGTAGTCCCTCCCCATATATATGTATGGAGTGGAGTTTGCAACTAAAAAGTAACTTTGTGTTCCCAACAAGCTAGGTGAACGACGGCTTTCACACACACTTATCACTCAGAACTGAGCATGTGGAGAGACGTTCGTTCATCTAGCACCAAAGGAACGGGTTCCATGAGAAACTTTTACTCTGGTTTCTCAGTCTGTTTCCTAGTGCCGGTTTGAAGTTCCTGCAGTTTTCACTGTAAAACCGAGTTGGAGCTAGTACCTCCCCATATATATGTATGGAGTGGAGTTTGCACATGAAAAGAAACTTTGTGTTCCCAACAAGCTATGTGAAGGTCGGCTTTCACACATACTTATCTCTCAGAACTGAGCATGTGGAGAGACGTTCGTTCATCTAGCACCAAGGGAACGTTTTGCAGGAGAAATTTGTACTCAGTTTTCTTAGTCTGTTTCCTAGTGCCGGTTTGAAATTCCTGCAGTTTTCACTGTAAAACCGAGTTGGAGCTAGAACTTCACATATAAATTTATGGAGTGGACTTTGCACCTGAAAAGAATCTATGTGTTCCTAAAATTCTAGGTGAAGAAAGGCTTTATGACACACTTATAACTAAGAACTGATCATGTGGAGAGACGTTCGTTCATCTAGCACCAAGGGAACGGGTTGCAGGAGGAACTTTTACTCTGGTTTCTCAGTCTGTTTCCTAGTGCCTGTTTGATGTTCCTGCAGTTTTCACTGTAAAACCGTGTTGGAGCTAGAACCTCCCCATATGTATGTATGGAGTGGAGTTTGGACCTGAAAAGAAACTTTGTGTTCCCAATAAGATAGGTGAAGGACGGCTTTCACAAACACTTATCTCTCAGAACTGAGCATGTGGAGAGACGTTCGTTGATCTAGCACCAAGGGAACGGTTTGCAGGAGAAACTTGTACTCTGGTTTCTCAGTCTGTTTCCTAGTGCCGGTTTGAAGTTCCTGCAGTTTTCACTGTAAAACCGAGTTGGAGCTAGTACCACCCATATTTATGTATGGAGTGGAGTTTGCAACTAAAAAGAAACTTTGTGTTCCCAACAAGCTAGTTGAAGGACGGCTTTCACACACACTTATCTCTCAGAACTGAGCATGTGGAGAGACGTTCGTTCATCTAGCACCAAGGGAACGGGTTGCAGGAGTAACTTTTACTCTGGTTTCTCAGTCTGTTTCCTAGTGCCGGTTTGATGTTCCTGCAGTTTTCACTGTAAAACCGAGTTGGAGCTAGAACCTCCCCATATATATGTATGGAGTGGAGTTTGGACCTGAAAAGGAACTTTGTGTTCCCAACAAGCTAGGTGAAGGACGGCTTTCACACACACTTATTTCTCAGAACTGAGCATGTGGAGAGACGTTCGTTGATCTAGCACCAAGGGAACGGTTTGCAGGAGAAACTTGTACTCTGGTTTCTCAGTCTGTTTCCTAGTGCCGGTTTGAAGTTCCTGCAGTTTTCACTGTAAAACCGAGCTGGAGCTAGTACCACCCATATATATTTATGGAGTGGAGTTTGCAACTAAAAAGAAACTTTGTGTTCCCAACAAGCTAGGTGAAGGGCGGCTTTCACACACACTTAACTCTCAGAACTGAGCATATGGAGAGACGTTCGTTCATCTAGCACCAAGGGAACAGTTTGCAGGAGAAAATTTTTCTCTGGTCTCTCAGTCTGTTTCCTAGGGCCGGTTTGAAGTTCCTGCCGTTTTCAGTTTAAAACAAATTTGCAGCTAGTCCCTCCCCATATATATGTATGGAGTGGAGTTTGCAACTAAAAAGTAACTTTGTGTTCCCAACAAGCTAGGTGAACGACGGCTTTCACACACACTTATCACTCAAAACTGAGCATGTGGAGAGACGTTCGTTCACCTAGCACCAAGAGAACGGGTTCCAGGAGAAACTTTTACTCTGGTTTCTCAGTCTGTTTCCTAGTGCCGGTTTTAAGTTCCTGCAGTTTTCACTGTAAAACGGAGTTGGAGCTAGTACCTCCCCATATATATGTATGGAGTGGAGTTTGCACATGAAAAGAAACTTTGTGTTCCCATCAAGCTATGTGAAGGTCGGCTTTCACACATACTTATCTCTCAGAACTGAGCATGTGGAGAGACGTTCGTTCATCTAGCACCAAGGGAACGTTTTGCAGGAGAAATTTGTACTCAGTTTTCTTAGTCTGTTTCCTAGTGCCGGTTTGAAATTCCTGCAGTTTTCACTGTAAAACCGAGTTGGAGCTAGAAATTCCCATATATATTTATGGAGTGGACTTTGCACCTGAAAAGAATCTATGTTTTCCTAAAATTCTAGGTGAAGAAAGGCTTTAAGACACACTTATCACTAAGAACTGAGCATGTGGAGAGACGTTCGTTCATCTAGCAGCAAGGGAACGGGTTGCAAGACAAACTTTTCCTCTGGTTTCTCAGTCTGTTTCCTAGTGCCGGTTTGATGTTCCTGCAGTTTTTACTGTAAAACCGAGTTGGAGTTAGTACCTACCCATATATATGTATGGAGTGGAGTTTGGACCTGAAAAGAAACTTTGTGTTCCCAACAACTAGGTGAAGGACGGCTTTCACACACACTTATCTCTCAGAACTGAGCATGTGGAGAGACGTTCGTTGATCTAGCACCAAGGGAACGGTTTGCAGGACAAACTTGTACTCTGGTTTCACAGTCTGTTTCCTAGTGCCGGTTTGAAGTTCCTGCAGTTTTCACTGTAAAACCCAGTTGGAGCTAGTACCACCCAGATATATGTATGGAGTGGAGTTTGCAACTTAAAAGAAACTTTGTGTTCCCAACAAGCTAGTTGAAGGACGGCTTCACACACACTTATCTCTCAGAACTGAGCATGTGGAGAGACGTTCGTTCATCTACCACCAAGGGATTGGTTGCAGGAGTAACTTTTACTCTGGTTTCTCAGTCTGTTTCCTAGTGCCGGTTTGATGTTCCTGCAGTTTTCACTGTAAAACCGAGTTGGAGCTAGAACCTCCCCATATATATGTATGGAGTGGAGTTTGGACCTGAAAAGAAACTTTGTGTTCCCAACAAGCTAGGTGAAGGACGGCTTTCACACACACTTATCTCTCAGAACTGAGCATGTGGAGAGACGTTCGTTGATCTAGCACCAAGGGAACGGTTTGCAGGAGAAACTTGTACTCTGGTTTCTCAGTCTGTTTCCTAGTGCCGGTTTGAAGTTCCTGCAGTTTTCACTGTAAAACCGAGTTGGAACTAGTACCACCCATATATGTATGGAGTGGAGTTTGCAACTAAAAAGATACTTTGTGTTCCCAACAAGCTAGGTGAAGGACGGCTTTCCCACACACTTATCTCTGCGAACTGAGCATATGGAGAGACGTTCTTTCATCTAGCACCAAGGGAACGGTTTGCAGGAGAAACTTTAACTCTGGTTTCTCAGTCTGTTTCCTAGTGCCGG
The DNA here is from genome assembly GCF_036321535.1 of Camelus dromedarius. Classification (NCBI taxonomy): domain Eukaryota; kingdom Metazoa; phylum Chordata; class Mammalia; order Artiodactyla; family Camelidae; genus Camelus; species Camelus dromedarius. The sequence continues at coordinate 3,175,108 of NW_026989839.1, forward strand.
TTTGAAATTCATGCAGTTTTCACTGTAAAATCTAGTTGCAGCTAGTACCTCCCCATATATATGTATGAAGTGAAGTTTGCACCTGAAAAGGAACTTTGTTTTCCCAACAAGCTAGGTGAAGTACAGCATTCAAACACACTTATCTCCCAGAACTGAGCATGTGGAGAGACTTTCGTTCATCTAGCACCAAGGGAACAGGTTGCAGGAGAAAATTTTTCTCTGGTTTCTCAGTCTGTTTCCTAGTGCCGGTTTGAAGTTCCTGCAGTTTTCAATGTAAAACCGATTTGCAGCTAGTCCCTCCACATATATATGTATGGAGTGGAGTTTGAAACTAAAAAGTAACTTTGTGTTCCCAACAAGCTATGTGAAGGACGGCTTTCCCACACACTTATCTCTCAGAACTGAGCATGTGGAGAGACGTTCGTTCATCTAGCACCAAGGGAACGGGTTCCAGGAGAAAGTTTTACTCTGGTTTCTCAGTCGGTTTCCTAGTGCCGGTTTGAAGTTCCTGCAGGTTTCACTGTAAAACCGAGTTGGAGCTATAACCTCCCATATATATGTATGGTGTGGACATTGCACCTGAAAAGAATCTATGTGATCCCAAAAATCTAGGTGAAGAAAGGCTTTAAAACACACTTATCTCTAAGAAATGAGCATGTGGAGAGACGTTCGTTCATCTAGCAGCAAGGGAACGGGTTGCAGGAGAAACTTGTACTCTGATTTCTCAGTCTGTTTCCTAGTGCCTGTTTGAAGTTCCTGCAGTTTTCACTGTAAAACCGAGTTGGAGCAAGTACCTCCCCATATATATGTACGGAGTGGAGTTTGCAACTGAATAGAAACTTTGTGTTCCCAACAAGCTAGGTGAAGGACGGCTTTCACACACACATATCTCTCAGAACTGAGCATGTGGAGAGACGTTCGTTGATCTAGCAACAAGGGAACGGGTTGCAGGAGAAACTTTTACTCTGGTTTCTCAGTCTGTTTCCTAGTGCCGTTTTGAAGTTCCTGCAGTTTTCACAGTAAAACCGAGTTGGAGCTAGTACCTCCCCATATATATATATGGAGTGGAGTTTGCACCTGAAAAGTAACTTTGTGTTCCGAACAACCTAGGTGAAGGACGGGTTTCACACACACTTATCTCTCGGAACTGAGCATGTGGAGAGACGTTCATTCATCTAGCACCAAGGGAACGGGTTGCAGGAGAAACTTGTACTCTGGTTTCTCAGTCTGTTTCCTAGTGCCGGTTTGAATTTCCTGCAGTTTTCACTGTAAAACTGAGTTGCAGCTAGTACCTCCCCTTATATATGTATGGAATGGAGTTTGCGACTAAAAAGAAACTTTGTGTTCCCAACAAGCTAGGTGAAGTACGGCTTTCACACACACTTATCTCTCAGAACTGAGCATGTGGAGAATCGATCGTTCATCTAGCACTAAGCGAACGGGTTTCAGGAGTAACTTTTACTCTGGTTTCTCAGTCTGTTTCCCATTGCCTTTTTGAAATTCCTGCAGTTTTCACTGTAAAACGGAGTTGGAGCTAGTACCTCCCCATATATATGTATGGAGTGGAGTTTGCACCTGAAAAGAAACTTTGTGTTCCCAACAAGCTATGTGAAGTTCGGCTTCCACACATACTTATGTCTCAGTACTGAGCATCTGGAGAGACGTTCGTTCATCTAGCACCAAGGGAACGGTTTGCAGGAGAAACTTGTACTCTGGTTTCTCAGTCTGTTTCCTAGTGCCGGTTTGAAGTTCCTGCAGTTTTCACTGTAAAACCGAGTTGGAGCTAGTACCACCCATATATATTTATGGATTGGAGTTTGCAACTAAAAAGAAACTTTGTGTTCCCAACAAGCTAGGTGAAGGACGGCTTTCACACACACTTAACTCTCAGAACTGAGCATATGGAGAGACGTTCGTTCATCTAGCACCAAGGGAACGGTTTGCAGGAGAAACTTTTACTCTGGTTTCTCAGTCTGTTTCCTAGTGCCGGTTTGATGTTCCTGCAGTTTTCACTGTAAAACCGAGTTGGAGCTAGAACCTCCCCATATATATGTATGGAGTGGAGTTTGGACCTGAAAAGAAACTTTGTGTTCCCAACAAGCTAGGTGAAGGACGGCTTTCACACACACTTATCTCTCAGAACTGAGCATGTGGAGAGACGTTCGTTGATATAGCACCAAGGGAACGGTTTGCAGGAGAAACTTGTACTCTGGTTTCTCAGTCTGTTTCCTAGTGCCGGTTTGAAGTTCCTGCAGTTTTCACTGTAAAACCGAGTTGGAACTAGTTCCACCCATATATGTATGGAGTGGAGTTTGCAACTAAAAAGAAACTTTGTGTTCCCAACAAGCTAGGTGAAGGACGGCTTTCCCACACACTTATCTCTGCGAACTGAGCATATGGAGAGACGTTCTTTCATCTAGCACCAAGGGAACGGTTTGCAGGAGAAACTTTAACTCTGGTTTCTCAGTCTGTTTCCTAGTGCCGGTTTGAAATTCCTGCAGTTTTCACTGTAAAATCTAGTTGCAGCTAGTACCTCCCCATATATATGTATGGAGTGAAGTTTGCACCTGAAAAGAAACTTTGTTTTCCCAACAAGCTAGGTGAAGTACAGCATTCAAACACACTTATCTCCCAGAACTGAGCATGTGGAGAGACTTTCGTTCATCTAGCACCAAGGGAACAGGTTGCAGGAGAAAATTTTTCTCTGGTTTCTCAGTCTGTTTCCTAGTGCCGGTTTGAAGTTCCTGCAGTTTTCAATGTAAAACCGATTTGCAGCTAGTCCCTCCACATATATATGTATGGAGTGGAGTTTGAAACTAAAAAGTAACTTTGTGTTCCCAACAAGCTAGGTGAAGGACGGCTTTCACACACACTTATCTCTCAGAACTGAGCATGTGGAGAGACGTTCGTTCATCTAGCACCAAGGGAACGGGTTCCAGGAGAAAGTTTTACTCTGGTTTCTCAGTCGGTTTCCTAGTGCCGGTTTGAAGTTCCTGCAGTTTTCATTGTAAAACCGTGTTGGAGCTTGTACCTCCCCGTATATATGTATGGAGTGGAGTTGCCACCTGAAAAGAAACTTTGTGTTCCCAACAAGCTATGTGAAGTTCTGCTTTCACACATACTTATCTCTCAGAAATGAGCTTGTGGAGAGACGTTCGTTCATCTAGCACCAAGGGAACGTTTTGCAGGAGCAACTTGTACTCTGGTTTCTTAGTCTGTTCCCTAGTGCCGGTTTGAAGTTCCTGCAGGTTTCACTGTAAAACCGAGTTGGAGCTATAACCTCCCATATATATGTATGGTGTGGACATTGCACCTGAAAAGAATCTATGTGTTCCCAAAAATCTAGGTGAAGAAAGGCTTTAAAACACACTTATCTCTAAGAAATGAGCATGTGGAGAGACGTTCGTTCATCTAGCACCAAGGGAACGGGTTGCAGGAGAAACTTGTACTCTGATTTCTCAGTCTGTTTCCTAGTGCCTGTTTGAAGTTCCTGCAGTTTTCACTGTAAAACCGAGTTGGAGCTAGTACCTCCCCATATATATGGACGGAGTGGAGTTTCCAACTGAATAGAAACTTTGTGTTCCCAACAAGCTAGGTGAAGGACGGCTTTCACACACACTTATTTCTCAGAACTGAGCATGTGGAGAGACGTTCGTTGATCTAGCAACAAGGGAACAGGTTGCAGGAGAAACTTGTACTCTGGTTTCTCAGTCTGTTTCCTAGTGCCGGTTTGAAGTTCCTGCAGTTTTCACTGTAAAACCGAGTTGGAGCTAGTACCACCCATATATATTTATGGATTGGAGTTTGCAACTAAAAAGAAACTTTGTGTTCCCAACAAGCTAGGTGAAGGACGGCTTTCACACACACTTAACTCTCAGAACTGAGCATATGGAGAGACGTTCGTTCATCTAGCACCAAGGGAACGGTTTGCAGGAGAAACTTTTACTCTGGTTTCTCAGTCTGTTTCCTAGTGCCGGTTTGATGTTCCTGCAGTTTTCACTGTAAAACCGAGTTGGAGCTAGAACCTCCCCATATATATGTATGGAGTGGAGTTTGGACCTGAAAAGAAACTTTGTGTTCCCAACAAGCTAGGTGAAGGACGGCTTTCACACACACTTATCTCTCAGAACTGAGCATGTGGAGAGACGTTCGTTGATATAGCACCAAGGGAACGGTTTGCAGGAGAAACTTGTACTCTGGTTTCTCAGTCTGTTTCCTAGTGCCGGTTTGAAGTTCCTGCAGTTTTCACTGTAAAACCGAGTTGGAACTAGTTCCACCCATATATGTATGGAGTGGAGTTTGCAACTAAAAAGAAACTTTGTGTTCCCTACAAGCTAGGTGAAGGACGGCTTTCCCACACACTTATCTCTGCGAACTGAGCATATGGAGAGACGTTCTTTCATCTAGCACCAAGGGAACGGTTTGCAGGAGAAACTTTAACTCTGGTTTCTCAGTCTGTTTCCTAGTGCCGGTTTGAAATTCCTGCAGTTTTCACTGTAAAATCTAGTTGCAGCTAGTACCTCCCCATATATATGTATGGAGTGAAGTTTGCACCTGAAAAGAAACTTTGTTTTCCCAACAAGCTAGGTGAAGTACAGCATTCAAACACACTTATCTCCCAGAACTGAGCATGTGGAGAGACTTTCGTTCATCTAGCACCAAGGGAACAGGTTGCAGGAGAAAATTTTTCTCTGGTTTCTCAGTCTGTTTCCTAGTGCCGGTTTGAAGTTCCTGCAGTTTTCAATGTAAAACCGATTTGCAGCTAGCCCCTCCACATATATATGTATGGAGTGGAGTTTGAAACTAAAAAGTAACTTTGTGTTCCCAACAAGCTAGGTGAAGGACGGCTTTCACACACACTTATCTCTCAGAACTGAGCATGTGGAGAGACGTTCGTTCATCTAGCACCAAGGGAACGGGTTCCAGGAGAAAGTTTTACTCTGGTTTCTCAGTCGGTTTCCTAGTGCCGGTTTGAAGTTCCTGCAGTTTTCATTGTAAAACCGTGTTGGAGCTTGTACCTCCCCGTATATATGTATGGAGTGGAGTTGCCACCTGAAAAGAAACTTTGTGTTCCCAACAAGCTATGTGAAGTTCTGCTTTCACACATACTTATCTCTCAGAAATGAGCTTGTGGAGAGACGTTCGTTCATCTAGCACCAAGGGAACGTTTTGCAGGAGAAACTTGTACTCTGGTTTCTTAGTCTGTTCCCTAGTGCCGGTTTGAAGTTCCTGCAGGTTTCACTGTAAAACCGAGTTGGAGCTATAACCTCCCATATATATGTATGGTGTGGACATTGCACCTGAAAAGAATCTATGTGTTCCCAAAAATCTAGGTGAACAAAGGCTTTAAAACACACTTATCTCTAAGAAATGAGCATGTGGAGAGACGTTCGTTCATCTAGCACCAAGGGAACGGGTTGCAGGAGAAACTTGTACTCTGATTTCTCAGTCTGTTTCCTAGTGCCTGTTTGAAGTTCCTGCAGTTTTCACTGTAAAACCGAGTTGGAGCTAGTACCTCCCCATATATATGGACGGAGTGGAGTTTCCAACTGAATAGAAACTTTGTGTTCCCAACAAGCTAGGTGAAGGACGGCTTTCACACACACTTATTTCTCAGAACTGAGCATGTGGAGAGACGTTCGTTGATCTAGCAACAAGGGAACAGGTTGCAGGAGAAACTTTTACTCTGGTTTCTCAGTCTGTTTCCTAGTGCCGTTTTGAAGTTCCTGCAGTTTTCACAGTAAAACCGAGTTGGAGCTAGTACCTCCCCATATATATGTATGGAGTGGAGTTTGCACCTGAAAAGTAACTTTGTGTTCCGAACAACCTAGGTGAAGGACGGGTTTCACACACACTTATCTCTCGGAACTGAGCATGTGGAGAGACGTTCATTCATCTAGCACCAAGGTAACTGGTTGCAGGAGAAACTTGTACTCTGGTTTCTCAGTCTGTTTCCTAGTGCCGGTTTGAAGTTCCTGCAGTTTTCACTGTAAAACTGAGTTGCAGCTAGTACCTCCCCTTATATATATATGGAATGGAGTTTGCGACTAAAAAGAAACTTTGTGTTCCCAACAAGCTAGTTGAAGTACTGCTTTCACACACACTTATCTCTCAGAACTGAGCATGTGGAGAATCGATCGTTCATCTAGCAATAAGGGAACGGGTTGCAGGAGTAACTTTTACTCTGGTTTCTCAGTCTGTTTCCCATTGCCTTTTTGAAGTTCCTGCAGTTTTCACTGTAAAACGGAGTTGGAGCTAGTACCTCCCCATATATATGTATGGAGTGGAGTTTGCACCTGAAAAGAAACTTTGTGTTCCCAACAAGCTATATGAAGTTCGGCTTCCACACATACTTATCTCTCAGTACTGAGCATCTGGAGAGACGTTCGTTCATCTAGCACCAAGGGAACGGTTTGCAGGAGAAACTTGTACTCTGGTTTCTCAGTCTGTTTCCTAGTGCCGGTTTGAAGTTCCTGCAGTTTTCACTGTAAAACCGAGTTGGAGCTAGTACCACCCATATATATTTATGGATTGGAGTTTGCAACTAAAAAGAAACTTTGTGTTCCCAACAAGCTAGGTGAAGGACGGCTTTCACACACATTTATCACTCAGAACTGAGCATGTGGAGAGACGTTCGTTCATCTAGCACCAAGGGAACAGGCTGCAGGAGAAAATTTTTCTCTGGTCTCTCAGTCTGTTTCCTAGTGCCGTTTAGAAGTTCCTGCAGTTTTCAATTTAAAACAAATTTGCAGTTAGTCCCTCCACATATATATGTATGGAGTGGAGTTTGCAACTAAAAAGAAACTTTGTGTTCCCAACAAGCTAGTTGAAGGACGGCTTTCACACACACTTATCTCTCAGAACTGAGCATGTGGAGAGACGATCGTTCATTTAGCACCAAGGGAACGGGTTGCAGGAGTAACTTTTACTCTGGTTTCTCAGTCTGTTTCCTAGTGCCGGTTTGATGTTCCTGCAGTTTTCACTGTAAAACCGAGTTGGAGCTAGAACCTCCCCATATATATGTATGGAGTGGAGTTTTCACATGAAATAAAACTTTGTGTTCCCAACAAGCTATCTGAAGGTCGGCTTTCACACATACTTAACTCTCAGAACTGAGCATGTGGAGAGACGTTCGTTCATCTAGCACCAAGGGAACGTTTTGCAGGAGAAATTTGTACTCAGTTTTCTTAGTCTGTTTCCTAGTGCCAGTTTGAAATTCCTGCAGTTTTCACTGTAAAACCGAGTTGGAGCCAAAACCTCCCATATATATATATGGAGTGGACTTTGCACCTGAAAAGAATCTATGTGTTCCTAAAATTCTAGGTGAAGAAAGGCTTTAAGACACACTTATCACTAAGAACTGAGCATGTGGAGAGACGTTCGTTCATCTAGCAGCAAGGTAACGGGTTGCAAGACAAACTTTTCCTCTGGTTTCTCAGTCTGTTTCCTAGTGCCGTTTTGATGTTCCTGCAGTTTTTACTGTAAAACCGAGTTGGAGTTAGTACCTCCCCATATATATGTATGGAGTGGAGTTTGGACCTGAAAAGAAACTTTGTGTTCCAAACAACTAGGTGAAGGACGGCTTTCACACACACTTATCTCTCAGAATTGAGCATGTGGAGAGACGTTCGTTCATCTAGCACCAAGGGAACGGGTTGCAGGAGGAACTATTACTCTGGTTTCTCAGTCTGTTTACTAGTGCCGGTTTGATGTTCCTGCAGTTTTCACTGTAAAACCGATTTGGAGCTAGAACCTCCCCATATATATGTAAGGAGGGGAGTTTGGACCTGAAAAGAAACTTTGTGTTCCCAATAAGATAGGTGAAGGACGGCTTTCACACACACTTATCTCTCAGAACTGAGCATGTGGAGAGACGTTCGTTGATCTAGCACCAAGGGAACGGTTTGCAGGACAAACTTGTACTCTGGTTTCTCAGTCTGTTTCCTAGTGCCGGTTTGAAGTTCCCGCAGTTTTCACTATAAAACCGAGTTGGAGCTAGTACCACCCATATAAATGTATGGAGTGGGGTTTGCAACTAAAAAGAAACTTTGTGTTCCCAACCAGCTAGTTGAAGGACGGCTTTCACACACACTTATCTCTCAGAACTGAGCATGTGGAGAGACGTTCGTTCATCTCGCACCAAGGGAACGGGTTGCAGGAGTAACTTTTACTCTGGTTTCTCAGTCTGTTTCCTAGTGCCGGTTTGATGTTCCTGCAGTTTTCACTGTAAAACCGAGTTGGAGCTAGAACCTCCCCATATATATGTATGGAGTGGAGTTTGGACCTGAAAAGAAACTATGTGTTCCCAACAAGCTAAGTGAAGGACGGCTTTCACACACACTTATCTCTCAGAACTGAGCATGTGGAGAGACGTTCGTTGATCTAGCACCAAGGGAACGGTTTGCAGGAGAAACTTGTACTCTGGTTTCTCAGTCTGTTTCCTAGTGCCGGTTTGAAGTTCCTGCAGTTTTCACTGTAAAACCGAGTTGGAACTAGTACCACCCATATATGTATGGAGTGGAGTTTGCAACTAAAAAGAAACTTTGTGTTCCCAACAAGCTAGGTGAAGGACGGCTTTCCCACACACTTTTCTCTCTTAACTGAGCATTTGGAGAGACGTTCTTTCATCTAGCACCAAGGATCGGTTTGCAGGAAAACTTAAACTCTGGTTTCTCAGTCTTTTTCCTAGTGCCGGTTTGAAATTCCTGCATTTTTCACTGTAAAACCTAGTTGCAGCTAGTACCTCCCCATATATATGTATGGAGTGAAGTTTGCACCTGAAAAGAAACTTTGTTTTCCCAACAAGCTAGGTGAAGTACAGCATTCAAACACACTTATCTCCCAGAACTGAGCATGTGGAGAGAGTTTCGTTCATCTAGCACCAAGGGAACAGGTTGCAGGAGAAAATTTTTCTCTGGTTTCTCAGTCTGTTTCCTAGTGCCGGTTTGAAGTTCCTGCAGTTTTCAATGTAAAACCGATTTGCAGCTAGTCCCTCCACATATATATGTATGGAGTGGAGTTTGAAACTAAAAAGTAACTTTGTGTTCCCAACAAGCTATGTGAAGGTCGGCTTTCACACATACTTATCTCTCAGAACTGAGCTTGTGGAAAGACGTTCGTTCATCTAGCACCAAGGGAACGTTTTGCAGGAGAAACTTGTACTCTGGTTTCTTAGTCTGTTCCCTAGTGCGGGTTTGAAGTTCCTGCAGTTTTCACTGTAAAACCGAGTTGGAGCTAGTACCTCCCCATATATATGTATGGAGTGGAGTTAGCAACTGAATAGAAACTTTGTGTTCCCAACAAGCTAGGTGAAGGACGGCTTTCACACACACTTATCTCTCAGAACTGAGCATGTGGATAGACGTTCGTTCATTTAGCACCAAGGGAACGGTTTGCAGGAGAAACTTTTACTCTGGTTTCTCAGTCTGTTACCTATTGCCGGTTTGAAATTCCTATATTTTTCACTGTAAAACCTAGTTGCAGCTAGTACCTCCCCATATATATATATGGAGTGAAGTTTGCACCTGAAAAGAATCTTTGTTTTCCCAACAAGCTAGGTGAAGTACAGCATTCAAACACACTTTTCTCCCAGAACGGAGCATGTTTAGAGACGTTCGTTCATCTAGCACCAAGGGAACAGGTTGCAGGAGAAAATTTTTCTCTGGTCTCTCAGTCTGTTTCCTAGTGCCGTTTTGAAGTTCCTGCAGTTTTCAATTTAAAACAAATTTGCAGCTAGTCCCTCCACATATATATGTATGGAGTGGAGTTTGCAACTAAAAAGAAACTTTGTGTTCCCAACAAGCTAGTTGAAGGACGGCTTTCACACACACTTATCTCTCAGAACTGAGCATGTGGAGGGACGATCGTTCATCTAGCACCAAGGGAACTGGTTGCAGGAGTAACTTTTACTCTGGTTTCTCTGTCTGTTTCCTAGTGCCGGTTTGATGTTCCTGCAGTTTTCACTGTAAAACCGAGTTGGAGCTAGAACCTCCCCATATATATGTATGTAGTGGAGTTTGGACCTGAAAAGAAACTTTGTGTTCCCAACAAGCTAGGTGAAGTACAGCTTTCACACACACTTTACTCTCAGAACTGAGCATGTGGAGAGACGTTCGTTCATCTAGCACCAAGGGAACGGTTTGCAGGAGAAACTTTTACACTGGTTTCTCAGTCTGTTACCTATTGCCTTTTGAAATTCCTATATTTTTCACTGTAAAACCTAGTTGCAACTAGTACCTCCCCATATATATATATGGAGTGAAGTTTGCACCTGAAAAGAATCTTTGTTTTCCCAACAAGCTAGGTGAAGTACGGCATTCAAACACACTTATCTCCCAGAACTGAGCATGTTTAGAGACGTTCGTTCATCTAGCACCAAGGGAACAGGTTGCAGGAGAAAATTTTTCTCTGGTCTCTCAGTCTGTTTCCTAGTGCCGGTTTGAAGTTCCTGCAGTTATCAATTTAAAACAAATTTGCAGCTAGTCCCTCCACATATATATGTATGGAGTGGAGTTTGCAACTAAAAAGTAACTTTGTGTTCCCAACAAGCTATGTGAAGGATGGCTTTCACACACACTTATCTCTAAGAACTGAGCATGTGGAGAGACGTTCGTTCATCTAGTACCAAGGGAACGGGTTCCAGGAGAAAGTTTTACTCTGGTTTCTCAGTCGGTTTCCTAGTGCCGGTTTGAATTTCCTGCAGTTTTCATTGTAAAACCGTGTTGGAGCTTGTACCTCCCCATATATATGTATGGAGTGGAGTTGCCACCTGAAAAGAAACTTTGTGTTCCCAACAAGCTATGTGAAGGTCGGCTTTCACACATACTTATCTCTTAGAACTGAGCTTGTGGAAAGACGTTCGTTCATCTAGCACCAAGGGAACGTTTTGCAGGAGAAACTTGTACTCTGGTTTCTTAGTCTGTTCCCTAGTGCGGGTTTGAAGTTCCTGCAGGTTTCACTGTAAAACCGAGTTGGAGCTAGAACCTCCCATATATATGTATGGTGTGGACTTTGCACCTGAAAAGAATCTATGTGTTCCCAAAAATCTAGGTGAAGAAAGGCTTTAAAACACACTTATCTCTAAGAAATTAGCATGTGGAGAGACGTTCGTTCATCTAGCACCAAGGGAACGGGTTGCAGGAGAAACTTGTACTCTGATTTCTCAGTCTGTTTCCTAGTTCCTGTTTGAAGTTCCTGCAGTTTTCACTGTAAAACCGAGTTGGAGCTAGTACCTCCCCATATATATGTATGGAGTGGAGTTAGCAACTGAATAGAATCTTTGTGTTCCCAACAAGCTAGTTGAAGGACGGCTTTCACACACACTTATCTCTCAGAACTGAGCATGTGGAGAGACGTTCGTTCATCTAGCACCAAGGGAACGGGTTGCAGGAGGAACTTTTACTCTGGTTTCTCAGTCTGTTTCCTAGTGCCAGTTTGAAGTACCTGCAGTTTTCACTGTAAAACTGAGTTGCAGCTAGTACCTCCCCTTATATATGTATGGAATGGAGTTTGCGACTAAAAAGAAACTTTGTGTTCCCAACAAGCTAGGTGAAGTACGGCTTTCACACACACTTATCTCTCAGAACTGAGCATGTGGAGAGACGTTCGTTCATTTAGCACCAAGGGAACGGTTTGCAGGAGAAACTTTTACTCTGGTTTCTCAGTCTGTTACCTATTGCCGGTTTGAAATTCCTATATTTTTCACTGTAAAACCTAGTTGCAGCTAGTACCTCCCCATATATATATATGGAGTGAAGTTTGCACCTGAAAAGAATCTTTGTTTTCCCAACAAGCTAGGTGAAGTACAGCATTCAAACACACTTTTCTCCCAGAACGGAGCATGTTTAGAGACGTTCGTTCATCTAGCACCAAGGGAACAGGTTGCAGGAGAAAATTTTTCTCTGGTCTCTCAGTCTGTTTCCTAGTGCCGTTTTGAAGTTCCTGCAGTTTTCAATTTAAAACAAATTTGCAGCTAGTCCCTCCACATATATATGTATGGAGTGGAGTTTGCAACTAAAAAGAAACTTTGTGTTCCCAACAAGCTAGTTGAAGGACGGCTTTCACACACACTTATCTCTCAGAACTGAGCATGTGGAGAGACGATCGTTCATCTAGCACCAAGGGAACTGGTTGCAGGAGTAACTTTTACTCTGGTTTCTCAGTCTGTTTCCTAGTGCCGGTTTGATGTTCCTGCAGTTTTCACTGTAAAACCGAGTTGGAGCTAGAACCTCCCCATATATATGTATGTAGTGGAGTTTGGACCTGAAAAGAAACTTTGTGTTCCCAACAAGTTGGGTGAAGGACGGCTTTCACACACACTTTACTCTCAGAACTGAGCATGTGGGGAGACGTTCGTTCATCTAGCACCAAGGGAACGGTTTGCAGGAGAAACTTTTACACTGGTTTCTCAGTCTGTTACCTATTGCCTTTTGAAATTCCTATATTTTTCACTGTAAAACCTAGTTGCAACTAGTACTTCCCCATATATATATATGGAGTGAAGTTTGCACCTGAAAAGAATCTTTGTTTTCCCAACAAGCTAGGTGAATTACGGCATTCAAACACACTTATCTCCCAGAACTGAGCATGTTTAGAGACGTTCGTTCATCTAGCACCAAGGAAACAGGTTGCAGGAGAAAATTTTTCTCTGGTCTCTCAGTCTGTTTCCTAGTGCCGGTTTGAAGTTCCTGCAGTTATCAATTTAAAACAAATTTGCAGCTAGTCCCTCCACATATATATGTATGGAGTGGAGTTTGCAACTAAAAAGTAACTTTGTGTTCCCAACAAGCTATGTGAACGACGGCTTTCACACACACTTATCACTCAGAACTGAGCATGTGGAGAGACGTTCGTTCATCTAGCAGCAAGGGAACGGGTTGCAAGACAAACTTTTCCTCTGGTTTCTCAGTCTGTTTCCTAGTGCCGTTTTGATGTTCCTGCAGTTTTTACTGTAAAACCGAGTTGGAGTTAGTACCTCCCCATATATATATATGGAGTGGAGTTTGGACCTGAAAGGAAACTTTGTGTTCCCAACAACTAGGTGAAGGACGGCTTTCACACACACTTATCTCTCAGAATTGAGCATGTGGAGAGACGTTCGTTCATCTAGCACCAAGGGAACGGGTTGCAGGAGGAACTTTTACTCTGGTTTCTCAGTCTGTTTCCTAGTGCCGGTTTGATGTTCCTGCAGTTTTCACTGTAAAACCGATTTGGAGCTAGAACCTCCCCATATATATGTATGGAGGGGAGTTTGGACCTGAAAAGAGACTTTCTGTTCCCAATAAGGTAGGTGAAGGACGGCTTTCACACACACTTATCTCTCAGAACTGAGCATGTGGAGAGACGTTCGTTGATCTAGCACCAAGGGAACGGTTTGCAGGACAAACTTGTATTCTGGTTTCTCAGTCTGTTTCCTAGTGCCGGTTTGAAGTTCCTGCAGTTTTCACTGTAAAACCGAGTTGGAGCTAGTACCACCCATATATATGTATGGAGTGGAGTTTGCAACTAAAAAGAAACTTTGTGTTCCCAACAAGCTAGTTGAAGGACGGCTTTCACACACACTTATCTCTCAGAACTGAGCATGTGGAGAGACGTTCGTTCATCTCGCACCAAGGGAACGGGTTGCAGGAGTAACTTTTACTCTGGTTTCTCAGTCTGTTTCCTAGTGCCGGTTTGATGTTCCTGCAGTTTTCACTGTAAAACCGAGTTGGAGCTAGAACCTCCCCATATATATGTATGGAGTGGAGTTTGGACCTGAAAAGAAACTTTGTGTTCCCAACAAGCTAGGTGAAGGACGGCTTTCACACACACTTATCTCTCAGAACTGAGCATGTGGAGAGACGTTCGTTGATCTAGCACCAAGGGAACGGTTTGCAGGAGAAACTTGTACTCTGGTTTCTCAGTCTGTTTCCTAGTGCCGGTTTGAAGTTCCTGCAGTTTTCACTGTAAAACCGAGTTGGAACTAGTACCACCCATATATGTATGGAGTGGAGTTTGCAACTAAAAAGAAACTTTGTGTTCCCTACAAGCTAGGTGAAGGACGGCTTTCCCACACACTTATCTCTCCGAACTGAGCATTTGGAGAGACGTTCGTTCATCTAGCACCAAGGATCGGTTTGCAGGAGAAACTTTAACTCTGGTTTCTCAGTCTGTTTCCTAGTGCCGGTTTGAAATTCCTGCAGTTTTCACTGTAAAACCTAGTTGCAGCTAGTACCTCCCGATATATATGTATGGAGTGAAGTTTGCACCTGAAAAGAAACTTTGTTTTCCCAACAAGCTAAGTGAAGTACAGCATTCAAACACACTTATCTCCCAGAACTGAGCATGTGGAGAGACTTTCGTTCATCTAGCACCAAGGGAACAGGTTGCAGGAGAAAATTTTTCTCTGGTTTCTCAGTCTGTTTCCTAGTGCCGGTTTGAAATTCCTGCAATTTTCAATGTAAAACCCATTTGCAGCTAGTCCCTCCACATATATATGTATGGAGTGGAGTTTGAAACTAAAAAGTAACTTTGTGTTCCCAACAAGCTAGGTGAAGGACGGCTTTCACACACACTTATCTCTAAGAACTGAGCATGTGGAGAGACGTTCGTTCATCTAGTACCAAGGGAACGGGTTCCAGGAGAAAGTTTTTCTCTGGTTTCTCAGTCGGTTTCCTAGTGCCGGTTTGAAGTTCCTGCAGTTTTCATTTTAAAACCGTGTTGGAGCTTGTACCTCCCCATATATATGTATGGAGTGGAGTTGCCACCTGAAAAGAAACTTTGTGTTCCCAACAAGCTATGTGAAGGTCGGCTTTCACACATACTTATCTCTCAGAACTGAGCTTGTGGAGAGACGTTCGTTCATCTATCACCAAGGGAACGTTTTGCAGGAGAAACTTGTACTCTGGTTTCTTAGTCTGTTCCCTAGTGCCGGTTTGAAGTTCCTGCAGGTTTCACTGTAAAACCGAGTTGGAGCTAGAACCTCCCATATATATGTATGGTGTGGACTTTGCACCTGAAAAGAATCTATGTGTTCCCAAAAATCTAGGTGAAGAAAGGCTTTAAAACACACTTATCTCTAAGAAATGAGCATGTGGAGAGACGTTCGTTCATCTAGCACCAAGGGAACGGGTTGCAGGAGAAACTTGTACTCTGATTTCTCAGTCTGTTTCCTAGTGCCTGTTTGAAGTTCCTGCAGTTTCCACTGTAAAACCGAGTTGGAGCTAGTACCTCCCCATATATATGTATGGAGTGGAGTTAGCAACTGAATAGAAACTTTGTGTTCCCAACAAGCTAGGTGAAGGACGGCTTTCACACACACTTATCTCTCAGAACTGAGCATGTGGAGAGACGTTCGTTCATCTAGCACCAAGGGAACGGGTTGCAGGAGTAACTTTTACTCTGGTTTCTCAGTCTGTTTCCTAGTGCCAGTTTGAAGTACCTGCAGTTTTCACTGTAAAACTGAGTTGCAGCTTGTACCTCCCCTTATATATGTATGGAATGGAGTTTGCGACTAAAAAGAAACTTTGTGTTCCCAAAAAGCTAGGTGAAGTACGGCTTTCACACACACTTATCTCTCAGAACTGAGCATGTGGAGAGACGTTCGTTCAGTTAGCACCAAGGGAACGGTTTGCAGGAGAAACTTTTACTCTGGTTTCTCAGTCTGTTACCTATTGCCGGTTTGAAATTCCTATATTTTTCACTGTAGAACCTAGTTGCAGCTAGTACCTCCCCATATATATATATGGAGTGAAGTTTGCACCTGAAAAGAATCTTTGTTTTCCCAACAAGCTAGGTGAAGTACAGCATTCAAACACACTTTTCTCCCAGAACGGAGCATGTTTAGAGACGTTCGTTCATCTAGCACCAAGGGAACAGGTTGCAGGAGAAAATTTTTCTCTGGTCTCTCAGTCTGTTTCCTAGTGCCGTTTTGAAGTTCCTGCAGTTTTCAATTTAAAACAAATTTGCAGCTAGTCCCTCCACATATATATGTATGGAGTGGAGTTTGCAACTAAAAAGAAACTTTGTGTTCCCAACAAGCTAGTTGAAGGACGGCTTTCACACACACTTATCTCTCAGAACTGAGCATGTGGAGAGACGATCGTTCATCTAGCACCAAGGGAACGGGTTGCAGGAGTAACTTTTACTCTGGTTTCTCAGTCTGTTTCCTAGTGCCGGTTTGATGTTCCTGCAGTTTTCACTGTAAAACCGAGTTGGAGCTAGAACCTCCCCATATATATGTATGTAGTGGAGTTTGGACCTGAAAAGAAACTTTGTGTTCCCAACAAGCTAGGTGAAGGACGGCTTTCACACACACTTTACTCTCAGAACTGAGCATGTGGAGAGACGTTCGTTCATCTAGCACCAAGGGAACGGTTTGCAGGAGAAACTTTTACACTGGTTTCTCAGTCTGTTTCCTATTGCCGTTTTGAAATTCCTATATTTTTCACTGTAAAAACTTTTTGCAACTAGTACCTCCCCATATATATATATGGAGTGAAGTTTGCACCTGAAAAGAATCTTTGTTTTCCCAACAAGCTAGGTGAAGTACGGCATTCAAACACACTTATCTCCCAGAACTGAGCATGTTTAGAGACGTTCGTTCATCTAGCACCAAGGGAACAGGTTGCAGGAGAAAATTTTTCTCTGGTCTCTCAGTCTGTTTCCTAGTGCCGGTATGAAGTTCCTGCAGTTTTCAATTTAAAACAAATTTGCAGCTAGTCCCTCCACATATATATGTATGGAGTGGAGTTTGCAACTAAAAAGTAACTTTGTGTTCCCAACAAGCTAGGTGAACGACGGCTTTCACACACACTTATCACTCAGAACTGAGCATGTGGAGAGACGTTCGTTCATCTAGCACCAAGGGAACGGGTTCCAGGAGAAACTTTTACTCTGGTTTCTCAGTCTGTTTCCTAGTGCCGTTTTGATGTTCCTGCAGTTTTTACTGTAAAACCGAGTTGGAGTTAGTACCTCCCCATATATATATATGGAGTGGAGTTTGGACCTGAAAGGAAACTTTGTGTTCCCAACAACTAGGTGAAGGACGGCTTTCACACACACTTATCTCTCAGAATTGAGCATGTGGAGAGACGTTCGTTCATCTAGCACCAAGGGAACGGGTTGCAGGAGGAACTTTTACTCTGGTTTCTCAGTCTGTTTCCTAGTGCCGGTTTGATGTTCCTGCAGTTTTCACTGTAAAACCGATTTGGAGCTAGAACCTCCCCATATATATGTATGGAGGGGAGTTTGGACCTGAAAAGAAACTTTCTGTTCCCAATAAGATAGGTGAAGGACGGCTTTCACACACACTTATCTCTCAGAATTGAGCATGTGGAGAGACGTTCGTTCATCTAGCACCAAGGGAACGGTTTGCAGGACAAACTTGTATTCTGGTTTCTCAGTCTGTTTCCTAGTGCCGGTTTGAAGTTCCTGCAGTTTTCACTGTAAAACCGAGTTGGAGCTAGTACCACCCATATATATGTATGGAGTGGAGTTTGCAACTAAAAAGAAACTTTGTGTTCCCAACAAGCTAGTTGAAGGACGGCTTTCACACACACTTATCTCTCAGAACTGAGCATGTGGAGAGACGTTCGTTCATCTCGCACCAAGGGAACGGGTTGCAGGAGTAACTTTTACTCTGGTTTCTCAGTCTGTTTCCTAGTGCCGGTTTGATGTTCCTGCAGTTTTCACTGTAAAACCGAGTTGGAGCTAAAACCTCCCCATATATATGTATGGAGTGGAGTTTGGACCTGAAAAGAAACTTTGTGTTCCCAACAAGCTAGGTGAAGGACGGCTTTCACACACACTTATCTCTCAGAACTGAGCATGTGGAGAGACGTTCGTTGATCTAGCACCAAGGGAACGGTTTGCAGGAGAAACTTGTACTCTGGTTTCTCAGTCTGTTTCCTAGTGCCGGTTTGAAGTTCCTGCAGTTTTCACTGTAAAACCGAGTTGGAACTAGTACCACCCATATATGTATGGAGTGGAGTTTGCAACTAAAAAGAAACTTTGTGTTCCCTACAAGCTAGGTGAAGGACGGCTTTCCCACACACTTATCTCTCCGAACTGAGCATTTGGAGTGACGTTCGTTCATCTAGCACCAAGGATCGGTTTGCAGGAGAAACTTTAACTCTGGTTTCTCAGTCTGTTTCCTAGTGCCGGTTTGAAATTCCTGCAGTTTTCACTGTAAAACCTAGTTGCAGCTAGTACCTCCCCATATATATGTATGGAGTGAAGTTTGCACCTGAAAAGAAACTTTGTTTTCCCAACAAGCTAGGTGAAGTACAGCATTCAAACACACTTATCTCCCAGAACTGAGCATGTGGAGAGACTTTCGTTCATCTAGCACCAAGGGAACAGGTTGCAGGAGAAAATTTTTCTCTGGTTTCTCAGTCTGTTTCCTAGTGCCGGTTTGAAATTCCTGCAATTTTCAATGTAAAACCGATTTGCAGCTAGTCCCTCCACATATATATGTATGGAGTGGAGTTTGAAACTAAAAAGTAACTTTGTGTTCCCAACAAGGTAGGTGAAGGACGGCTTTCACACACACTTATCTCTAAGAACTGAGCATGTGGAGAGACGTTCGTTCATCTAGTACCAAGGGAACGGGTTCCAGGAGAAAGTTTTTCTCTGGTTTCTCAGTCGGTTTCCTAGTGCCGGTTTGAAGTTCCTGCAGTTTTCATTGTAAAACCGTGTTGGAGCTTGTACCTCCCCATATATATGTATGGAGTGGAGTTGCCACCTGAAAAGAAACTTTGTGTTCCCAACAAGCTATGTGAAGTTCGGCTTTCACACATACTTATCTCTCAGAACTGAGCTTGTGGAGAGACGTTCGTTCATCTATCACCAAGGGAACGTTTTGCAGGAGAAACTTGTACTCTGGTTTCTTAGTCTGTTCCCTAGTGCCGGTTTGAAGTTCCTGCAGGTTTCACTGTAAAACCGAGTTGGAGCTAGAACCTCCCATATATATGTATGGTGTGGACTTTGCACCTGAAAAGAATCTATGTGTTCCCAAAAATCTAGGTGAAGAAAGGCTTTAAAACACACTTATCTCTAAGAAATGAGCATGTGGAGAGACGTTCGTTCATCTAGCAGCAAGGGAACGGGTTGCAAGACAAACTTTTCCTCTGGTTTCTCAGTCTGTTTCCTAGTGCCGTTTTGATGTTCCTGCAGTTTTTACTGTAAAACCGAGTTGGAGTTAGTACCTCCCCATATATATATATGGAGTGGAGTTTGGACCTGAAAGGAAACTTTGTGTTCCCAACAACTAGGTGAAGGACGGCTTTCACACACACTTATCTCTCAGAATTGAGCATGTGGAGAGACGTTCGTTCATCTAGCACCAAGGGAACGGGTTGCAGGAGGAACTTTTACTCTGGTTTCTCAGTCTGTTTCCTAGTGCCGGTTTGATGTTCCTGCAGTTTTCACTGTAAAACCGATTTGGAGCTAGAACCTCCCCATATATATGTATGGAGGGGAGTTTGGACCTGAAAAGAAACTTTCTGTTCCCAATAAGGTAGGTGAAGGACGGCTTTCACACACACTTATCTCTCAGAACTGAGCATGTGGAGAGACGTTCGTTGATCTAGCACCAAGGGAACGGTTTGCAGGACAAACTTGTATTCTGGTTTCTCAGTCTGTTTCCTAGTGCCGGTTTGAAGTTCCTGCAGTTTTCACTGTAAAACCGAGTTGGAGCTAGTACCACCCATATATATGTATGGAGTGGAGTTTGCAACTAAAAAGAAACTTTGTGTTCCCAACAAGCTAGTTGAAGGACGGCTTTCACACACACTTATCTCTCAGAACTGAGCATGTGGAGAGACGTTCGTTCATCTCGCACCAAGGGAACGGGTTGCAGGAGTAACTTTTACTCTGGTTTCTCAGTCTGTTTCCTAGTGCCGGTTTGATGTTCCTGCAGTTTTCACTGTAAAACCGAGTTGGAGCTAGAACCTCCCCATATATATGTATGGAGTGGAGTTTGGACCTGAAAAGAAACTTTGTGTTCCCAACAAGCTAGGTGAAGGACGGCTTTCACACACACTTATCTCTCAGAACTGAGCATGTGGAGAGACGTTCGTTGATCTAGCACCAAGGGAACGGTTTGCAGGAGAAACTTGTACTCTGGTTTCTCAGTCTGTTTCCTAGTGCCGGTTTGAAGTTCCTGCAGTTTTCACTGTAAAACCGAGTTGGAACTAGTACCACCCATATATGTATGGAGTGGAGTTTGCAACTAAAAAGAAACTTTGTGTTCCCTACAAGCTAGGTGAAGGACGGCTTTCCCACACACTTATCTCTCCGAACTGAGCATTTGGAGAGACGTTCGTTCATCTAGCACCAAGGATCGGTTTGCAGGAGAAACTTTAACTCTGGTTTCTCAGTCTGTTTCCTAGTGCCGGTTTGAAATTCCTGCAGTTTTCACTGTAAAACCTAGTTGCAGCTAGTACCTCCCCATATATATGTATGGAGTGAAGTTTGCACCTGAAAAGAAACTTTGTTTTCCCAACAAGCTAGGTGAAGTACAGCATTCAAACACACTTATCTCCCAGAACTGAGCATGTGGAGAGACTTTCGTTCATCTAGCACCAAGGGAACAGGTTGCAGGAGAAAATTTTTCTCTGGTTTCTCAGTCTGTTTCCTAGTGCCGGTTTGAAATTCCTGCAATTTTCAATGTAAAACCGATTTGCAGCTAGTCCCTCCACATATATATGTATGGAGTGGAGTTTGAAACTAAAAAGTAACTTTGTGTTCCCAACAAGGTAGGTGAAGGACGGCTTTCACACACACTTATCTCTAAGAACTGAGCATGTGGAGAGACGTTCGTTCATCTAGTACCAAGGGAACGGGTTCCAGGAGAAAGTTTTTCTCTGGTTTCTCAGTCGGTTTCCTAGTGCCGGTTTGAAGTTCCTGCAGTTTTCATTGTAAAACCGTGTTGGAGCTTGTACCTCCCCATATATATGTATGGAGTGGAGTTGCCACCTGAAAAGAAACTTTGTGTTCCCAACAAGCTATGTGAAGTTCGGCTTTCACACATACTTATCTCTCAGAACTGAGCTTGTGGAGAGACGTTCGTTCATCTATCACCAAGGGAACGTTTTGCAGGAGAAACTTGTACTCTGGTTTCTTAGTCTGTTCCCTAGTGCCGGTTTGAAGTTCCTGCAGGTTTCACTGTAAAACCGAGTTGGAGCTAGAACCTCCCATATATATGTATGGTGTGGACTTTGCACCTGAAAAGAATCTATGTGTTCCCAAAAATCTAGGTGAAGAAAGGCTTTAAAACACACTTATCTCTAAGAAATGAGCATGTGGAGAGACGTTCGTTCATCTAGCAGCAAGGGAACGGGTTGCAAGACAAACTTTTCCTCTGGTTTCTCAGTCTGTTTCCTAGTGCCGTTTTGATGTTCCTGCAGTTTTTACTGTAAAACCGAGTTGGAGTTAGTACCTCCCCATATATATATATGGAGTGGAGTTTGGACCTGAAAGGAAACTTTGTGTTCCCAACAACTAGGTGAAGGACGGCTTTCACACACACTTATCTCTCAGAATTGAGCATGTGGAGAGACGTTCGTTCATCTAGCACCAAGGGAACGGGTTGCAGGAGGAACTTTTACTCTGGTTTCTCAGTCTGTTTCCTAGTGCCGGTTTGATGTTCCTGCAGTTTTCACTGTAAAACCGATTTGGAGCTAGAACCTCCCCATATATATGTATGGAGGGGAGTTTGGACCTGAAAAGAAACTTTCTGTTCCCAATAAGGTAGGTGAAGGACGGCTTTCACACACACTTATCTCTCAGAACTGAGCATGTGGAGAGACGTTCGTTGATCTAGCACCAAGGGAACGGTTTGCAGGACAAACTTGTATTCTGGTTTCTCAGTCTGTTTCCTAGTGCCGGTTTGAAGTTCCTGCAGTTTTCACTGTAAAACCGAGTTGGAACTAGTACCACCCATATATGTATGGAGTGGAGTTTGCAACTAAAAAGAAACTTTGTGTTCCCTACAAGCTAGGTGAAGGACGGCTTTCCCACACACTTATCTCTCCGAACTGAGCATTTGGAGAGACGTTCGTTCATCTAGCACCAAGGATCGGTTTGCAGGAGAAACTTTAACTCTGGTTTCTCAGTCTGTTTCCTAGTGCCGGTTTGAAATTCCTGCAGTTTTCACTGTAAAACCTAGTTGCAGCTAGTACCTCCCCATATATATGTATGGAGTGAAGTTTGCACCTGAAAAGAAACTTTGTTTTCCCAACAAGCTAAGTGAAGTACAGCATTCAAACACACTTATCTCCCAGAACTGAGCATGTGGAGAGACTTTCGTTCATCTAGCACCAAGGGAACAGGTTGCAGGAGAAAATTTTTCTCTGGTTTCTCAGTCTGTTTCCTAGTGCCGGTTTGAAATTCCTGGAATTTTCAATGTAAAACCGATTTGCAGCTAGTCCCTCCACATATATATGTATGGAGTGGAGTTTGAAACTAAAAAGTAACTTTGTGTTCCCAACAAGCTAGGTGAAGGACGGCTTTCACACACACTTATCTCTAAGAACTGAGCATGTGGAGAGACGTTCGTTCATCTAGTACCAAGGGAACGGGTTCCAGGAGAAAGTTTTTCTCTGGTTTCTCAGTCGGTTTCCTAGTGCCGGTTTGAAGTTCCTGCAGTTTTCATTTTAAAACCGTGTTGGAGCTTGTACCTCCCCATATATATGTATGGAGTGGAGTTGCCACCTGAAAAGAAACTTTGTGTTCCCAACAAGCTATGTGAAGGTCGGCTTTCACACATACTTATCTCTCAGAACTGAGCTTGTGGAGAGACGTTCGTTCATCTATCACCAAGGGAACGTTTTGCAGGAGAAACTTGTACTCTGGTTTCTTAGTCTGTTCCCTAGTGCCGGTTTGAAGTTCCTGCAGGTTTCACTGTAAAACCGAGTTGGAGCTAGAACCTCCCATATATATGTATGGTGTGGACTTTGCACCTGAAAAGAATCTATGTGTTCCCAAAAATCTAGGTGAAGAAAGGCTTTAAAACACACTTATCTCTAAGAAATGAGCATGTGGAGAGACGTTCGTTCATCTAGCACCAAGGGAACGGGTTGCAGGAGAAACTTGTACTCTGATTTCTCAGTCTGTTTCCTAGTGCCTGTTTGAAGTTCCTGCAGTTTCCACTGTAAAACCGAGTTGGAGCTAGTACCTCCCCATATATATGTATGGAGTGGAGTTAGCAACTGAATAGAAACTTTGTGTTCCCAACAAGCTAGGTGAAGGACGGCTTTCACACACACTTATCTCTCAGAACTGAGCATGTGGAGAGACGTTCGTTCATCTAGCACCAAGGGAACGGGTTGCAGGAGTAACTTTTACTCTGGTTTCTCAGTCTGTTTCCTAGTGCCAGTTTGAAGTACCTGCAGTTTTCACTGTAAAACTGAGTTGCAGCTTGTACCTCCCCTTATATATGTATGGAATGGAGTTTGCGACTAAAAAGAAACTTTGTGTTCCCAAAAAGCTAGGTGAAGTACGGCTTTCACACACACTTATCTCTCAGAACTGAGCATGTGGAGAGACGTTCGTTCAGTTAGCACCAAGGGAACGGTTTGCAGGAGAAACTTTTACTCTGGTTTCTCAGTCTGTTACCTATTGCCGGTTTGAAATTCCTATATTTTTCACTGTAGAACCTAGTTGCAGCTAGTACCTCCCCATATATATATATGGAGTGAAGTTTGCACCTGAAAAGAATCTTTGTTTTCCCAACAAGCTAGGTGAAGTACAGCATTCAAACACACTTTTCTCCCAGAACGGAGCATGTTTAGAGACGTTCGTTCATCTAGCACCAAGGGAACAGGTTGCAGGAGAAAATTTTTCTCTGGTCTCTCAGTCTGTTTCCTAGTGCCGTTTTGAAGTTCCTGCAGTTTTCAATTTAAAACAAATTTGCAGCTAGTCCCTCCACATATATATGTATGGAGTGGAGTTTGCAACTAAAAAGAAACTTTGTGTTCCCAACAAGCTAGTTGAAGGACGGCTTTCACACACACTTATCTCTCAGAACTGAGCATGTGGAGAGACGATCGTTCATCTAGCACCAAGGGAACGGGTTGCAGGAGTAACTTTTACTCTGGTTTCTCAGTCTGTTTCCTAGTGCCGGTTTGATGTTCCTGCAGTTTTCTCTGTAAAACCGAGTTGGAGCTAGAACCTCCCCATATATATGTATGTAGTGGAGTTTGGACCTGAAAAGAAACTTTGTGTTCCCAACAAGCTAGGTGAAGGACGGCTTTCACACACACTTTACTCTCAGAACTGAGCATGTGGAGAGACGTTCGTTCATCTAGCACCAAGGGAACGGTTTGCAGGAGAAACTTTTACACTGGTTTCTCAGTCTGTTTCCTATTGCCGTTTTGAAATTCCTATATTTTTCACTGTAAAACCTTGTTGCAACTAGTACCTCCCCATATATATATATGGAGTGAAGTTTGCACCTGAAAAGAATCTTTGTTTTCCCAACAAGCTAGGTGAAGTACGGCATTCAAACACACTTATCTCCCAGAACTGAGCATGTTTAGAGACGTTCGTTCATCTAGCACCAAGGGAACAGGTTGCAGGAGAAAATTTTTCTCTGGTCTCTCAGTCTGTTTCCTAGTGCCGGTATGAAGTTCCTGCAGTTTTCAATTTAAAACAAATTTGCAGCTAGTCCCTCCACATATATATGTATGGAGTGGAGTTTGCAACTAAAAAGTAACTTTGTGTTCCCAACAAGCTAGGTGAACGACGGCTTTCACACACACTTATCACTCAGAACTGAGCATGTGGAGAGACGTTCGTTCATCTAGCACCAAGGGAACGGGTTCCAGGAGAAACTTTTACTCTGGTTTCTCAGTCTGTTTCCTAGTGCCGTTTTGATGTTCCTGCAGTTTTTACTGTAAAACCGAGTTGGAGTTAGTACCTCCCCATATATATATACGGAGTGGAGTTTGGACCTGAAAGGAAACTTTGTGTTCCCAACAACTAGGTGAAGGACGGCTTTCACACACACTTATCTCTCAGAATTGAGCATGTGGAGAGACGTTCGTTCATCTAGCACCAAGGGAACGGGTTGCAGGAGGAACTTTTACTCTGGTTTCTCAGTCTGTTTCCTATTGCCGGTTTGATGTTCCTGCAGTTTTCACTGTAAAACCGATTTGGAGCTAGAACCTCCCCATATATATGTATGGAGGGGAGTTTGGACCTGAAAAGAAACTTTCTGTTCCCAATAAGATAGGTGAAGGACGGCTTTCACACACACTTATCTCTCAGAACTGAGCATGTGGAGAGACGTTCGTTGATCTAGCACCAAGGGAACGGTTTGCAGGACAAACTTGTATTCTGGTTTCTCAGTCTGTTTCCTAGTGCCGGTTTGAAGTTCCTGCAGTTTTCACTGTAAAACCGAGTTGGAGCTAGTACCACCCATATATATGTATGGAGTGGAGTTTGCAACTAAAAAGAAACTTTGTGTTCCCAACAAGCTAGTTGAAGGACGGCTTTCACACACACTTATCTCTCAGAACTGAGCATGTGGAGAGACGTTCGTTCATCTCGAACCAAGGGAACGGGTTGCAGGAGTAACTTTTACTCTGGTTTCTCAGTCTGTTTCCTAGTGCCGGTTTGATGTTCCTGCAGTTTTCACTGTAAAACCGAGTTGGAGCTAAAACCTCCCCATATATATGTATGGAGTGGAGTTTGGACCTGAAAAGAAACTTTGTGTTCCCAACAAGCTAGGTGAAGGACGGCTTTCACACACACTTATC
Source organism: Camelus dromedarius (assembly GCF_036321535.1). Lineage (NCBI taxonomy): Eukaryota > Metazoa > Chordata > Mammalia > Artiodactyla > Camelidae > Camelus > Camelus dromedarius. The sequence goes on from NW_026989839.1 coordinate 3,200,847, forward strand.
TCTCAGAACTGAGCATGTGGAGAGACGTTCGTTGATCTAGCACCAAGGGAACGGTTTGCAGGAGAAACTTGTACTCTGGTTTCTCAGTCTGTTTCCTAGTGCCGGTTTGAAGTTCCTGCAGTTTTCACTGTAAAACCGAGTTGGAGTTAGTACCTCCCCATATATATATGGAGTGGAGTTTGGACCTGAAAGGAAACTTTGTGTTCCCAACAACTAGGTGAAGGACGGCTTTCACACACACTTATCTCTCAGAATTGAGCATGTGGAGAGACGTTCGTTCATCTAGCACCAAGGGAACGGGTTGCAGGAGGAACTTTTACTCTGGTTTCTCAGTCTGTTTCCTAGTGCCGGTTTGATGTTCCTGCAGTTTTCACTGTAAAACCGATTTGGAGCTAGAACCTCCCCATATATATGTATGGAGGGGAGTTTGGACCTGAAAAGAAACTTTCTGTTCCCAATAAGGTAGGTGAAGGACGGCTTTCACACACACTTATCTCTCAGAACTGAGCATGTGGAGAGACGTTCGTTGATCTAGCACCAAGGGAACGGTTTGCAGGACAAACTTGTATTCTGGTTTCTCAGTCTGTTTCCTAGTGCCGGTTTGAAGTTCCTGCAGTTTTCACTGTAAAACCGAGTTGGAGCTAGTACCACCCATATATATGTATGGAGTGGAGTTTGCAACTAAAAAGAAACTTTGTGTTCCCAACAAGCTAGTTGAAGGACGGCTTTCACACACACTTATCTCTCAGAACTGAGCATGTGGAGAGACGTTCGTTCATCTCGCACCAAGGGAACGGGTTGCAGGAGTAACTTTTACTCTGGTTTCTCAGTCTGTTTCCTAGTGCCGGTTTGATGTTCCTGCAGTTTTCACTGTAAAACCGAGTTGGAGCTAGAACCTCCCCATATATATGTATGGAGTGGAGTTTGGACCTGAAAAGAAACTTTGTGTTCCCAACAAGCTAGGTGAAGGACGGCTTTCACACACACTTATCTCTCAGAACTGAGCATGTGGAGAGACGTTCGTTGATCTAGCACCAAGGGAACGGTTTGCAGGAGAAACTTGTACTCTGGTTTCTCAGTCTGTTTCCTAGTGCCGGTTTGAAGTTCCTGCAGTTTTCACTGTAAAACCGAGTTGGAACTAGTACCACCCATATATGTATGGAGTGGAGTTTGCAACTAAAAAGAAACTTTGTGTTCCCTACAAGCTAGGTGAAGGACGGCTTTCCCACACACTTATCTCTCCGAACTGAGCATTTGGAGAGACGTTCGTTCATCTAGCACCAAGGATCGGTTTGCAGGAGAAACTTTAACTCTGGTTTCTCAGTCTGTTTCCTAGTGCCGGTTTGAAATTCCTGCAGTTTTCACTGTAAAACCTAGTTGCAGCTAGTACCTCCCCATATATATGTATGGAGTGAAGTTTGCACCTGAAAAGAAACTTTGTTTTCCCAACAAGCTAAGTGAAGTACAGCATTCAAACACACTTATCTCCCAGAACTGAGCATGTGGAGAGACTTTCGTTCATCTAGCACCAAGGGAACAGGTTGCAGGAGAAAATTTTTCTCTGGTTTCTCAGTCTGTTTCCTAGTGCCGGTTTGAAATTCCTGGAATTTTCAATGTAAAACCGATTTGCAGCTAGTCCCTCCACATATATATGTATGGAGTGGAGTTTGAAACTAAAAAGTAACTTTGTGTTCCCAACAAGCTAGGTGAAGGACGGCTTTCACACACACTTATCTCTAAGAACTGAGCATGTGGAGAGACGTTCGTTCATCTAGTACCAAGGGAACGGGTTCCAGGAGAAAGTTTTTCTCTGGTTTCTCAGTCGGTTTCCTAGTGCCGGTTTGAAGTTCCTGCAGTTTTCATTTTAAAACCGTGTTGGAGCTTGTACCTCCCCATATATATGTATGGAGTGGAGTTGCCACCTGAAAAGAAACTTTGTGTTCCCAACAAGCTATGTGAAGGTCGGCTTTCACACATACTTATCTCTCAGAACTGAGCTTGTGGAGAGACGTTCGTTCATCTATCACCAAGGGAACGTTTTGCAGGAGAAACTTGTACTCTGGTTTCTTAGTCTGTTCCCTAGTGCCGGTTTGAAGTTCCTGCAGGTTTCACTGTAAAACCGAGTTGGAGCTAGAACCTCCCATATATATGTATGGTGTGGACTTTGCACCTGAAAAGAATCTATGTGTTCCCAAAAATCTAGGTGAAGAAAGGCTTTAAAACACACTTATCTCTAAGAAATGAGCATGTGGAGAGACGTTCGTTCATCTAGCACCAAGGGAACGGGTTGCAGGAGAAACTTGTACTCTGATTTCTCAGTCTGTTTCCTAGTGCCTGTTTGAAGTTCCTGCAGTTTCCACTGTAAAACCGAGTTGGAGCTAGTACCTCCCCATATATATGTATGGAGTGGAGTTAGCAACTGAATAGAAACTTTGTGTTCCCAACAAGCTAGGTGAAGGACGGCTTTCACACACACTTATCTCTCAGAACTGAGCATGTGGAGAGACGTTCGTTCATCTAGCACCAAGGGAACGGGTTGCAGGAGTAACTTTTACTCTGGTTTCTCAGTCTGTTTCCTAGTGCCAGTTTGAAGTACCTGCAGTTTTCACTGTAAAACTGAGTTGCAGCTTGTACCTCCCCTTATATATGTATGGAATGGAGTTTGCGACTAAAAAGAAACTTTGTGTTCCCAAAAAGCTAGGTGAAGTACGGCTTTCACACACACTTATCTCTCAGAACTGAGCATGTGGAGAGACGTTCGTTCAGTTAGCACCAAGGGAACGGTTTGCAGGAGAAACTTTTACTCTGGTTTCTCAGTCTGTTACCTATTGCCGGTTTGAAATTCCTATATTTTTCACTGTAGAACCTAGTTGCAGCTAGTACCTCCCCATATATATATATGGAGTGAAGTTTGCACCTGAAAAGAATCTTTGTTTTCCCAACAAGCTAGGTGAAGTACAGCATTCAAACACACTTTTCTCCCAGAACGGAGCATGTTTAGAGACGTTCGTTCATCTAGCACCAAGGGAACAGGTTGCAGGAGAAAATTTTTCTCTGGTCTCTCAGTCTGTTTCCTAGTGCCGTTTTGAAGTTCCTGCAGTTTTCAATTTAAAACAAATTTGCAGCTAGTCCCTCCACATATATATGTATGGAGTGGAGTTTGCAACTAAAAAGAAACTTTGTGTTCCCAACAAGCTAGTTGAAGGACGGCTTTCACACACACTTATCTCTCAGAACTGAGCATGTGGAGAGACGATCGTTCATCTAGCACCAAGGGAACGGGTTGCAGGAGTAACTTTTACTCTGGTTTCTCAGTCTGTTTCCTAGTGCCGGTTTGATGTTCCTGCAGTTTTCTCTGTAAAACCGAGTTGGAGCTAGAACCTCCCCATATATATGTATGTAGTGGAGTTTGGACCTGAAAAGAAACTTTGTGTTCCCAACAAGCTAGGTGAAGGACGGCTTTCACACACACTTTACTCTCAGAACTTAGCATGTGGAGAGACGTTCGTTCATCTAGCACCAAGGGAACGGTTTGCAGGAGAAACTTTTACAATGGTTTCTCAGTCTGTTTCCTATTGCCGTTTTGAAATTCCTATATTTTTCACTGTAAAACCTTGTTGCAACTAGTACCTCCCCATATATATATATGGAGTGAAGTTTGCACCTGAAAAGAATCTTTGTTTTCCCAACAAGCTAGGTGAAGTACGGCATTCAAACACACTTATCTCCCAGAACTGAGCATGTTTAGAGACGTTCGTTCATCTAGCACCAAGGGAACAGGTTGCAGGAGAAAATTTTTCTCTGGTCTCTCAGTCTGTTTCCTAGTGCCGGTATGAAGTTCCTGCAGTTTTCAATTTAAAACAAATTTGCAGCTAGTCCCTCCACATATATATGTATGGAGTGGAGTTTGCAACTAAAAAGTAACTTTGTGTTCCCAACAAGCTAGGTGAACGACGGCTTTCACACACACTTATCACTCAGAACTGAGCATGTGGAGAGACGTTCGTTCATCTAGCACCAAGGGAACGGGTTCCAGGAGAAACTTTTACTCTGGTTTCTCAGTCTGTTTCCTAGTGCCGTTTTGATGTTCCTGCAGTTTTTACTGTAAAACCGAGTTGGAGTTAGTACCTCCCCATATATATATACGGAGTGGAGTTTGGACCTGAAAGGAAACTTTGTGTTCCCAACAACTAGGTGAAGGACGGCTTTCACACACACTTATCTCTCAGAATTGAGCATGTGGAGAGACGTTCGTTCATCTAGCACCAAGGGAACGGGTTGCAGGAGGAACTTTTACTCTGGTTTCTCAGTCTGTTTCCTATTGCCGGTTTGATGTTCCTGCAGTTTTCACTGTAAAACCGATTTGGAGCTAGAACCTCCCCATATATATGTATGGAGGGGAGTTTGGACCTGAAAAGAAACTTTCTGTTCCCAATAAGATAGGTGAAGGACGGCTTTCACACACACTTATCTCTCAGAACTGAGCATGTGGAGAGACGTTCGTTGATCTAGCACCAAGGGAACGGTTTGCAGGACAAACTTGTATTCTGGTTTCTCAGTCTGTTTCCTAGTGCCGGTTTGAAGTTCCTGCAGTTTTCACTGTAAAACCGAGTTGGAGCTAGTACCACCCATATATATGTATGGAGTGGAGTTTGCAACTAAAAAGAAACTTTGTGTTCCCAACAAGCTAGTTGAAGGACGGCTTTCACACACACTTATCTCTCAGAACTGAGCATGTGGAGAGACGTTCGTTCATCTCGCACCAAGGGAACGGGTTGCAGGAGTAACTTTTACTCTGGTTTCTCAGTCTGTTTCCTAGTGCCGGTTTGATGTTCCTGCAGTTTTCACTGTAAAACCGAGTTGGAGCTAAAACCTCCCCATATATATGTATGGAGTGGAGTTTGGACCTGAAAAGAAACTTTGTGTTCCCAACAAGCTAGGTGAAGGACGGCTTTCACACACACTTATCTCTCAGAACTGAGCATGTGGAGAGACGTTCGTTGATCTAGCACCAAGGGAACGGTTTGCAGGAGAAACTTGTACTCTGGTTTCTCAGTCTGTTTCCTAGTGCCGGTTTGAAGTTCCTGCAGTTTTCACTGTAAAACCGAGTTGGAACTAGTACCACCCATATATGTATGGAGTGGAGTTTGCAACTAAAAAGAAACTTTGTGTTCCCTACAAGCTAGGTGAAGGACGGCTTTCCCACACACTTATCTCTCCGAACTGAGCATTTGGAGAGACGTTCGTTCATCTAGCACCAAGGATCGGTTTGCAGGAGAAACTTTAACTCTGGTTTCTCAGTCTGTTTCCTAGTGCCGGTTTGAAATTCCTGCAGTTTTCACTGTAAAACCTAGTTGCAGCTAGTACCTCCCCATATATATGTATGGAGTGAAGTTTGCACCTGAAAAGAAACTTTGTTTTCCCAACAAGCTAGGTGAAGTACAGCATTCAAACACACTTATCTCCCAGAACTGAGCATGTGGAGAGACTTTCGTTCATCTAGCACCAAGGGAACAGGTTGCAGGAGAAAATTTTTCTCTGGTTTCTCAGTCTGTTTCCTAGTGCCGGTTTGAAATTCCTGCAATTTTCAATGTAAAACCGATTTGCAGCTAGTCCCTCCACATATATATGTATGGAGTGGAGTTTGAAACTAAAAAGTAACTTTGTGTTCCCAACAAGGTAGGTGAAGGACGGCTTTCACACACACTTATCTCTAAGAACTGAGCATGTGGAGAGACGTTCGTTCATCTAGTACCAAGGGAACGGGTTCCAGGAGAAAGTTTTTCTCTGGTTTCTCAGTCGGTTTCCTAGTGCCGGTTTGAAGTTCCTGCAGTTTTCATTGTAAAACCGTGTTGGAGCTTGTACCTCCCCATATATATGTATGGAGTGGAGTTGCCACCTGAAAAGAAACTTTGTGTTCCCAACAAGTTATGTGAAGTTCGGCTTTCACACATACTTATCTCTCAGAACTGAGCTTGTGGAGAGACGTTCGTTCATCTATCACCAAGGGAACGTTTTGCAGGAGAAACTTGTACTCTGGTTTCTTAGTCTGTTCCCTAGTGCCGGTTTGAAGTTCCTGCAGGTTTCACTGTAAAACCGAGTTGGAGCTAGAACCTCCCATATATATGTATGGTGTGGACTTTGCACCTGAAAAGAATCTATGTGTTCCCAAAAATCTAGGTGAAGAAAGGCTTTAAAACACACTTATCTCTAAGAAATGAGCATGTGGAGAGACGTTCGTTCATCTAGCACCAAGGGAACGTGTTGCAGGAGAAACTTGTACTCTGATTTCTCAGTCTGTTTCCTAGTGCCTGTTTGAAGTTCCTGCAGTTTTCACTGTAAAACCGAGTTGGAGCTAGTACCTCCCCATATATATGTATGGAGTGGATTTAGCAACTGAATAGAAACTTTGTGTTCCCAACAAGCTAGGTGAAGGACGGCTTTCACACACACTTATCTCTCAGAACTGAGCATGTGGAGAGACGTTCGTTCATCTAGCACCAAGGGAACGGGTTGCAGGAGTAACTTTTACTCTGGTTTCTCAGTCTGTTTCCTAGTGCCAGTTTGAAGTACCTGCAGTTTTCACTGTAAAACTGAGTTGCAGCTAGTACCTCCCCTTATATATGTATGGAATGGAGTTTGTGACTAAAAAGAAACTTTGTGTTCCCAACAAGCTAGGTGAAGTACGGCTTTCACACACAATTATCTCTCAGAACTGAGCATGTGGAGAGACGTTCGTTCATTTAGCACCAAGGGAACGGTTTGCAGGAGAAACTTTTACTCTGGTTTCTCAGTCTGTTACCTATTGCCGGTTTGAAATTCCTATATTTTTCACTGTAAAACCTAGTTGCAGCTAGTACCTCCCCATATATATATATGGAGTGAAGTTTGCACATGAAAAGAATCTTTGTTTTCCCAACAAGCTAGGTGAAGTACAGCATTCAAACACTCTTTTCTCCCAGAACTGAGCATTTTTAGAGACGTTCGTTCATCTAGCACCAAGGGAACAGGTTGCAGGAGAAAATTTTTCTCTGGTCTCTCAGTCTGTTTCCTAGTGCCGTTTTGAAGTTCCTGCAGTTTTCAATTTAAAACAAATTTGCAGCTAGTCCCTCCACATATATATGTATGGAGTGGAGTTTGCAACTAAAAAGAAACTTTGTGTTCCCAACAAGCTAGTTGAAGGACGGCTTTCACACACACTTATCTCTCAGAACTGAGCATGTGGAGAGACGATCGTTCATCTAGCACCAAGGGAACGGGTTGCAGGAGTAACTTTTACTCTGGTTTCTCAGTCTGTTTCCTAGTGCCGGTTTGATGTTCCTGCAGTTTTCACTGTAAAACAGAGTTGGAGCTAGAACCTCCCCTTATATATGTATGGAGTGGAGTCTGGACCTGAAAAGAAACTTTGTGTTCCCAACAAGCTAGGTGAAGGACGGCTTTCACACACACTTTACTCTCAGAACTGAGCATGTGGAGAGACGTTCGTTCATCTAGCACCAAGGGAACGGTTTGCAGGAGAAAGTTTTACACTGGTTTCTCAGTCTGTTATCTATTGCCGTTTTGAAATTCCTATATTTTTCACTGTAAAACCTAGTTGCAACTAGTACCTCCCCATATATATATATGGAGTGAAGTTTGCACCTGAAAAGAATCTTTGTTTTCCCAACAAGCTAGGTGAAGTACGGCATTCAAACACACTTATCTCCCAGAACTGAGCATGTTTAGAGACGTTCGTTCATCTAGCACCAAGGGAACAGGTTGCAGGAGAAAATTTTTCTCTGGTCTCTCAGTCTGTTTCCTAGTGCCGGTTTGAAGTTCCTGCAGTTTTCAATTTAAAAAAAATTTGCAGCTAGTCCCTCCACATATATATTTATGGAGTGGAGTTTGCAACTAAAAAGTAACTTTGTGTTCCCAACAAGCTAGGTGAACGACGGCTTTCACACACACTTATCACTCAGAACTGAGCATGTGGAGAGACGTTCGTTCATCTAGCACCAAGGGAACGGGTTCCAGGAGAAACTTTTACTCTGGTTTCTCAGTCTGTTTCCTAGTGCCGGTTTGAAGTTCCTGCAGTTTTCACTGTAAAACCGAGTTGGAGCTAGTACCTCCCCATATATATGTATGGAGTGGAGTTTTCACATGAAAAAAAACTTTGTGTTCCCAACAAGCTATGTGAAGGTCGGCTTTCACACATACTTAACTCTCAGAACTGAGCATGTGGAGAGACGTTCGTTCATCTAGCACCAAGGGAACGTTTTGCAGGAGAAATTTGTACTCACTTTTCTTAGTCTGTTTCCTAGTGCCAGTTTGAAATTCCTGCAGTTTTCACTGTAAAACCGAGTTGGAGCCAAAACCTCCCATATATATATATGGAGTGGACTTTGCACCTGAAAAGAATCTATGTGTTCCTAAAATTCTAGGTGAAGAAAGGCTTTAAGACACACTTATCACTAAGAACTGAGCATGTGGAGAGACGTTCGTTCATCTAGCAGCAAGGGAACGGGTTGCAAGACAAACTTTTCCTCTGGTTTCTCAGTCTGTTTCCTAGTGCCTGTTTGAAGTTCCTGCAGTTTTCACTGTAAAACCGAGTTGGAGCTAGTACCTCCCCATATATATGTATGGAGTGGAGTTAGCAACTGAATAGAAACTTTGTGTTCCCAACAAGCTAGGTGAAGGACGGCTTTCACACACACTTATCTCTCAGAACTGAGCATGTGGAGAGACGTTCGTTCATCTAGCACCAAGGGAACGGGTTGCAGGAGGAACTTTTACTCTGGATTCTCAGTCTGTTTCCTAGTGCCAGTTTGAAGTACCTGCAGTTTTCACTGTAAAACTGAGTTGCAGCTAGTACCTCCCCTTATATATGTATGGAATGGAGTTTGCGACTAAAAAGAAACTTTGTGTTCCCAACAAGCTAGGTGAAGTACGGCTTTCACACACACTTATCTCTCAGAACTGAGCATGTGGAGAGACGTTCGTTCATTTAGCACCAAGGGAATGGTTTGCAGGAGAAACTTTTACTCTGGTTTCTCAGTCTGTTACCTATTGCCGGTTTGAAATTCCTATATTTTTCACTGTAAAACCTAGTTGCAGCTAGTACCTCCCCATATATATATATGGAGTGAAGTTTGCACCTGAAAAGAATCTTTGTTTTCCCAACAAGCTAGGTGAAGTACAGCATTCAAACACACTTTTCTCCCAGAACTGAGCATGTTTAGAGACGTTCGTTCATCTAGCACCAAGGGAACAGGTTGCAGGAGAAAATTTTTCTCTGGTCTCTCAGTCTGTTTCCTAGTGCCGTTTTGAAGTTCCTGCAGTTTTCAATTTAAAACAAATTTGCAGCTAGTCCCTCCACATATATATGTATGGAGTGGAGTTTGCAACTAAAAAGAAACTTTGTGTTCCCAACAAGCTAGTTGAAGGACGGCTTTCACACACACTTATCTCTCAGAACTGAGCATGTGGAGAAACGATCGTTCATCTAGCACCAAGGGATCTGGTTGCAGGAGTAACTTTTACTCTGGTTTCTCAGTCTGTTTCCTAGTGCCGGTTTGATGTTCCTGCAGTTTTCACTGTAAAACCGAGTTGGAGCTAGAACCTCCCCATATATATGTATGTAGTGGAGTTTGGACCTGAAAAGAAACTTTGTGTTCCCAACAAGCTAGGTGAAGGACGGCTTTCACACACACTTTACTCTCAGAACTGAGCATGTGGAGAGACGTTCGTTCATCTAGCACCAAGGGAACGGTTTGCAGGAGAAACTTTTACACTGGTTTCTCAGTCTGTTACCTATTGCCGTTTTGAAATTCCTATATTTTTCACTGTAAAACCTAGTTGCAACTAGTACCTCCCCATATATATATATGGAGTGAAGTTTGCACCTGAAAAGATTCTTTGTTTTCCCAACAAGCTAGGTGAAGTACGGCATTCAAACACACTTATCTCCCAGAACTGAGCATGTTTAGAGACGTTCGTTCATCTAGCACCAAGGGAACAGGTTGCAGGAGAAAATTTTTCTCTGGTCTCTCAGTCTGTTTCCTAGTGCCGGTTTGAAGTTCCTGCAGTTTTCAATTTAAAACAAGTTTGCAGCTAGTCCCTCCACATATATATGTATGGAGTGGAGTTTGCAACTAAGAAGTAACTTTGTGTTCCCAACAAGCTAGGTGAACGACGGCTTTCACACACACTTATCACTCAGAACTGAGCATGTCGAGAGACGTTCGTTCATCTAGCACCAAGGGAACGTTTTGCAGGAGAAATTTGTACTCACTTTTCTTAGTCTGTTTCCTAGTGCCAGTTTGAAATTCCTGCAGTTTTCACTGTAAAACCGAGTTGGAGCCAAAACCTCCCATATATATATATGGAGTGGACTTTGCACCTGAAAAGAATCTATGTGTTCCTAAAATTCTAGGTGAAGAAAGGCTTTAAGACACACTTATCACTAAGAACTGAGCATGTGGAGAGACGTTCGTTCATCTAGCAGCAAGGGAACGGGTTGCAAGACAAACTTTTCCTCTGGTTTCTCAGTCTGTTTCCTAGTGCCTGTTTGAAGTTCCTGCAGTTTTCACTGTAAAACCGAGTTGGAGCTAGTACCTCCCCATATATATGTATGGAGTGGAGTTAGCAACTGAATAGAAACTTTGTGTTCCCAACAAGCTAGGTGAAGGACGGCTTTCACACACACTTATCTCTCAGAACTGAGCATGTGGAGAGACGTTCGTTCATCTAGCACCAAGGGAACGGGTTGCAGGAGGAACTTTTACTCTGGTTTCTCAGTCTGTTTCCTAGTGCCAGTTTGAAGTACCTGCAGTTTTCACTGTAAAACTGAGTTGCAGCTAGTACCTCCCCTTATATATGTATGGAATGGAGTTTGCGACTAAAAAGAAACTTTGTGTTCCCAACAAGCTAGGTGAAGTACGGCTTTCACACACACTTATCTCTCAGAACTGAGCATGTGGAGAGACGTTCGTTCATTTAGCACCAAGGGAATGGTTTGCAGGAGAAACTTTTACTCTGGTTTCTCAGTCTGTTACCTATTGCCGGTTTGAAATTCCTATATTTTTCACTGTAAAACCTAGTTGCAGCTAGTACCTCCCCATATATATATATGGAGTGAAGTTTGCACCTGAAAAGAATCTTTGTTTTCCCAACAAGCTAGGTGAAGTACAGCATTCAAACACACTTTTCTCCCAGAACTGAGCATGTTTAGAGACGTTCGTTCATCTAGCACCAAGGCAACAGGTTGCAGGAGAAAATTTTTCTCTGGTCTCTCAGTCTGTTTCCTAGTGCCGTTTTGAAGTTCCTGCAGTTTTCAATTTAAAACAAATTTGCAGCTAGTCCCTCCACATATATATGTATGGAGTGGAATTTGCAACTAAAAAGAAACTTTGTGTTCCCAACAAGCTAGTTGAAGGACGGCTTTCACACACACTTATCTCTCAGAACTGAGCATGTGGAGAGACGATCGTTCATCTAGCACCAAGGGATCTGGTTGCAGGAGTAACTTTTACTCTGGTTTCTCAGTCTGTTTCCTAGTGCCGGTTTGATGTTCCTGCAGTTTTCACTGTAAAACCGAGTTGGAGCTAGAACCTCCCCATATATATGTATGTAGTGGAGTTTGGACCTGAAAAGAAACTTTGTGTTCCCAACAAGCTAGGTGAAGGACGGCTTTCACACACAGTTTACTCTCAGAACTGAGCATGTGGAGAGACGTTCGTTCATCTAGCACCAAGGGAACGGTTTGCAGGAGAAACTTTTACACTGGTTTCTCAGTCTGTTACCTATTGCCGTTTTGAAATTCCTATATTTTTCACTGTAAAACCTAGTTGCAACTAGTACCTCCCCATATATATATATGGAGTGAAGTTTGCACCTGAAAAGAATCTTTGTTTTCCCAACAAGCTAGGTGAAGTACGGCATTCAAACACACTTATCTCCCAGAACTGAGCATGTTTAGAGACGTTCGTTCATCTAGCACCAAGGGAACAGGTTGCAGGAGAAAATTTTTCTCTGGTCTCTCAGTCTGTTTCCTAGTGCCGGTTTGAAGTTCCTGCAGTTTTCAATTTAAAACAAATTTGCAGCTAGTCCCTCCACATATATATGTATGGAGTGGAGTTTGCAACTAAGAAGTAACTTTGTGTTCCCAACAAGCTAGGTGAACGACGGCTTTCACACACACTTATCACTCAGAACTGAGCATGTCGAGAGACGTTCGTTCATCTAGCACCAAGGGAACGGGTTCCAGGAGAAACTTTTACTCTGGTTTCTCAGTCTGTTTCCTAGTGCCGGTTTGAAGTTCCTGCAGTTTTCACTGTAAAACCGAGTTGGAGCTAGTACCTCCCCATATATATGTATGGAGTGGAGTTTTCACATGAAAAAAAACTTTGTGTTCCCAACAAGTTATGTGAAGTTCGGGTTTCACACATACTTAACTCTCAGAACTGAGCATGTGGAGAGACGTTCGTTCATCTAGCACCAAGGGAACGTTTTGCAGGAGAAATTTGTACTCAGTTTTCTTAGTCTGTTTCCTAGTGCCAGTTTGAAATTCCTGCAGTTTTCACTGTAAAACCGAGTTGGAGCCAAAACCTCCCATATATATATATGGAGTGGAATTTGCACCTGAATAGAATCTATGTGTTCCTAAAATTCTAGGTGAAGAAAGGCTTTAAGACATACTTATCACTAAGAACTGAGCATGTGGAGAGACGTTCGTTCATCTAGCACCAAGGGAACGGGTTCCAGGAGAAACTTTTACTCTGGTTTCTCAGTCTGTTTCCTAGTGCCGGTTTGAAGTTCCTGCAGTTTTCACAGTAAAACCGAGTTGGAGCTAGTACCTCCCCATATATATGTATGGAGTGGAGTTGCCACCTGAAAAGAAACTTTGTGTTCCCAACAAGCTATGTGAAGGTCGGCTTTCACACATACTTATCTCTCAGAACTGAGCTTGTGGAGAGACGTTCGTTCATCTATCACCAAGGGAACGTTTTGCAGGAGAAACTTGTACTCTGGTTTCTCAGTCTGTTCCCTAGTGCCGGTTTGAAGTTCCTGCAGTTTTCACTGTAAAACCGAGTTGGAGCTAGAACCTCCCATATATATGTATGGTGTGGACTTTGCACCTGAAAAGAATCTATGTGTTCCCAAAAATCTAGGTGAAGAAAGGCTTTAAAACACACTTATCTCTAAGAAATTAGCATGTGGAGAGACGTTCGTTCATCTAGCACCAAGGGAACGGGTTGCAGGAGAAACTTGTACTCTGATTTCTCAGTCTGTTTCCTAGTGCCTGTTTGAAGTTCCTGCAGTTTTCTCTGTAAAACCGAGTTGGAGCTAGTACCTCCCCATATATATGTATGGAGTGGAGTTAGCAACTGAATAGAAACTTTGTGTTCCCAACAAGCTATGTGAAGGACGGCTTTCACACACACTTATCTCTCAGAACTGAGCATGTGTAGAGAGGTTCGTTCATCTAGCACCAAGGGAACGGGTTGCAGGAGTAACTTATACTCTGGTTTCTCAGTCTGTTTCCTAGTGCCAGTTTGAAGTACCTGCAGTTTTCACTGTAAAACTGAGTTGCAGCTAGTACCTCCCCTTATATATGTATGGAATGGAGTTTGCGACTAAAAAGAAACTTTGTGTTCCCAACAAGCTAGGTGAAGTACGGCTTTCACACACACTTATCTCTCAGAACTGAGCATGTGGAGAGACGTTCGTTCATTTAGCACCAAGGGAACGGTTTGCAGGAGAATCTTTTACTCTGGTTTCTCAGTCTGTTACCTATTGCCGGTTTGAAATTCCTATATTTTTCACTGTAAAACCTAGTTGCAGCTAGTACCTCCCCATATATATATATGGAGTGAAGTTTGCACATGAAAAGAATCTTTGTTTTCCCAACAAGCTAGGTGAAGTACAGCATTCAAACACACTTTTCTCCCAGAACTGAGCATGTTTAGAGACGTTCGTTCATCTAGCACCAAGGGAACAGGTTGCAGGAGAAAATTTTTCTCTGGTCTATCAGTCTGTTTCCTAGTGCCGTTTTGATGTTCCTGCAGTTTTCAATTTAAAACGAATTTGCAGCTAGTCCCTCCACATATATATGTATGGAGTGGAGTTTGCAACTAAAAAGAAACTTTGTGTTCCCAACAAGCTAGTTGAAAGACGGCTTTCACACACACTTATCTCTCAGAACTGAGCATGTGGAGAGACGATCGTTCATCTAGCACCAAGGGAACGTGTTGCAGGAGTAACTTTTACTCTGGATTCTCAGTCTGTTTCCTAGTGCCGGTTTGATGTTTCTGCAGTTTTCACTGTAAAACCGAGTTGGAGCTAGAACCTCCCCATATATATGTATGGAGTGGAGTCTGGACCTGAAAAGAAACTTTGTGTTCCCAACAAGCTAGGTGAAGGACGGCTTTCACACACACTTTACTCTCAGAACTGAGCATGTGGAGAGACGTTCGTTCATCTAGCACCAAGGGAACGGGTTCCAGGAGAAACTTTTACTCTGGTTTCTCAGTCTGTTACCTATTGCCGTTTTGAAATTCCTATATTTTTCACTGTAAAACCTAGTTGCAACTAGTACCTCCCCATATATATATATGGAGTGAAGTTTGCACCTGAAAAGAATCTTTGTTTTCCCAACAAGCTAGGTGAAGTACGGCATTCAAACACACTTATCTCCCAGAACTGAGCATGTTTAGAGACGTTCGTTCATCTAGCACCAAGGGAACAGGTTGCAGGAGAAAATTTTTCTCTGGTCTCTCAGTCTGTTTCCTAGTGCCGGTTAGAAGTTCCTGCAGTTTTCAATTTAAAACAAATTTGCAGCTAGTCCCTCCACATATATATGTATGGAGTGGAGTTTGCAACTAAAAAGTAACTTTGTGTTCCCAACAAGCTAGGTGAACGACGGCTTTCACACACACTTATCACTCAGAACTGAGCATGTGGAGAGACGTTCGTTCATCTAGCACCAAGGGAACGGGTTCCAGGAGAAACTTTTACTCTGGTTTCTCAGTCTGTTTCCTAGTGCCGGTTTGAAGTTCCTGCAGTTTTTACTGTAAAACCGAGTTGGAGCTAGTACCTCCCTATATATATTTATGGAGTGGAGTTTTCACATGAAAAAAACTTTGTGTTCCCAACAAGCTATGTGAAGGTCGGCTTTCACACATACTTAACTCTCAGAACTGAGCATGTGGAGAGACGTTCGTTCATCTAGCACCAAGGGAACGTTTTGCAGGAGAAATTTGTACTCAGTTTTCTTAGTCTGTTTCCTAGTGCCAGTTTGAAATTCCTGCAGTTTTCACTGTAAAACCGAGTTGGAGCCAAAACCTCCCATATATATATATGGAGTGGACTTTGCACCTGAAAAGAATCTATGTGTGCCTAAAATTCTAGGTGAAGAAAGGCTTTAAGACACACTTATCACTAAGAACTGAGCATGTGGAGAGACGTTCGTTCATCTAGCAGCAAGGGAACGGTTTGCAGGACAAACTTGTACTCTGGTTTCTCAGTCTGTTTCCTAATGGCGGTTTGAAGTTCCTGCAGTTTTCACTGTAAAACCGAGTTGGAGCTAGTACCACCCATATATATGTATGGAGTGGAGTTTGCAACTAAAAAGAAACTTTGTGTTCCCAACAAGCTAGTTGAAGGACGGCTTTCACACACACTTATCTCTCAGAACTGAGCATGTGGAGAGACGTTCGTTCATCTAGCACCAAGGGAACGGGTTGCAGGAGAAACTTTAACTCTGGT
This sequence comes from Camelus dromedarius, assembly GCF_036321535.1. Taxonomy (NCBI): domain Eukaryota; kingdom Metazoa; phylum Chordata; class Mammalia; order Artiodactyla; family Camelidae; genus Camelus; species Camelus dromedarius. Next base: position 3,216,591 of record NW_026989839.1, read on the forward strand.
TTCTCAGTCTGTTTCCTAGTGCCGGTTTGAAATTCCTCCAGTTTTCACTGTAAAACATAGTTGCAGCTAGTACCTCCCCATATATATGTCTGGAGTGAAGTTTGCACCTGAAAAGAAACTTTGTTTTCCCAACAAGCTAGGTGAAGTACAGCATTCAAACACACTTATCTCCCAGAACTGAGCATGTGGAGACACTTTCGTTCATCTAGCACCAAGGGAACGGGTTGCAGGAGAAAGTTTTACTCTGGTTTCTCAGTCGGTTTCCTAGTGCCGGTTTGAAGTTCCTGCAGTTTTCATTGTAAAACCGTGTTGGAGCTTGTACCTCCCCATATATATGTATGGAGTGTAGTTGCCACCTGAAAAGAAACTTTGTGTTCCCAACAAGCTATGTGAAGGTCGGCTTTCACACATAATTATCTCTCAGAACTGAGCTTGTGGAGAGACGTTCGTTCATCTAGCACCAAGGGAACGTTTTGCAGGAGAAACTTGTACTCTGGTTTCTTAGTCTGTTCCCTAGTGCCGGTTTGAAGTTCCTGCAGGTTTCACTGTAAAACCGAGTTGGAGCTATAACCTCCCATATATATGTATGGTGTGGACATTGCACCTGAAAAGAATCTATGTGTTCCCAAAAATCTAGGTGAAGAAAGGCTTTAAAACACACTTATCTCTAAGAAATGAGCATGTGGAGAGACGTTCGTTCATCTAGCACCAAGGGAACGGGTTGCAGGAGAAACTTGTACTCTGATTTCTCAGTCTGTTTCCTAGTGCCTGTTTGAAGTTCCTGCAGTTTTCACTGTAAAACCGAGTTGGAGCTAGTACCTCCCCATATATATGTATGGAGTGGAGTTAGCAACTGAATAGAATCTTTGTGTTCCCAACAAGTTAGGTGAAGGACGGCTTTCACACACACTTATCTCTCAGAACTGAGCATGTGGAGAGACGTTCGTTCATCTAGCACCAAGGGAACGGGTTGCAGGAGTAACTTTTACTCTGGTTTCTCAGTCTGTTTCCTAGTGTCGGTTTGAAGTACCTGCAGTTTTCACTGTAAAACTGAGTTGCAGCTAGTACCTCCCCTTATATATGTATGGAATGGAGTTTGCGACTAAAAAGAAACTTTGTGTTCCCAACAAGCTAGGTGATGTACGGCTTTCACACACACTTATCTCTCAGAACTGAGCATGTGGAGAATCGATCGTTCATCTAGATCTAAGGGAACGGGTTGCAGGAGTAACTTTTACTCTGGTTTCTCAGTCTGTTTCCTAGTGCCGGTTTGAAGTTCCTGCAGTTTTCACTGTAAAACGGAGTTGGAGCTAGTACCACCCCATATATATTTATGGAGTGGAGTTTGCACCTGAAAAGAAACTTTGTGTTCCCAACAAGCTATGTGAATTTCGGCTTTCACACATACTTATCTCTCAGTACTGAGCATGTGGAGAGACGTTCGTTCATCTAGCACCAAGGGAACGGTTTGCAGGAGAAACTTGTACTCTGGTTTCTCAGTCTGTTTCCTAGTGCCGGTTTGAAGTTCCTGCAGTTTTCACTGTAAAACCGAGTTGGAGCTAGTACCACCCATATATATGTATGGAGTGGAGTTTGCAACTAAAAAGAAACTTTGTGTTCCCAACAATCTAGTTGAAGGACGGCTTTCACACACACTTATCTCTCAGAACTAAGCATTTGGAGAGACGTTCGTTCATCTAGCACCATGGGAACGGGTTGCAGGAGTAACTTTTACTCTGGTTTCTCAGTCTGTTTCCTAGTGCCGGTTTGATGTTCCTGCAGTTTTCACTGTAAAACCGAGTTGGAGCTAGAACTTCCCCATATATATGTATGGAGTGGAGTTTGGACCTGAAAAGAAACTTTGTGTTCCCAACAAGCTAGGTGAAGGACGGCTTTCACACACACTTATCTCCCAGAACTGAGCATGTGGAGAGAATTTCGTTCATCTAGCACCAAGGGAACAGGTTGCAGGAGAAAATTTTTCTCTGGTTTCTCAGTCTGTTTCCTAGTGCCGGTTTGAAATTCCTGCAGTTTTCAATGTAAATCCGATTTGCAGCTAGTCCCTCCACATATATATGTATGGAGTGGAGTTTGAAACTACAAAGTAACTTTGTGTTCCCAACAAGCTAGGTGAAGGACGGCTTTCACACACACTTATCTCTCAGAACTGAGCATGTGGAGAGACGTTCGTTGATCTAGCACCAAGGGAACGGGTTGCAGGAGTAACTTTTACTCTGGTTTCTCAGTCTGTTTCCTAGTGCCGGTTTGAAGTACCTGCAGTTTTCACTGTAAAATTGAGTTGCAGCTAGTACCTCCCCTTATATATGTATGGAATGGAGTTTGCGACTAAAAAGAAACTTTGTGTTCCCAACAAGCTAGGTGAAGTACGGCTTTCACACACACTTATCTCTCAGAACTGAGCATGTGGAGAATCGATCGTTCATCTAGAACTAAGGGAACGGGTTGCAGGAGTAACTTTTACTCTGGTTTCTCAGTCTGTTTCCTAGTGCCGGTTTGATGTTCCTGCAGTTTTCACTGTAAAACGGAGTTGGAGCTAGTACCACCCCATATATATATATGGAGTGGAGTTTGCACCTGAAAATAAACTTTTTGTTCCCAACAAGCTATGTGAAGTTCGGCTTTCACACATACTTATCCCTCAGTACTGAGCATGTGGAGAGACGTTCGTTCATCTAGCACCAAGGGAACGGTTTGCAGGAGAAACTTGTACTCTGGTTTCTCAGTCTGTTTCCTAGTGCCGGTTTGAAGTTCCTGCAGTTTTCACTGTAAAACCGAGTTGGAGCTAGTACCACCCATATATATGTATGGAGTGGAGTTTGCAACTAAAAAGAAACTTTGTGTTCCCAACAATCTAGTTGAAGGACGGCTTTCAAACACACTTATCTCTCAGAACTGAGCATGTGGAGAGACGTTCGTTCATCTAGCACCAAGGGAACGGGTTGCAGGAGTAACTTTTACTCTGGTTTCTCAGTCTGTTTCCTAGTGCCGTTTTGATGTTCCTGCAGTTTTCACTGTAAAACCGAGTTGGAGCTAGAACTTCCCCATATATATGTATGGAGTGGAGTTTGGACCTGAAAAGAAACTTTGTGTTCCCAACAAGCTAGGTGAAGGACGGCTTTCACACACACTTATCTCCCAGAACTGAGCATGTGGAGAGAATTTCGTTCATCTAGCACCAAGGGAACAGGTTGCAGGAGAAAATTTTTCTCTGGTTTCTCAGTCTGTTTCCTAGTGCCGGTTTGAAATTCCTGCAGTTTTCAATGTAAATCCGATTTGCAGCTAGTCCCTCCACATATATATGTATGGAGTGGAGTTTGAAACTAAAAAGTAACTTTGTGTTCCCAACAAGCTAGGTGAAGGACGGCTTTCACACACACTTATCTCTCAGAACTGAGCATGTGGAGAGACGTTCGTTGATCTAGCACCAAGGGAACGGGTTGCAGGAGTAACTTTTACTCTGGTTTCTCAGTCTGTTTCCTAGTGCCGGTTTGAAGTACCTGCAGTTTTCACTGTAAAACTGAGTTGCAGCTAGTACCTCCCCTTATATATGTATGGAATGGAGTTTGCGACTAAAAAGAAACTTTGTGTTCCCTACAAGCTAGGTGAAGTACGGCATTCAAACACACTTATCTCCCAGAACTGAGCATGTTTAGAGACGTTCGTTCATCTAGCACCAAGGGAACAGGTTGCAGGAGAAAATTTTTCTCTGGTCTCTCAGTCTGTTTCCTAGTGCCGGTTAGAAGTTCCTGCAGTTTTCAATTTAAAACAAATTTGCAGCTATTCCCTCCACATATATATGTATGGAGTGGAGTTTGCAACTAAAAAGTAACTTTGTGTTCCCAACAAGCTAGGTGAACGACGGCTTTCACACACACTTATCACTCAGAACTGAGCATGTGGAGAGACGTTCGTTCATCTAGCACCAAGGGAACGGGTTCCAGGAGAAACTTTTACTCTGGTTTCTCAGTCTGTTTCCTAGTGCCGGTTTGAAGTTCCTGCAGTTTTTACTGTAAAACCGAGTTGGAGCTAGTACCTCCCCATATATATGTATGGAGTGGAGTTTTCACATGAAAAAAACTTTGTGTTCCCAACAAGCTATGTGAAGGTCGGCTTTCACACATACTTAACTCTCTGAACTGAGCATGTGGAGAGACGTTCGTTCATCTAGCACCAAGGGAACGTTTTGCAGGAGAAATTTGTACTCAGTTTTCTTAGTCTGTTTCCTAGTGCCAGTTTGAAATTCCTGCAGTTTTCACTGTAAAACCGAGTTGGAGCCAAAACCTCCCAAATATATATATGGAGTGGACTTTGCACCTGAAAAGAATCTATGTGTTCCTAAAATTCTAGGTGAAGAAAGGCTTTAAGACACACTTATCACTAAGAACTGAGCATGTGGAGAGACGTTCGTTCATCTAGCAGCAAGGGAACGGGTTGCAAGACAAACTTTTCCTCTGGTTTCTCAGTCTGTTTCCTAGTGCCGTTTTGATGTTCCTGCAGTTTTTACTGTAAAACCGAGTTGGAGTTAGTACCTCCCCATATATATGTATGGAGTGGAGTTTGACCTGAAAAGAAACTTTGTGTTCCCAACAACTAGGTGAAGGACGGCTTTCACACACACTTATCTCTCAGAATTGAGCATGTGGAGAGACGTTCGTTCATCTAGCACCAAGGGAACGGGTTGCAGGAGGAACTTTTACTCTGGTTTCTCAGTCTGTTTCCTAGTGCCGGTTTGATGTTCCTGCAGTTTTCACTGTAAAACCGATTTGGAGCTAGAACCTCCCCATATATATGTATGGAGGGGAGTTTGGACCTGAAAAGAAACTTTCTGTTCCCAATAAGATAGGTGAAGGACGGCTTTCACACACACTTATATCTCAGAAATGAGCATGTGGAGAGACGTTCGTTGATCTAGCACCAAGGGAACGGTTTGCAGGACAAACTTGTACTCTGGTTTCTCAGTCTGTTTCCTAATGCCGGTTTGAAGTTCCTGCAGTTTTCACTGTAAAACCGAGTTGGAGCTAGTGCCACCCATATATATGTATGGAGTGGAGTTTGCAACTAAAAAGAAACTTTGTGTTCCCAACAAGCTAGTTGAAGGACGGCTTTCACACACACTTATCTCTCAGAACTGAGCATGTGGAGAGACGTTCGTTCATCTAGCACCAAGGGAACGGGTTGCAGGAGTAACTTTTACTCTGGTTTCTCAGTCTGTTTCCTAGTGCCGGTTTGATGTTCCTGCAGTTTTCACTGTAAAACCGAGTTGGAGCTAGAACCTCCCCATATATATGTATGGAGTGGAGTTTGGACCTGAAAAGAAACTTTGTGTTCCCAACAAGCTAGGTGAAGGACGGCTTTCACACACACTTATCTCTCAGAACTGAGCATGTGGAGAGACGTTCGTTGATCTAGCACCGAGGGAACGGTTTGCAGGAGAAACTTGTACTCTGGTTTCTCAGTCTGTTTCCTAGTGCCGGTTTGAAGTTCCTGCAGTTTTCACTGTAAAACCGAGTTGGAACTAGTACCACCCATATATGTATGGAGTGGAGTTTGCAACTAAAAAGAAACTTTGTGTTCCCAACAAGCTAGTTGAAGGACGGCTTTCACACACACTTATCTCTCAGAACTGAGCATGTGGAGAGACGTTCGTTCATCTAGTACCATGGGAACGGGTTCCAGGAGAAAGTTTTACTCTGGTTTCTCAGTCGGTTTCCTAGTGCCGGTTTGAAGTTCCTGCAGTTTTCATTGTAAAACCGTGTTGGAGCTTGTACCTCCCCATATATATGTATGGAGTGGAGTTGCCACCTGAAAAGAAACTTTGTGTTCCCAACAAGCTATGTGAAGGTCGGCTTTCACACATAATTATCTCTCAGAACTGAGCTTGTGGAGAGACGTTCGTTCATCTAGCACCAAGGGAACGTTTTGCAGGAGAAACTTGTACTCTGGTTTCTTAGTCTGTTCCCTAGTGCCGGTTTGAAGTTCCTGCAGGTTTCAGTGTAAAACCGAGTTGGAGCTATAACCTCCCATATATATGTATGGTGTGGACTTTGCACCTGAAAAGAATCTATGTGTTCCCAAAAATCTAGGTGAAGAAAGGCTTTAAAACACACTTATCTCTAAGAAATTAGCATGTGGAGAGACGTTCGTTCATCTAGCACCAAGGGAACGGGTTGCAGGAGAAACTTGTACTCTGATTTCTCAGTCTGTTTCCTAGTGCCTGTTTGAAGTTCCTGCAGTTTTCACTGTAAAACCGAGTTGGAGCTAGTACCTCCCCATATATATGTATGGAGTGGAGTTAGCAACTGAATAGAATCTTTGTGTTCCCAACAAGCTAGGTGAAGGACGGCTTTCACACACACTTATCTCTCAGAACTGAGCATGTGGAGAGACGTTCGTTCATCTAGCACCAAGGGAACGGGTTGCAGGAGTAACTTTTACTCTGGTTTCTCAGTCTGTTTCCTAGTGCCGGTTTGAAGTACCTGCAGTTTTCACTGTAAAACTGAGTTGCAGCTAGTACCTCCCCTTATATATGTATGGAATGGAGTTTGCGACTAAAAAGAAACTTTGTGTTCCCAACAAGCTAGGTGATGTACGGCTTTCACACACACTTATCTCTCAGAACTGAGCATGTGGAGAATCGATCGTTCATCTAGAACTAAGGGAACGGGTTGCAGGAGTAACTTTTACTCTGGTTTCTCAGTCTGTTTCCTAGTGCCGGTTTGAAGTTCCTGCAGTTTTCACTGTAAAACGGAGTTGGAGCTAGTACCACCCCATATATATTTATGGAGTGGAGTTTGCACCTGAAAAGAAACTTTGTGTTCCCAACAAGCTATGTGAAGTTCGGCTTTCACACATACTTATCTCTCAGTACTGAGCATGTGGAGAGACGTTCGTTCATCTAGCACCAAGGGAACGGTTTGCAGGAGAAACTTGTACTCTGGTTTCTCAGTCTGTTTCCTAGTGCCGGTTTGAAGTTCCTGCAGTTTTCACTGTAAAACCGAGTTGGAGCTAGTACCACCCATATATATGTATGGAGTGGAGTTTGCAACTAAAAAGAAACTTTGTGTTCCCAACAATCTAGTTGAAGGACGGCTTTCACACACACTTATCTCTCAGAACTGAGCATTTGGAGAGACGTTCGTTCATCTAGCACCATGGGAACGGGTTGCAGGAGTAACTTTTACTCTGGTTTCTCAGTCTGTTTCCTAGTGCCGGTATGATGTTCCTGCAGTTTTCACTGTAAAACCGAGTTGGAGCTAGAAATTCCCCATATATATGTATGGAGTGGAGTTTGGACCTGAAAAGAAACTTTGTGTTCCCAACAAGCTAGGTGAAGGACGGCTTTCACACACACTTATCTCCCAGAACTGAGCATGTGGAGAGAATTTCGTTCATCTAGCACCAAGGGAACAGGTTGCAGGAGAAAATTTTTCTCTGGTTTCTCAGTCTGTTTCCTAGTGCCGGTAGAAATTCCTGCAGTTTTCAATGTAAATCCGATTTGCAGCTAGTCCCTCCACATATATATGTATGGAGTGGAGTTTGAAACTACAAAGTAACTTTGTGTTCCCAACAAGCTAGGTGAAGGACGGCTTTCACACACACTTATCTCTCAGAACTTAGCATGTGGAGAGACGTTCGTTGATCTAGCACCAAGGGAACGGGTTGCAGGAGTAACTTTTACTCTGGTTTCTCAGTCTGTTTCCTAGTGCCGGTTTGAAGTACCTGCAGTTTTCACTGTAAAATTGAGTTGCAGCTAGTACCTCCCCTTATATATGTATGGAATGGAGTTTGCGAGTAAAAAGAAACTTTGTGTTCCCAACAAGCTAGGTGAAGTACGGCTTTCACACACACTTATCTCTCAGAACTGAGCATGTGGAGAATCGATCGTTCATCTAGAACTAAGGGAACGGGTGGCAGGAGTAACTTTTACTCTGGTTTCTCAGTCTGTTTCCTAGTGCCGGTTTGATGTTCCTGCAGTTTTCACTGTAAAACGGAGTTGGAGCTAGTACCACCCCATATATATGTATGGAGTGGAGTTTGCACCTGAAAATAAACTTTGTGTTCCCAACAAGCTATGTGAAGTTCGGCTTTCACACATAGTTATCCCTCAGTACTGAGCATGTGGAGAGACGTTCGTTCATCTAGCACCAAGGGAACGGTTTGCAGGAGAAACTTGTACTCTGGTTTCTCAGTCTGTTTCCAAATGCCGGTTTGAAGTTCCTGCAGTTTTCACTGTAAAACCGAGTTGGAGCTAGTACCACCCATATATATATATGGAGTGGAGTTTGCAACTAAAAAGAAACTTTGTGTTCCCAACAAGCTAGTTGAAGGACGGCTTTCACACACACTTATCTCTCAGAACTGAGCATGTGGAGAGACGTTCGTTCATCTAGCACCAAGGGAACGGGTTGCAGGAGTAACTTTTACTCTGGTTTCTCAGTCTGTTTCCTAGTGCCGGTTTGATGTTCCTGCAGTTTTCACTGTAAAACCGAGTTGGAGCTAGAACCTCCCCATATATATGTATGGAGTTGAGTTTGGACCTGAAAAGAAACTTTGTGTTCCCAACAAGCTAGGTGAAGGACGGCTTTCACACACACTTATCTCTCAGAACTGAGCATGTGGAGAGACGTTCGTTGATCTAGCACCAAGGGAACGGGTTGCAGGAGTAACTTTTACTCTGGTTTCTCAGTCTGTTTCCTAGTGCCGGTTTGAAGTACCTGCAGTTTTCACTGTAAAACCGAGTTGGAGCTAGTACCACCCATATATATGTATGGAGTGGAGTTTGCAACTAAAAAGAAACTTTGTGTTCCCAACAATCTAGTTGAAGGACGGCTTTCACACACACTTATCTCTCAGAACTGAGCATGTGGAGAGAAGTTCGTTCATCTAGAAACAAGGGAACGGGTTGCAGGAGTAACTTTTACTCTGGTTTCTCAGTCTGTTTCCTAGTGCCGGTTTGATGTTCCTGCAGTTTTCACTGTAAAACCGAGTTGGAGCTAGAACTGCCCCATATATATGTATGGAGTGGAGTTTGGACCTGAAAAGAAACTTTGTGTTCCCAACAAGCTAGGTGAAGGACGGCTTTCACACACACTTATCTCCCAGAACTGAGCATGTGGAGAGAATTTCGTTCATCTAGCACCAAGGGAACAGGTTGCAGGAGAAAATTTTTCTCTGGTTTCTCAGTCTGTTTCCTAGTGCCGGTTTGAAATTCCTGCAGTTTTCAATGTAAATCCGATTTGCAGCTAGTCCCTCCACATATATATGTATGGAGTGGAGTTTGAAACTAAAAAGTAACTTTGTGTTCCCAACAAGCTAGGTGAAGGACGGCTTTCACACACACTGATCTCTCAGAACTGAGAATGTGGAGAGACGTTCGTTCATCTAGCACCAAGGGAACGGGTTCCAGGAGAAAGTTTTACTCTGGTTTCTCAGTCGGTTTCCTAGTGCCGGTTTGAAGTTCCTGCAGTTTTCATTGTAAAACCGTGTTGGAGCTTGTACCTCCCCATATATATGTATGGAGTGGAGTTCCCACCTGAAAAGAAATTTTGTGTTCCCAACAAGCTATGTGAAGGTCGGCTTTCACACATACATATCTCTCAGAACTGAGCTTGTGGAGAGACGTTCATTCATCTAGCACCAAGGGAACGTTTTGCAGGAGAAACATGTACTCTGGTTTCTTAGTCTGTTCCCTAGTGCTGGTTTGAGGTTCCTGCAGGTTTCACTGTAAAACCGAGTTGGAGCTATAACCTCCCATATATATGTATGGTGTGGACTTTGCACCTGAAAAGAATCTAAGTGTTCCCAAAAATCTAGGTTAAGAAAGGCTTTAAAACACATTTATCTCTAAGAAATGAGCATGTGGAGAGACGTTCGTTCATCTAGCAACAAGGGAACGGGTTGCAGGAGAAACTTGTACTCTGGTTTCTATGTCTATTTCCTAATGCCTGTATGAAGTTCCTGCAGTTTTCACTGTAAAACCGAGTTGGAGCTAGTACTTCCCCATATATATGTATGGAGTGGAGTTTGCACCTGAATAGAAACTTTGTGTTCCCAACAAGCTAGTTGAACGACGGCTTTCACACACACTTATCTCTCAGAACTGAGCATGTGGAGGGACGTTCGTTCATCTAGCACCAAGGGAACGGGTTGCAGGATAAACTTTTACTCTGGTATCTCAGTCTGTTTCCTAGTGCCGTTTTGAAGTTCCTGCAGTTTTCACAGTAAAACCGAGTTGGAGCTAGTACCTCCCCATATATATGTATGGAGTGGAGTTTGCACCTGAAAAGTAACTTTGTGTTCCGTACAATCTAGGTGAAGGACGGGTTTCACACACACTTATCTCTCAGAACTGAGCATGTGGAGAGACTTTCGTTCATCTAGCACCAAGGGAACGGGTTGCAATAAAAACTTTTACTCTGGTTTCTCAGTCTGTTTCCTAGTGCCGGTTTGACGTTCCTGCAGTTTTCACTGTAAAACTGAGTTGCAGCTAGTACCTCCCCTTATATATGTATGGAATGGTGTTTGCGACTAAAAAGAAACTTTGTGTTCCCAGCCAGCTAGGTGAAGTACGGCTTTCACACACACTTATCTCTCAGAACTTAGCATGTGGAGAATCGATCGTTCATCTAGCAACAAGGGAACGGGTTGCAGGAGAAACTTTTACTCTGGTTTCTCAGTCTGTTTCCCATTGCCATTTTGAAGTTCCTGCAGTTTTCACTGTAAAACGGAGTTGGAGATAGTACCTCCCCATATATATGTATGGAGTGGAGTTTGCACCTGAAAAGAAACTTTGTGTTCCCAACAAGCTATGTGAAGTTCGGCTTTCACACATACTTATCTCTCAGAACTGAGCATGTGGAGAGACGTTCGTTCATCTAGCACAAAGGGAACGTTTTGCAGGAGAAACTTGTACTCTGTTTTCTCAGTCTGTTCCCTAGTGCCGGTTTGAAGTTCCTGCATTTTTCACTGTAAAACAGAGTTGGAGCTAGAACCTCCCATATATATGTATGGATTGGACTTTGCAACTGAAAAGAATCTATGTGTTCCCAAAAATCTAGGTGAAGAAAGTCTTTAAAACACACTTATCTCTAAGAACTGAGCATGTGGAGAGACGTTCGTACATCTAGCACCAAGGGAACTGGTTGCAGTTGAAAATTTTACTCAGGTTTCTCAGTCTGTTTCATAGTTTCGGTTTGAAATTCCTGCAGTTTTCACTGTAAAACCGAGTTGGAGCTTGTACCTCCCCATATATATGTTTGGAGTGGAGTTTGCACCTGAAAAGAAATTTGTGTTCAAAACAGTCTAGGTGAAGGACGGCTTTCACACACACTTATCTCTCAGAACTGAGCATGTGGAGAGACTTTCACTCAACTAGCACCAAGTGAACGGGTAGCAGGGAAACTATTACTCTGGTTTCTCAGTCTGTTTCCTCTTGCCAGTTTGAAGTTCCTGCAGTTTTCACTGTAAAATCGAGTTGGAGCTAATACCTCCCCATATATATGTATGGAGGGGAGTTTGTACCTGAAAAGGAACTTTGTGTTCCCAACAAGCTAGGTGAAGGAAGGCTTTCACACACACTTATCTCTCAGAACTGAGCATTGGAGAGACGTTCGTTCATCTAGCACAAAGGGAACGGGTTCCAGTAAAATATTTTACTCTGGTTTCTCAGTCTGTTTCCTAGAGCCGGATTGAAGTTCCTACACTTTTCACTGTGAAACCGAGTTGGAGCTAGTACCTACGCATATATATTTAAGGATTGTAATTTGTAACTTAAAAGGATCTTTGTGTTCCTACAAGCTAGGTGAAGGACGGCTTTTTCACACACTAATCTCTCAGAACTGAGCATGTGGAGAGACGTTCGTTCATCTAGCACCATGGGAACGGGTTGCAGGAGAAACTTTTACTCTGGTATCTCAGTCTGTTTCCTCTTGCCGGGTTTAAGTTCCTGCAATTTCACTGTAAAATCGAGTTGGAACTAGTAACTCCCATTATATACGAATGGAGTATAGATTGCAACTGAAAAGATACTTTGTGTTCCCAACAAGCAAGTTGAATTTCGGCTTTCACACACACATATCTCTCTGAAAGGAGCATGTGGAGAGACGTTCGTTCATCTACCACCAATGGAACACGTTGCAGGAGAAACTTTACTCTGGTTTCTCCGTCTGTTTCTTAGTGACGGTTTGAAATTCCTGCATTTTTCACGGTAAAACAGAGTTGAAGCTAGAACCTCCCCATATATATGTATGGAGGGGTGTTTGCAACTGAAAAGTAACTTTGTGTTCCCAACAAGCTAGGTGTAAGACGGCTTTCAAACACACTTATCTCTCAGAACTGAGTATGTGGAGAGAATATCGGTCATCTAGCAGCAAATATACGGGTTGCAGGTGAAATTTTACTCTGTTTTCTCAGGCTGTTTCCTAGTGCAGATTTGAAGTTCCTGCAGTTTTCATTGTAAAATTGACTTGGAGGTAGTACCTCCCCATATATATGTATGGAGTGGAGTTTGCACCTGAAAAGAAACTTTGTGTTCCCAACAAGCTAGGTGAAGGACAGCTTTCACACACACTTATCTCTCAGAGCTGAGCATGTGGAGAGACGTTCGTTCATCTAGCACCAAGGGAACGGGTTGAAGGAGAAACTTGTTCTCTGTTTTCTCAGTCTGTTTCCTAGTGCCGGTTTGAAGTTCCTGCAGTTTTCACTGTAAAACCGAGTTGGAGCTAGTACCTCCCCATATATATGTAAGGAGTGGAGTTTACACCTGAAAAGAATCTTTGTGTTCCCAAAAAGCTACGTGAAGTATGGCTTTAAAATACACTTATCTCTCAGAACTGAGCATGTGGAGAGACTTTCGTTCATCTAGAACCAAGGGAACGGGTTGCAGGGGAAACTTTTACTCTGGTTTCTCAGTCTGTTTCCTAGTGCCGGTTTGAAGTTCCTGCAGTTTTCACTATAAAACCGTGTTGGAGCTAGTACCTCCTCATATATATATTTATGGAGTGGATTTTGCAACTAAAAAGAAACTTTGTGTTCCCAACAAGCTAAGTGAAGGAAGGCTTTCACACACACTTATCTCTCAGAACTGAGCATTGGAGAGACGTTCGTTCATCTAGCACAAAGGGAACGGGTTGCAGGAGAAACTTTTACTCTGGTTTCTCAGTCTGTTTCCTAGTGCCGGTTTTAACTTCCTGCAGTTTTCACTGTAAAACCGATTTGGAGCTAGTACCTCCCCATATATATGTATGGAGTGGAGTTTGCACCTGAAAAGAAACTTTGTGTTCCCAACAATCTAGGTGAAGAACGTCTTTGACACACACTTATCTCTCAGAACTGAGCATGTGGAGAGTCGTTCGTTCATCTAGCACCAAGGGAACGGGATGCAGGGGATACTTTTACTCTGGTTTCTCAGTCTGTTTCCAAGTGCCGGTTTGAAGTTCCTGCAGTCTTCACTGTAAAATCGAGTTGCAGCTATTACCTCCCTATATATATGTATGGGTGGAATTTGCACCTGAAAAGAATCTATGTGTTCCCAAAAATCTAGGTGAAGAACGGCTTTAAATCACACTTATCTCTAAGAACTGAGCATGTGGAGAGACGTTCGTTCATCTAGCACCAAGGGAACGGGTTGCAGTAAAAAATTTTACTCTGGTTTCTCAGTCTGTTTCCTAGAGCCGGATTGAAGTTCCTACACTTTTCACTGTGAAACCGATTTGGAGCTAGTACCTAAGCATATATATTTAAGGATTGTAATTTGTAACTTAAAAGGATCTTTGTGTTCCTACAAGCTAGGTGAAGGACGGCATTTACACACACTAATCTCTCAGAACTGAGCATGTGGAGAGACGTTCGTTCATCTAGCACCAAGGGAACGGGTTGCAGGTGAAACTTGTACTCTGTTTTCTCAGTCTGTTTCCAAGTGCCGGTTTGAAGTTCCTGCAGTCTTCACTGTAAAATCGAGTTGCAGCTATTACCTCCCTATATATATGTATGGGTGGAATTTGCACCTGAAAAGAATCTATGTGTTCCCAAAAATCTAGGTGAAGAACGGCTTTAAATCACACTTATCTCTAAGAACTGAGCATGTGGAGAGACGTTCGTTCATCTAGCACCAAGGGAACGGGTTGCAGTAAAAAATTTTACTCTGGTTTCTCAGTCTGTTTCCTAGAGCCGGATTGAAGTTCCTACACTTTTCACTTTGAAACCGATTTGGAGCTAGTACCTAAGCATATATATTTAAGGATTGTAATTTGTAACTTAAAAGGATCTTTGTGTTCCTACAAGCTAGGTGAAGGACGGCTTTTACACACACTAATCTCTCACAACTGAGCATGTGGAGAGACGTTCGTTCATCTAGCACCAAGGGAACGGGTTGCAGGTGAAACTTGTACTCTGTTTTCTCAGTCTGTTTCCTAGTGCTGGTTTGAATTTCCTGCAGTTTTCACTGTAAAACCGAGTAGGAGCTAGTACCTCCCCATATATATGTAAGGAGTGGTATTTACACCTGAAAAGAAACTTTGTGTTCCCAACAAGCTAGGTGAAGTACGGCATTCACACACACTTATCTCTCAGAACTGAGCATGTGGAGAGACGTTCATTCATCTAGCACCAAGGGAACGGTTAGCAGGTGAAACTTTTTCTCTGGTTTCTCAGTCTGTTTCCTAGTGCCGGTTTGAAGTTCCTGCAGTTTTCACTGTAAAACCGAGTTGGAGCTAGTACCTCCCCATATATATGTATGGAGTGGAGTTTGCACCTGAAAAGAAACTTTGTGTTCCCAACAAGCTAGGTGAAGTACGGCTTTCACACACACTTATCTCTCAGTAATGAGCATGTGGAGAGACGTTCGTTCACCTAGCCCCAAGGGAACGGGTTGCAGGATAAACTTGTACTCTGGTTTCTCAGTCTGTTTCCTAGTGCCGGTTTGAAGTTCCTGCAGTTTTCACTGTAAAACCGAGTTGGAGCTTGTACCTCCCCATATATATGTTTGGAGTGGAGTTTGCACCTGAAAAGAAATTTGTGTTCAAAACAGTCTAGGTGAAGGACGGCATTCAAACACACTTATCTCCAAGAACTGAGCATGTGGAGAGACGTTCGTACATCTAGCACCAAGGGAACTGGTTGCAGTTGAAAATTTTACTCAGGTTTCTCATTCTGTTTCATAGTTTCGGTTTGAAATTCCTGCAGTTTTCACTGTAAAACCGAGTTGGAGCTTGTACCTCCCCATATATATGTTTGGAGTGGAGTTTGCACCTGAAAAGAAAATTGTGTTCAAAACAGTCTAGGTGAAGGACGGCTTTCACACACACTTATCTCTCAGAACTGAGCATGTGGAGAGACTTTCATTCAACTAGCACCAAGTGAACGGGTAGCAGGGAAACTATTACTCTGGTTTCTCAGTCTGTTTCCTCTTGCCAGTTTGAAGTTCCTGCAGTTTTCACTGTAAAATCGAGTTGGAGCTAGTACCTCCCCATATATATGTACGGAGGGGAGTTTGCACCTGAAAAGAAACTTTGTGTTCCCAACAAGCTAGGTGAAGGAAGGCTTTCACACACACTTATCTCTCAGAACTGAGCATTGGAGAGACGTTCGTTCATCTAGCACAATGGGAACGGGTTCCAGTAAAAAATTTTACTCTGGTTTCTCAGTCTGTTTCCTAGAGCCGGATTGAAGTTCCTACACTTTTCACTGTGAAACCGAGTTGGAGCTAGTACCTACGCATACATATTTAAGGATTGTTATTTGTAACTTAAAAGGATCTTTGTGTTCCTACAAGCTAGGTGAAGGACGGCTTTTACACACACTAATCTCTCAGAACTGAGCATGTGGAGAGACGTTCGTTCATCTAGCACCAAGGGAACGGGTTGCAGGAGAAACTTTTACTCTGGTATCTCAGTCTGTTTCATAGTGCCGGTTTGAATTTCCTGCAGTTTTCACTGTAAAACCGAGTTGGAGCTAGTACCACCCCATATATATGTAAGGAGTGGTGTTTACACCTGAAAAGAATCTTTGTGTTCCCAAAAAGCTAGGTGAATTATGGCTTTAAAATACTCTTATCTCTCAGAACTGAGCATGTGGAGAGACGTTCGTTCATCTAGCACCAAGGGAACTGTTTGCAGGAGAAACTTTTACTCTGGTATCTCAGTCTGTTTCCTCTTGCCGGGTTGAAGTTCCTGCAATTTCACTGTAAAATCGAGTTGGAGCTAGTAACTCCCATTATATACGAATGGAGTATAGATTGCAACTGAAAAGATACTTTGTGTTCCCAACAAGCAAGTTGAATTTCGGCTTTCACACACACATATCTCTCTGAAAGGAGCATGTGTAGAGACGTTCGTTCATCTAGCAACAATGGAACACGTTGCAGGAGAAACTTTACTCTGGTTTCTCCGTCTGTTTCCTAGTGACGGTTTGAATTTCCTGCATTTTTCACGGTAAAACAGAGTTGAAGCTAGAACCTCCCCATATATATGTATGGAGGGGTGTTTGCAACTGAAAAGTAACTTTGTGTTCCCAACAAGCTAGGTGTAAGACGGCTTTCAAACACACTTATCTCTCAGAACTGAGTATGTGGAGAGAATATCGGTCATCTAGCAGCAAATATACGGGTTGCAGGTGAAATTTTACTCTGTTTTCTCAGTCTGTTTCCTAGTGCCGGTTTGAAGTTCCTGCAGTTTTCATTGTAAAATTGACTTGGAAGTAGTACCTCCCCATATATATGTATGGAGTGGAGTTTGCACCTGAAAAGAAACTTTGTGTTCCCAACAAGCTAGGTGAAGGACAGCTTTCACACACACTTATCTCTCAGAGCTGAGCATGTGGAGAGACTTTCGTTCATCTAGCACCAAGGGAACGGGTTGAAGGAGAAACTTGTTCTCTGTTTTCTCAGTCTGTTTCCTAGTGCCGGTTTGAAGTTCCTGCAGTTTTCACTGTAAAACCGAGTTGGAGCTAGTACCTCCCCATATATATGTAAGGAGTGGAGTTTACACCTGAAAAGAATCTTTGTGTTCCCAAAAAGCTACGTGAAGTATGGCTTTAAAATACACTTATCTCTCAGAACTGAGCATGTGGAGAGACTTTCGTTCATCTAGAACCAAGGGAACGGGTTGCAGGAGAAACTTTTACTCTGGTTTCTCAGTCTGTTTCCTAGTGCCGGTTTGAAGTTCCTGCAGTTTTCACTATAAAACCGTGTTGGAGCTAGTACCTCCCCATATATATATTTATGGAGTGGATTTTGCAACTAAAAAGAAACTTTGTGTTCCCAACAAGCTAGGTGAAGGACGGCTTTCACACACACTTATCTCTCAGAACTGAGCATTGGAGAGACGTTCGTTCATCTAGCACAAAGGGAACGGGTTGCAGGAGAAACTTTTACTCTGGTTTCTCAGTCTGTTTCCTAGTGCCGGTTTTTACTTCCTGCAGTTTTCACTGTAAAACCGATTTGGAGCTAGTACCTTCCCATATATATGTATGGAGTGGAGTTTGCACCTGAAAAGAAACTTTGTGTTCCCAACAATCTAGGTGAAGAACGTCTTTGACACACACTTATCTCTCAGAACTGAGCATGTGGAGAGTCGTTCGTTCATCTAGCACCAAGGGAACGGGATGCAGGGGATACTTTTACTCTGGTTTCTCAGTCTGTTTCCAAGGGCCGGTTTGAAGTTCCTGCAGTCTTCACTGTAAAATCGAGTTGCAGCTATTACCTCCCTATATATATGTATGGGTGGAATTTGCACCTGAAAGAATCTATGTGTTCCCAAAAATCTAGGTGAAGAACGGCTTTAAATCACACTTATCTCTAAGAACTGAGCATGTGGAGAGACGTTCGTTCATCTAGCACCAAGGGAACGGGTTGCAGTAAAAAATTTTACTCTGGTTTCTCAGTCTGTTTCCTAGAGCCGGATTGAAGTTCCTACACTTTTCACTGTGAAACCGATTTGGAGCTAGTACCTAAGCATATATATTTAAGGATTGTAATTTGTAACTTAAAAGGATCTTTGTGTTCCTACAAGCTAGGTGAAAGACGGCTTTTACACACACTAATCTCTCAGAACTGAGCATGTGGAGAGACGTTCGTTCATCTAGCACCAAGGGAACGGGTTGCAGGTGAAACTTGTACTCTGTTTTCTCAGTCTGTTTCCTAGTGCCGGTTTGAATTTCCTGCAGTTTTCACTGTAAAACCGAGTAGGAGCTAGTACCTCCCCATATATATGTAAGGAGTGGTATTTACACCTGAAAAGAAACTTTGTGTTCCCAACAAGCTAGGTGAAGGACGGCATTCACACACACTTATCTCTCAGAACTGAGCATGTGGAGAGACGTTCATTCATCTAGCACCAAGGGAACGGTTAGCAGGTGAAACTTTTTCTCTGGTTTCTCAGTCTGTTTCCTATTGCCGGTTTGAAGTTCCTGCAGTTTTCACTGTAAAACCGAGTTAGAGCTAGTACCTCCCCATATATATGTATGGAGTGGAGTTTGCACCTGAAAAGAAACTTTGTGTTCCCAACAAGCTAGGTGAAGTACGGCTTTCACACACACTTATCTCTCAGTAATGAGCATGTGGAGAGACGTTCGTTCACCTAGCACCAAGGGAACGGGTTGCAGGATAAACTTGTACTCTGGTTTCTCTGTCTGTTTCCTAGTGCCGGTTTGAAGTTCCTGCAGTTTTCACTGTAAAACCGAGTTGGAGCTTGTACCTCCCCATATATATGTTTGGAGTGGAGTTTGCACCTGAAAAGAAATTTGTGTTCAAAACAGTCTAGGTGAAGGACGGCATTCAAACACACTTATCTCCAAGAACTGAGCATGTGGAGAGACGTTCGTACATCTAGCACCAAGGGAACTGGTTGCAGTTGAAAATTTTACTCAGGTTTCTCAGTCTGTTTCATAGTTTAGGTTTGAAATTCCTGCAGTATTCACTGTAAAACCGAGTTGGAGCTTGTACCTCCCCATATATATGTTTGGAGTGGAGTTTGCACCTGAAAAGAAATTTGTGTTCAAAACAGTCTAGGTGAAGGACGGCTTTCACACACACTTATCTCTCAGAACTGAGCATGTGGAGAGACTTTCATTCAACTAGCACCAAGTGAACGGGTAGCAGGGAAACTATTACTCTGGTTTCTCAGTCTGTTTCCTCTTGCCAGTTTGAAGTTCCTGCAGTTTTCACTGTAAAATCGAGTTGGAGCTAGTACCTCCCCATATATATGTATGGAGGGGAGATTGCACCTGAAAAGAAACTTTGTGTTCCCAACAAGCTAGGTGAAGGAAGGCTTTCACACACACTTATCTCTCAGAACTGAGCATTGGAGAGACGTTCGTTCATCTAGCACAAAGGGAACGGGTTCCAGTAAAAAATTTTACTCTGGTTTCTCAGTCTGTTTCCTAGAGCCGGATTGAAGTTCCTACACTTTTCACTGTGAAACCGAGTTGGAGCTAGTACCTACGCATACATATTTAAGGATTGTTATTTGTAACTTAAAAGGATCTTTGTGTTCCTACAAGCTAGGTGAAGGAAGGCTTTTACACACACTAATCTCTCAGAACTGAGCATGTGGAGAGAAGTTCGTTCATCTAGCACCAAGGGAACGGGTTGCAGGAGAAACTTGTACTCTGTTTTCTCAGTCTGTTTCCTAGTGCCGGTTTGAATTTCCTGCAGTTTTCACTGTAAAACCGAGTTGGAGCTAGTACCTCCCCATATATATGTAAGGAGTGGTGTTTACACCTGAAAAGAATCTTTGTGTTCCCAAAAAGCTAGGTGAAGTATGGCTTTAAAATACACTTATCTCTCAGAACTGAGCATGTGGAGAGACGTTCGTTCATCTATCACCAAGGGAACGGGTTGCAGGAGAAACTTTTTCTCTGGTATCTCAGTCTGTTTCCTCTTGCCGAGTTGAAGTTCCTGCAATTTCACTGTAAAATCGAGTTGGAGCTAGTAACTCCCATTATATACGAATGGAGTATAGATTGCAACTGAAAAGATACTTTGTGTTCCCAACAAGCAAGTTGAATTTCGGCTTTCACACACACATATCTCTCTGAAAGGAGCATGTGTAGAGACGTTCGTTCATCTAGCACCAATGGAACACGTTGCAGGAGAAACTTTACTCTGGTTTCTCCGTCTGTTTCCTAGTGACGGTTTGAATTTCCTGCATTTTTCACGGTAAAACAGAGTTGAAGCTAGAACCTCCCCATATATATGTATTGAGGGGTGTTTGCAACTGAAAAGTAACTTTGTGTTCCCAACAAGCTAGGTGTAAGACGGCTTTCAAACACACTTATCTCTCAGAACAGAGTATGTGGAGAGAATATCGGTCATCTAGCAGCAAATATACGGGTTGCAGGAGAAACTTTTACTCTGGTTTCTCAGTCTTTTTCCTAGTGCCGGTTTGAAGTTCCTGCAGTTTTCATTATAAAACCGTGTTGGAGCTAGTACCTCCCCATATATATGTAAGGATTGGAGTTTACACCTGAAAAGAATCTTTGTGTTCCCAAAAATCTACGTGAAGTATGGCTTTAAAATACACTTATCTCTCAGAACTGAGCATGTGGAGAGACTTTCGTTCATCTAGCACCAAGGGAACGGGTTGCAGGAGAAACTTTTACTCTGGTTTCTCAGTCTTTTTCCTAGTGCCGGTTTGAAGTTCCTGCAGTTTTCATTATAAAACCGTGTTGGAGCTAGTACCTCCCCATATATATATTTATGGAGTGGATTTTGCAACTAAAAAGAAACTTTGTGTTCCCAACAAGCTAAGTGAAGGAAGGCTTTCACACACACTTATCTCTCAGAACTGAGCATTGGAGAGACGTTCGTTCATCTAGCACAAAGTGAACGGGTTGCAGGACAAACTTTTACTCTGGTTTCTCAGTCTGTTTCCTAGTGCCGGTTTTAACTTCCTGCAGTTTTCACTGTAAAACCGATTTGGAGCTAGTACCTCCCCATATATATGTATGGAGTGGAGTTTGCACCTGAAAAGAAACTTTGTGTTCCCAACAATCTATGTGAAGAACGGCTTTGACACACACTTATCTCTCAGAACTGAGCATGTGGAGAGACGTTCGTTCATCTAGCACCAAGGGAACGGGATGCAGGGGATACTTTTACTCTGGTTTCTCAGTCTGTTTCCAAGTGCCGGTTTGAATTTCCTGCAGTCTTCACTGTAAAATCGAGTTGCAGCTATTACCTCCCTATATATATGTATGGTGTGGAGTTTGCACCTGAAAAGAATCTATGTGTTCCCAAAAATCTAGGTGAAGAACGGCTTTAAATCACACTGATCTCTAAGAACTGAGCATGTGGAGAGACGTTCGTTCATCTAGCACCAAGGGAACGGGTTGCAGTAAAAAATTTTACTCTGGGTTCTCAGTCTGTTTCCTAGAGCCGGATTGAAGTTCCTACACTTTTCACTGTGAAACCGATTTGGAGCTAGTACCTACGCATATATATTTAAGGATTGTAATTTGTAACTTAAAAGGATCTTTGTGTTCCTACAAGCTAGGTGAAGGACGGGTTTTACACACACTAATCTCTCAGAACTGAGCATGTGGAGAGACGTTCGTTCATCTAGCACCAAGGGAACAGGTTGCAGGTGAAACTTGTACTCTGTTTTCTCAGTCTGTTTCCTAGTGCCGGTTTGAATTTCCTGCAGTTTTCACTGTAAAACTGAGTTGGAGCTAGTACCTCCCCATATATATGTAAGGAGTGTTGTTTACGCCTGAAAAGAAACTTTGTGTTCCCAACAAGCTAGGTGAAGGACGGCATTCACACACACTTATCTCTCAGAACTGAGCATGTGGAGAGACTTTCGTTCATCTAGCACCAAAGGAACGGGTTGCGGTAAAAACTTTTACTCTGGATTCTCAGTCTGTTTCCTAGTGCCTGTTTTAAGTTCCTGCAGTTATCACTGTAAAACTGAGTTGCAGCTAGTACCTCCCCTTATATATGTATGGAGTGGGGTTTGCACCTGAAAAGAAACTTTGTTTTCCCAACAAGCTAAGTGAAGCACGGCATTCAAACACACTTATCTCTCAAAACTGAGCATGTGGAGAGACGTTCATTCATCTAGCACCAAGGGAACGGTTAGCAGGTGAAACTTTTTCTCTGGTTTCTCAGTCTGTTTCCTAGTGCCGGTTTGAAGTTCCTGCAGTTTTCACTGTAAAACCGAGTTGGAGCTAGTACCTCCCCATATATATGTATGGAGTGGAGTTTGCACCTGAATAGAAACTTTGTGTTCCCAACAAGCTAGGTGAAGTACGGCTTTCACACACACTTATCTCTCAGTAATGAGCATGTGGAGAGACGTTCGTTCACCTAGCACCAAGGGAACGGGGTGCAGGATAAACTAGTACTCTGGTTTCTCAGTCTGTTTCCTAGTGCCGGTTTGAAGTACCTGCAGTTTTCACTGTATATCCGAGTTGGAGCTAGTACCTCCCATATATATTTATGGAGTGGAGTTTGCAACTAAAAAGAAACTTTGTTTTCCCAACAATCTAGGTGAAGGACGGCATTCAAACACAATTATCTCCAAGAACTGAGCATGTGGAGAGACGTTCGTTCATTTAGCACCAAGGGAACGGGTTGCAGTAGAAACTTGTACTCAGGTTTCTCAGTCTGTTTCCTAGTGCCGGTTTGAAGTTCCTGCAGTTTTCACTGTAAAACCTGGTTTTAGCTCGTACCTCCCATATATATGTATGGAATTGACTCTGCACCTGAAAAGAATCTATGTGTTCCCGAAAATCTAGATGAAGAACGGCTTTAAAAGACACTTATCTCTAAGAACTGAGCATGTGGAGAGACGTTTTTTCTTGTAGAATCAAGGGAACGGTTTGCAGGAGAAACTTTTCCCCTGGTTTCTCAGCCTGTTTCCTAGTGCCGGTTTGAAGTTCCTGCAGTTTTCACTGTAAAACAGAGTTGGAGCTAGTGCATACCCAAATATATTTAAGGAGTGGATTTTGCAAATGAAAAGAAAGTTTGAGTTCATAACAAGCTAGGTGAAGGACGGCTTTCACACACAATTATCTCTCAGAACTGAGCATGTGGAAAGACGTTCTTTCATCTAGCACCAAGGGAACGGATGCAGGAAAAACTTGTACTCTGGTTTCTTAGTCTGTTTCCTAGTGCCGGTTTGAAGTTCCTGCAGTTTTCACTGTAAAAGCGAGTTGGAGCATGTACCTCCGAATATCTATGTATGGAGTGGAGTTTGCAACTAAAAAGTAACTTTGTGTTCCCAACAAGCTAGGTGAAGGACGGCTTTCACACACACTTATCTCTCAGAAGTGAGCATGTGGAGAGACTTTGGTTCATCTAGCACCAAGGGAACGGGTTGCAGGAGAAACTTTTACTCTGGTATCTCAGTCTGTTTCATAGTGCCGGTTTGAAGTTCCTGCAGTTTTCACTGTATAACCGAGTTGGAGCTAGTCCCTCCCCATATATATGTATGGATTGGAGTTTGCAAATAAAAAGAATCTTTCTGTTCCCAACTAGATAGGTGAAGGACGGCTTTCAAACACACTTATCTCTCAGAACTGAGCATGTGGATAGACGTTCGTTCATCTAGCACCAAGGGAATGGGTTGCAGGAGAAACTTGTACTCTGGTTTCTCATTCTGTTTCCTAGTGCCGGTTTGAATTTCATGCAGTTTTCACTGTAAAACCGAGTTGGAGCTAGTACCTCCCCATATATATGTATGGAATGGAGTTGGCAACTAAAAAGAAAATTTGTGTTCCCAACAAGACAGGTGAAGGACGGCTTTCAAACACACATATCTTTCAGAACTGATCATGTGGAGAGACTTTGGTTCATTTAGCACCAAAGGAACGGGTTGCAAGAGAAACTTTTACTCTGGTTTCTCAGTCTGTTTCCTAGTGCCGGTTTGAAATTCCTGCAGTTTTCACTGTAAAACCGAGTTGGAGCTGGTACATCCCCATATATATGTATGGAGTGGAGTTTGCACATGAAAAGAAACTTTGTGTTCCCAACAAGCTAGGTGAAGGACGGCATTCACACACACTTATCTCTCAGAACTGAGCATGTGGAGAGACTTTCGTTCATCTAGCACCAAGGGAACAGGTTGCAGGGAAAACTTTTACTCTTGTTTCTCATTCTGTTTCCTAGTGCCGGTTTGAAGTTCCTGCAGTTTTCACTGTAAAACCGAGTTGGAGCTAGTACCTCCCCATATATATGTATGGAATGCAGTTTGCAACTAAAAAGAAACTTTGTGTTCCCAAAAAGCTAGGTGAAGTTCGGCTTTCACACACACTTATCTCTCAGAACTGAGCATGTGGAGAGACGTTTGTTTATCTAGAACAAGGGAACGGGTTGCAGGGGAAAATTTACTCTGGTTTGTCAGTCTGTTTCCTAGTGCCGGTTTGAAGTTCCTGCAGTTTTCACTATAAAACCGATTTGCAGATAGAACCTCCCCATATATATGTATGGAGTGTAGTTAGCAACTAAAACGAAACTATGTGTTCCCAACAAGGTAGTTGAAGGACGCCTTTCACACACACTTATCTCTAAGAACTGAGCAAGTGGAGAGACGTTCGTTCATCTAGCACCAAGGGAACGGGTTGCAGGAGAAACTTTTACTCTGTTTTCTCAGTCTGTTTCCTAGGGCCGGTTTGAAGTTCCTGCAGTTTTCACTGTAAAACCGAGTTGGAGCTAGTCCCTACCCATATATATGTCAGGATTGGAGTTTGCAAATAAAAAGAAAGTTTGAGTTCATAACAAGCTAGGTGAAGGACGGCTTTCACACACACTTATCTCTCAGAACTGAGCATGTGGAGAGACGTTCGTTCATCTAGCACCAAGGGAACGGGTTGCAGGAGAAACTTGTACTCAGGTTTCTCAGTCTGTTTCCTAGTGCCGGTTTGATGTTCCTGCAGTTTTCACTGTAAAACCGAGTTTTAGCTCGTACCTCCCATATATATGTATGGAGTGGACTCTGCACCTGAAAAGAATCTATGTGTTCCCAAAAATCTAGATGAAGAACGGCTTTAAAACACACTTATCTCTAAGAACTGAGCATGTGGAGAGACGTTTGTTCTTGTAGCATCAAGGGAACGGTTTGCAGGAGAAACATTTCCCCTGGTTTCTCAGCCTGTTTCCTAGTGCCGGTTTGAAGTTCCTGCATTTTTCACTGTAAAACAGAGTTGGTGCTAGTGCATACCCAAATATATTTAAGGAGTGGATTTTGCAAGTGAAAAGAAAGTTTCAGTTCATAACAAGCTAGGTGAAGGACGGCTTTCACACACACTTATCTCTCAGAAGTGAGCATCTGGAGAGACTTTGGTTCATCTAGCACCAAGGGAACGGGTTGCAGGAGAAACTTGTACTCTGGTTTCTCAGTCTGTATCCTAGTGCCGGTTTGAAGTTCCTGCAGTTTTCACTGTAAAACCGAGTTGGAGCTAGTCCCTCCCCATATATATGTATGGATTGGAGTTTGCAAATAAAAAGAATCTTTCTGTTCCCAACTAGATAGGTGAAGGACGGCTATCAAACACACTTATCTCTCAGAACTGAGCATGTGGAGAGACGTTCGTTCATCTAGCACCAAGGGAACGGGTTGCAGGAGAAACTTGTACTCTGGTTTCTCATTCTGTTTCCTAGTGCCGGTTTGAATTTCATGCAGTTTTCACTGTAAAACCGAGTTGGAGCTAGTACCTCCCCATATATATGTATGGAATGGAGTTTGCAACTAAAAAGAAAATTTGTGTTCCCAACAAGATAGGTGAAGTACGGCTTTCAAACACACATATCTTTCAGAACTGATCATGTGGAGAGACTTTGGTTCATTTAGCACCAAAGGAACGGGTTGCAAGAGAAACTTTTACTCTGGTTTCTCAGTCTGTTTCCTAGTGCCGGTTTGAAATTCCTGCAGTTTTCACTGTAAAACCGAGTTGGAGCTGGTACATCCCCATATATATGTATGGAGTGGAGTTTGCACATGAAAAGAAACTTTGTGTTCCCAACAAGCTAGGTGAAGGACGGCATTCACACACACTTATCTCTCAGAACTGAGTATGTGGAGAGACTTTCGTTCATCTAGCACCAAGGGAACGGGTTGCAGGGAAAACTTTTACTCTTGTTTCTCATTCTGTTTCCTAGTGCCGGTTTGAAGTTCCTGCATTTTTCACTGTAAAACCGAGTTGGAGCTAGTACCTCCCCATATATATGTATGGAATGGAGTTTGCAACTAAAAAGAAACTTTGTGTTCCCAAAAAGCTAGGTGAAGTTCGGCTTTCACACACACTTATCTCTCAGAACTGAGCATGTGGAGAGACGTTTGTTTATCTAGAACAAGGGAACGGGTTGCAGGGGAAAATTTACTCTGGTTTGTCAGTCTGTTTCCTAGTGCCGTTTTGAAGTTCCTGCAGTTTTCACTGTAAAACCGATTTGCAGATAGAACCTCCCCATATATATGTATGGAGTGTAGTTAGCAACTAAAACGAAACTATGTGTTCCCAACAAGGTAGTTGAAGGACGCCTTTCACACACACTTATCTCTAAGAACTGAGCAAGTGGAGAGACGTTCTTTCTCTAGCACCAAGGGAACGGGTTGCAGGAGAAAATTTTACTCTGGTTTCTCAGTCTGTTTCCTAGGGCCGGTTTTAAGTTCCTGCAGTTTTCACTGTAAAACCGAGTTGGAGCTAGTCCCTACCCATATATATGTCAGGATTGGAGTTTCAAATAAAAAGAAAGTTTGAGTTCATAACAAGCTAGGTGAAGGACGGCTTTCACACACACTTATCTCTCAGAACTGAGCATGTGGAGAGACGTTCGTTCATCTAGCACCAAGGGAACGGGTTGCAGGAGAAACTTGTACTCTGGTTTCTTAGTCTGTTTCCTAGTGTCGGTTTGAAGTTCCTGCAGTTTTCAGTGTAAAATCGAGTTGGAGCATATAACTCCGAATATATATGTATGGAGTGGGGTTTGCAACTAAAAAGAAACTTTGTGTTCCCAACAAGCTAGGTGAAGGACGGCATTCAAACACACTTATCTCCAAGAACTGAGCATGTGGAGAGACATTCGTTCATATAGCACCAAGGGAATGGTTTGCAGGAGAAACTTGTACTCTGGTTTCTCAGTCTGTATCCTAGTGCCGGTTTGAAGTTCCTGCAGTTTTCACTGTAAAACCGATTTGGAGCTCGTACCTCCCATATATATGCATGGAGTGGACTCTGCACCTGAAAATAATCTATGTGTTCCCAAAAATCTAGATGAAGAACGGCTTTAAAACACACTTATCTCTCAGAACTGAGCATGTGGAGAGACGTTGGTTCATTTAGCACCAAAAGAACGGGTTGCAACAGAAACTTTTACTCTGGTTTCTCAGTCTGTTTCCTAGTGCCGGTATGAAGTTCCTGCAGTTTTCACTGTAAAACCGAGTTGGTGCTAGAACCTCCCCATATACATGTATGGAGTGGAGATTGTACCTGAAAAGAAACTTTGTGTTCCCAACAAGCTAGGTGAAGGACGGCTTTCACACACACATATCTCTCACAACTTAGCATGTGGAGAGACGTTCGTTCTTCTAGCACCAACGGAACGGGTTGCAGGAGAAACTTTTCCTCTGGTATCTCAGTCTGTTTCCTAGTGCCGGTTTTAAGTTCCTGCAGTTTTCTCTGTAAAACAGAGTTGGAGCTAGTCCCTCCCCATATATATGTAAGGAGTGGAGTTTGCAACTAAAAAGAAATTTTAAGTTCATAACAAGCTAAGTGAAGGACGGCTTTCACAAATATTTATCTCTCAGAACTGAGCATGTGGAGAGACGTTCGTTCATCTACCACCAAGGGAACGGGTTGCAGGAGAAACTTTTTCTCTGGTTTCTCAGTCTGTTTCCTAGTGAAGTATTGAAGATCCTGCAGTTTTCACTGTAAAACCGAGTTGGAGCTAGTACCTACCCATATACATGTATGGAGTGGAGTTTGCAACTAAAAAGAAACTTTGTGTTCCCAACAAGCTAGGTGAAGGACGGCTTTCACACACACTTATACCTCAGAACTGAGCATGTGGAGAGACGTTCTTTCATCAAGCAGCAAGGGAACGGGTTGCAAGAGAAACTTGTACTCTGGTTTCTTAGTCTGTTTCCTAGTGCCGGGTTGAAGTTCCTGCAGTTTCCACTGTAAAGCCGAGTTGGAGCTAGTACCTCCCCATATATATGTATGGAGTGGAGTTTGCAACTAAAAAGAATCTTTGTGTTCCCAACAAGCTAGGTGAAGGAAGGATTTCACACACAGTTATCATTCAGAACTGAGCATGTGGAGAGATTTTTGTTCATCTATTACCAAGGTAAAAGGTTGCAGGAGAAACATTTACTCTGGTTTCTCAGTCTGTTTCCTACTGCCAGTTTGAATTTCCTGCAGTTTTCACTGTAAAACCGTGTTGGAGCTAGTACCTCCCCATATATATGTATGGATTGGAGTTTGCTCCGGAAAAGAATCTTTGTGTTCCCAAAAAGCCATGTGAAGTAAGGCTTTCAAACACAATTATCTCTCAGACCTGAGCATGTGGAGAGACGTTCGTTCATCTAGCACCAAGAGAACGTGTTGCAGGAGAAACTTTTCCTCTTGTTTCTCTGTCTATTTCCTAGTTCCAGTTTGAAGTTCCTGCAGTTTTCACTGTAAAACCTAGTTGCAGCTAGTACCTCCCCATATATATGTATGGAGTTGGGTTTGCACCTGAAAAGTAACTTTGTGTTCCCAACAAGCTAGTTGAAGGACGGCTTTCACACACAGTTATATCTCAGAACTGAGCATGTGGAGGGATATTCGTTCATCTAGCACCAAGGGAACGGGTTGCAGGGGAAATTTTTACTCTGGTTTCTCAGTCTGTTTCCTAGTGCCGGTTTGAAGTTCCTGCAGTTTTCACTATAAAACCGAGTTGGAGCTATTACCTCCCCATACGTATATATGGAGTGGAGTTTGCACCTGAAAAGAAACCTTGTGTTCCAAACAAGCTAGGTGAAGGATGTCTTTCACACAAACTTATCTCTCAGAACTGAGCATGTGTAGAGACGATCATTCATCTAGCACCAAGGGAACGGCTTGCAGGCGCAACTTTTACTCTTGTTTCTCATTCTGTTTCCTAGTGCCGGTTTGAAGTTCCTGCAGTTTTCACTGTAAAACCGAGTTGGAGCTAGTACCTCCCCATATATATGTATGGAGTGGAGTTTGCACCTGAAAAGAAACTTGATGTTCCCTAAAAAGCTAGGTAAAGTACGGCTTTCGAACCCACTTACCTCTCAGAACTGAGCATGTAGAGAGACGTCCGTTCATCTAGCACCAAGGGAACGTGTTGCAGGAGAAACTTTTACTTTGGTTTCTCAGTCTGTTTCCTAGTGCCGAATTGAAGTTCCTGCAGTTTTCACTGTAAAACGGAGTTGGAGCTAGTCCCTACCCATATATATGTATGGATTGGAGTTTGCAACTGTAAAGAACTTTGTGTTCCCACAAGCTAGGTGAAGGACGGCATTCACACACACTTATCTCTCAGAACTGAGCATGTGGAGAGACGTTCGTTCACCTAGAACCAAGGGAACGGGTTGCAGGAGAAACTTTTACTCTGGTTTCTCAGTCTGTTTCCTAGTGCCGGTTTGAAGTTCCTGCAGTTTTCTCTGTAAAACCGAGTTGGTGGTAGTACCTCCCCATTATATGTATTGAGTGGAGTTTGAACCTGAAAAGATACTTTTTGTTCCCTACAACTAGTTGAAGGAAGGCTTTCACACACACTTATCTTTCAGAACTGAGCATGTGAAGAGACGTTCTTTCATCTTCCACCAAAGGAACGGGTTGCAGTAGAAACTTTTACTCTGGTTTCTCAGTCTGTTTCCTAGTGCCGGTTTGAAGTTCCTGCAGTTTTCCCTGTAAAACCGAGTTGGAGCTTGTCCCTGCCCATATATATATAAGGATTGGAGTTTGCACATGAAAAGAAACTTTGTGTTCCCAACAAGCTAGGTGAAGGAAGGCTTTCACACACACTTATCTCTCAGAACTGAGCATGTGGAGAGACGTTCGTTCATCTAGCACCAAGGAAAAGGGTTGCAGGAGAAACTTTTACTCTGGTTTCTCAGCCTGTTTCCTAGAGCCGGTTAAAAGATCCTACAGTTTTCACTGTAAAACCGAGTTGGGGCTAGTACCTCCCCATATGTATGTATGGAGTGGAGTTTGCACCTGAAAAGAAATTTTGTGTTCCCAACAAGCTAAGTGAAGGAAGGCTTTCACATACACTTATCTCTCAGAACTGAGCATGTGGAGAGACGTTCGTTCATCTAGCAGCAAGGGAACGGGTTGCAGGTGAAACTTTTACTCTGGTTTCTCAGTCTGTTTCCTAGTGCCGGGTTGAAGTTCCTGCAGTTTTCACTGTAAGGCCGAATTGGAGCTAGTACCTCCCCATATATATGTATGGAGTGGAGTTTGCAACTAAAAAGAAACTTTGTGTTCCCAACAAGCTAGGTGAAGGACGGCTTTCACACACAGTTATCATTCAGAACTGAGCATGTGGAGAGATGTTGGTTCATCTAGCACCAAGGTAACAGGTTGCAAGAGAAACTTTTACTCTGGTTTCTCCGTCTGTTTCCTAGTGCCGGTTTGAAGTTCCTGCAGTTTTCCCTGTAAAACCGTGTTGGAGCTAGTACCTCCCCATATATATGTATGGAGTGGAGTTTGCTCCTGAAAAGAATCTTTGTGTTCCCAAAAAGCCATGTGAAGGAAGGCTTTCAAACACAATTATCTCTCAGACCTGAACATGTGGAGAGACGTTCGTTCATCTAGCACCAATGGAACGTGTTGCAGCAGAAACTTTTCCTCTGGTTTCTCTGTCTGTTTCCTAGTTCCAGTTTGAAGTTCCTGCAGTTTTCACTGTAAAACCTAGTTGCAGCTAGTACCTCCCCATATATATGTATGGAGTGGGGTTTGCAGCTGAAAAGAAACTTTTTGTTCCCAACAAGCTAGTTGAAGGACGGCTTTCACACACACTTATATCTCAGAACTGAGCATGTGGAGAGACATTCATTCATCTAGCGTCAAGGGAACGGGTTGCATCGGAAATTTTTACTCTGGTTTCTCAGTCTGTTTCCTAGTGCCGGTTTGAATTTCCTGCAGTTTTCACTATAAAACCGAGTTGGAGCTAGTACCTCCCCATACGTATATATGGAGTGGAGTTTGCACCTGAAAAGAAACCTTGTATTCCCAACAAGCTAGGTGAAGGATGGCTTTCACACAAACTTATCTCTCAGAACTGAGCATGTGGAGAGACGATCATTCATCTAGCACCAAGGGAATGGCTTGCAGGCGAAACTTTTACTCTTGTTTCTCATTCTGTTTCCTTGTGCCGGTTTGAAGTTCCTGCAGTTTTCACTGTAAAACCGAGTTGGAGCTAGTACCTCCCCATATATATGTATGGAGTGGAGTTTGAACCTGAAAAGAAACTTTGTGTTCCCAACAAGCTAGGTAAATGACGGCTTTCACACACGCTTATCTCTCAGAACTTTGCATGTGGAGAGACTTTCGTTCATCTAGCACAAATGGAACGGGTTGCAGGAGAAACTTTTACTGTGGTTTCTCACTCTGTTTCCTACTACCGTTTTGAAGTTCTTGCAGTTTTCACTGTAAAACCGTGTTGGAGCTAGTACCTCCCCATATATATGTATGGAGTGGAATTTGCTCCTGAAAAGAATCTTTGTGTTCCCAAAAAGCCATGTGAAGTAAGGCTTTCAAGCACAATTATCTCTCAGACCTGAGCATGTGGAGAGACGTTCGTTCATCTAGCACCAAGGGAAGGTGCTGCAGGAGAAACTTTTACTTTGGTTTCTCAGTCTGTTTCCTAGTGCCGAATTGAAGTTCCTGCAGTTTTCACTGTAAAACCGAGTTGGAGCTAGTCCCTCCCCATATATATATATGGATTGTAGTTTGCAACTAAAAAGAAACTTTGTGTTCCCAACAAGCTCGGTGAAAGTCGGCTTTCACACACACTTATCTCTCAGAACTGAGCATGTGGAGAGACGTTCGTTCATCAAGCACCAAGGGAATGGTTTGCAGGAGAAACGTTTACTCTGGTTTCTCAGTCTGTTCCCTATTGCCGGTTTGAATTTCCTGCAGTTTTAACTGTAAAACCGTGTTGGAGCTAGTACCTACCCATATATATGTATGGAGTGGAGTTTGCTCCTGAAAAGAAACTTTGTGTTACCAACAAGCTAGGTGAAGGACGGCTTTCACACACACATATCTCTCAGAACTAAGCATGTGGAGAGACGTTCGTTCACCTAGCACCAAGGGAACGGGTTGCAGGAGAAATTTTTACTCTGGTTTCTCAGTCTGTTTCCTACTGCCGGGTTGAAGTCCCTGCAGTTTTCGCTGTAAAACCGAGTTGGAGCTACTCCCTCCCCATATATATGTATGGAGTAGAGTTTGCACCTGAAAGGAACTTTGTGTTCCCAACAAGCTAGGTGAAGGACGGCTTTCACACACACTTTTCTCTCAGAACTGAGCATGTGGAGAGACATACGTTCATCTAGCACCAAGGGAAAGGGTTGCAGGAGAAACTATTACTCTGGTTTCCCAGTCTGATTCCTACTGCCGGTTTGAAGTTCCTGCAGTTTTCTCTGTAAAACCGAGTTGGAACTGTCTCCTCCCCATATATATGTATTTAGTGGAATTTGCAACTAAAAAGAAACTTTGTGTTCCCAAAAAGCTAGGTGAAGGACGGCTTTCACACACACTTATCCCTCAGAACTGAGCATGTGGAGAGACATTCTTTCATCTAGCAGCAAGGGAACGGTTTGCAAGAGAAACTTGTACTCTGGTTTCTTAGTCTGTTTCCTAGTTCCGGTTAGAAGTTCCTGTAGTTTTCACTATAAAACCGAGTTGCAGCTTGTACATCCCGATATATATGTATGGATTGGAGTTTGCAACTAAAAAGGAACTTTGTGTTCCCCACAAGCTAGGTGAAGTACGGCTTTCACACACAATTATCTCTCAGAAATGAGCATGTGGAGAGACGTTCGTTCACTTGGCACCAAGGGAAGGGGTCCCATGAGCAACTTTTACTCTGGTTTCTCAGTCTGTTTCCTTGTGCCAGTTTGAATTTCCTGCAGTTTTCAGTGTAAAACCGAGTTGGAGCTAGTATCTGCCCATATATATATATGGAGTGGAGTTTGTGTGCCCAACAAGCTAGGTGAAGGACAGCTTTCACACACAATTATCTCTCAGAACTGAGCATGTGCAGAGACGTTCGTTCATCTAGCACCAAGGGAACGGGATGCAGGAGAAACTTTTACTCTGGTTTTTCAGCCTGTTTCCTAGTGCCGTTTTGAAGTTCCTGCAGTTTTCACTGTAACACCGAGTTGGAGCTAGTCCCTCCACATATATATATAAGGATTGGAGTTTGCACCTGAAAAGAAATTTTGTGTTCCCAACAAGCTAGTTGAAGGACGGCTTTCACACACACTTATCTCTCAGAACTGAGCAGGTGTAGAGACTTTCATTCATCTAGCACCTAGGGAACGGGTTGTAGGAGAAACTTTTACTCTGGTTTCTCAGTCTGTTTCCTAGTGCCGGGTTGAATTTCCTGCAGTTTTCGCTGTAAAACCGAGTTGGAGCTACTCCCTCCCCATACATATGTATGGAGTCGAGTATTCTCCTGAAAATAAACTTTGTTTTCCCAACAAGCTTAGTGAAGGACGGCTTTAACACACACTTATCTCTCAGAACTGAGCATGTGGAGAGACGTACGTTCATGTGGCACCAAGGGAAAGGGTTGCAGGAGAAACTTTTACTCTGGTTTCTCAGTCTGTTTCCTAGTGACAGTTTGAAGTTCCTGCAGTTTTCTCTGTAAAACCGAGTTGGTACTGTCTCCTCCCCATATATATGTATGGAGTGGGGTTGGCAACTAAAAAGAAACTTTGTGTTCCCAAAAATCTAGGTGAAGGACGGCTTTCACACACACTTATTCCTCAGAACTGAGCATGTGGAGAGACATTCTTTCATCTAGCAGCAAGGTAACGGGTTGCCAGAGAAACTTGTACTCTGGTTTCTCAGTCTGTTTCCTAGTGCCGGTTTGAAGTTTCTGCAATTTTCACAGTAAAACCGAGTTGGAGTTTGTACCTCCCCATATATATGTATGGATTGGAGTTTGCACATGAAAAGAAACTTTGTGTTCCCAACAAGCTAGGTGAAGGACGGCTTTCACCCACAATTATCTCTCCGAACTGAGCATGTAGAGAGACGTTCGTTCATCTAGCACAAATGGAACGGGTTGCAGGAGAAACTTTTACTGTGTTTTCTCAGTCTGTTTCCTACTAACGTTTTGAAGTTCATGCAGTTTTCACTGTAAAACTGATTTGGAGCTAGTGCCTCCCCATATATATGTATGGAGTGGAGTTTGCACCTGAAAAGAATCTTGGTGTTCCCTAAAAAGCTAGGTAAAGTACGGCTTTCAAACCCACTTATCTCTCACAACTGAGCATGTAGAGAGACGTCCGTTCATCTAGCACCAAGGGAACGTGTTGCAGGAGAAACTTTTACTTTGGTTTCTCAGTCTGTTTCCTAGTGCCGAATTGAATTTCCTGCAGTTTTCACTGTAAAACCGAGTTGGAGCTAGTCCCTCCCCATACATATGTATGGAGTGGAGTTTGCTCCTGAAAAGAAACTTTGTGTTCTCAACAAGCTAGGTGAAGGAAGGCTTTCACACACACTTAACTCTCAGAACTGAGCAGCTGTAGAGACGTTCTTTCATCTAGTAGCAAGGGAACGGGTTGAAGAGATACTTGTACTCTGGTTTCTCAGTCTGTTTCCTAGTGCCGGGTTGAAGTTCCTGCAGTTTTCGCTGTAAAACCGAGTTGGAGCTACTCCCTCCCCATACATATGTATGGAGTGGAGTTTGCTCCAG
This sequence comes from Camelus dromedarius, assembly GCF_036321535.1. NCBI lineage: Eukaryota > Metazoa > Chordata > Mammalia > Artiodactyla > Camelidae > Camelus > Camelus dromedarius. The sequence goes on from NW_026989839.1 coordinate 3,251,482, forward strand.
AAAAGAAACTTTGTGTTCCCAACAAGCTAGGTGAAGGAAGGCTTTCACACTCACTTAACTCTCAGAACTAAGCAGGTGTAGAGACGTTCTTTCATCTAGAGGCAAGGGAACGGGTTTCAAGAGAAACATATTCTCTGTATTTTTAGTCTGTTTCATAGTGCCGGGTAGATTTACCTGCAGTTATCACTGTAAAACCGGGTTGCAGCTATTACCTCCCCTTATATATGTATGGAGTCGAGTTTGCTACTAAAAAGAAACTTTGTGTTCCCAACAAGCTAGGTGAAGGGCGGCTTTCACACAGACTTATCTCTCAGAACTGAGCATGTGGAGAGGCTTTCGTTCATCTAGCACCAAGGGAAAGGTTTGCAGGAGAAACTTTTACTCTGGTTTCTCAGTCTGTTTCCTAGTGCCGGTTTGAAGTTCCTGCAGTTTTCACTGGAAAACCGAGTTGGAGATAGTATCTGCCCATATATATGTATGGAGTTGAGTTTGTAACGAAAAAGAAACTTTGTGTTCCCAACAAGCTAGTTGAAGGACGGCTTTCACACACACTTATTTCTCAGAACTGAGCATGTGGAGAGACTTTTGTTCATCTAGCACCAAGGGAACGGGTTGCAGGAGAAAATTTTACTCTGGTTTCTCAGTCTGTTTCCTAGTGCCGGGATGAAGTTCCTGCAGTTTTCAATGTAAAACCGTGTTGGAGCTAGTACCACCCCATAAATATTTATGGACTGGAGTTTGCAACTAAAAAGAAACATTGTGTTCCCAACAAGCTAGGTGAAGGACGGCTTTCACACAAACTTATCTCTCAGAACTGAGCATGTGGAGAGACGCTCGTTCATTTAGCACCAAGGGAAAGGGTTGCAGGAGAAACTTTTACTCTGTTTTCTCAGCCTTTTTCCTAGAGCCGGGTAGAAGTTCCTGCAGATTTCGCTGTAAAACCGAGTTGGAGCTACTCCATCCCCATATATATGTATGGAGTGGAGTTTGCTCCTGAAAAGAAACTTTGTTTTCCCAACAAGCTAGGTGAACTAAGGCTTTCACACACACATATCTCTCAGAACTGAGCATGTGGAGAGACGTTCGTTCATCTAGCACCAAGGGAACGGGTTGCAGGAGAAACTTTTACTCTGGTTTCTCAGTCTGTTTCCTAGTGCCGGGTTGAAGTTCCGGCAGTTTTCACTGTAAAACCGAGTTGGAGCTATCCCCTCCCCATATATAAGTATGGAGTGGAGTTTGAAACTAAAAAGGAACTTTGTGTTCCCAAAAAGCTAGGTGAAGGACGGCTTTCACACACATTTATCCATCAGAACTGAGCATGTGTAGAGACGATCTTTCATCTAACAGTGAGGGAAAGGTTTTCAAGAGAAACTTGTACTCTGGTTTCTCAGTCTGTTTCCTAGTGCAAGGTTGAAATTCTTGCAGTTTTCCCTGTAAAACCGAGTTGGAGCTAGTCCCTCCCCATATATATGTAAGGAGTGGAGTTTGCACCTGAAAAGAAACTTTGTGTTCCCAACAAGCTAGGTGAAGGACGGCATTCACACACTTATTTCTCTCAGAACTGAGCATGTGGAGAGACGTACGTTCATCTAGCACCAAGGGAAAGTGTTGCAGGAGAAACTATTACTCTGGTTTCTCAGTCTGTTTCCTATTGCCGGTTTGAATTTCCTGAAGATTTCTCTGTAAAACCGAGTTGGAACTGTCTCCTCCCCATATATGTGTATGGAGAGGAGTTTGCAACTAAAAAGAAACTTTGTGTTCCCAAAAAGCTAGGTGAAGGACGGCTTACACACACACTTATCCCTCAGAACTGAGCATGTGGAGAGACATTCTTTCATCTAGCAGCAAGGGAACGGATTGCAAGAGAAACTTGTACTCTGGTTTCTTAGTCTGTTTCCTAGACTCGGTTAGAAGTTCCCGCAGTTTTCACTGTAAAACCGAGTTGGAGCTAGTACCTCCCCATATATATGTATGGAGTGGAGTTTGCACCTGAAAAGAAACCTTGTGTTCCCAACAAGCAAGGTGAAGGATGGCTTTCACACAAACTTATCTCTCAGAACTGAGCATGTGGAGAGACGTACGTTCATGTGGCACCAAGGGAAAGGGTTGCAGGAGAAACTTTTACTGTGTTTTCTCAGTCTGTTTCCTACTAACGTTTTGAAGTTCATGCAGTTTTCACTGTAAAACTGAGTTGGAGCTAGTGCCTCCCCATATATATGTATGGAGTGGAGTTTGCACCTGAAAAGAATCTTGGTGTTCCCTAAAAAGCTAGGTAAAGTACGGCTTTCAAACCCACTTATCTCTCACAACTGAGCATGTAGAGAGACGTCCGTTCATCTAGCACCAAGGGAACGTGTTGCAGGAGAAACTTTTACTTTGGTTTCTCAGTCTGTTTCCTAGTGCCGAATTGAAGTTCCTGCAGTTTTCACTGTAAAACCGAGTTGGAGCTAGTCCCTCCCCATACATATGTATGGAGTGGAGTTTGCTCCTGAAAAGAAACTTTGTGTTCCCAACAAGCTAGGTGAAGGAAGGCTTTCACACACACTTAACTCTCAGAACTGAGCAGGTGTAGAGACGTTCTTTCAACTAGTAGCAAGGGAACGGGTTGAAGAGATACTTGTACTCTGGTTTCTCAGTCTGTTTCCTAGTGCCGGGTTGAAGTTCCTGCAGTTTTCGCTGTAAAACCGAGTTGGAGCTACTCCCTCCCCATACATATGTATGGAGTGGAGTTTGCTCCTGAAAAGAAACTTTGTGTTCCCAACAAGCTAGGTGAAGGAAGGCTTTCATACACACTTAACTCTCAGAACTGAGCAGGTGTAGAGACGTTCTTTCATCTAGCAGCAAGGGAACGGGTTTCAAGAGAAACATATTCTCTGTATTCTTAGTCTGTTTCCTAGTGCCGGGTAGATTTTCCTGCAGTTATCTCTGTAAAACCGAGTTGCAGCTATTACCTCCCCTTATATATGTATGGAGTCGAGTTTGCTACTAAAAAGAAACTTTGTGATCCCAACAAGCAAGGGGAAGGGCGGCTTTCACACAGACTTATTTCTCAGAACTGAGCATGTGGAGAGACTTTTGTTCATCTAGCACCAAGGGAACGGGTTGCAGGAGAAACTTTTACTCTGGGTTCTCAGTCTGTTTCCTAGTGCCGGGATGAAGTTCCTGCAGTTTTCAATGTAAAACAGTGTTGGAGCTAGTACCACCCCATAAATATTTATGGACTGGAGTTTGCAAATATAAAGAAACATTGTGTTCCCAACAAGCTAGGTGAAGGACGGCTTTCACACACACTTATCTCTCAGAACTGAGCATGTGGAGAGACGTTCGTTCATGTAGCACCAAGGAAACGGTTTGCAGGAGAAACTTTTACTCTGGTTTCTCAGTCTGTTTCCTAGTGCAAGGTTGAAATTCTTGCAGTTTTCCCTGTAAAACCGAGTTGGAGCTAGTCCCTCCCCATATATATGTAAGGAGTGGAGTTTGCACCTGAAAAGAAACTTTGTGTTCCCAACAAGCTAGGTGAAGGACGGCATTCACACACTTATTTCTCTCAGAACTGAGCATGTGGAGAGACGTACGTTCATCTAGCACCAAGGGAAAGTGTTGCAGGAGAAACTATTACTCTGGTTTCTCAGTCTGTTTCCTAGTGCCGGTTTGAATTACCTGAAGATTTCTCTGTAAAACCGAGTTGGAACTGTCTCCTCCCCATATATGTGTATGGAGAGGAGTTTGCAACTAAAAAGAAACTTTGTGTTCCCAAAAAGCTAGGTGAAGGACGGCTTACACACACACTTATCCCTCAGAACTGAGCATGTGGAGAGACATTCTTTCATCTAGCAGCAAGGGAACGGGTTGCAATAGAAACTTGTTCTCTGGTTTCTTAGTCTGTTTCCTAGAGTCGGTTAGAAGTTCCCGCAGTTTTCACTGTAAAACCGAGTTGGAGCTAGTACCTCCCCATAAATATATGTATGGAGTGGAGTTTGCACCTGAAAAGAAACTTTGTGTTCCCAACAAGCTAGGTAAAGGACAGATTCCACACACACTTATCTCTCAGAACTTAGTATGTGGAGAGACGTTCGTTCATCTAGCACCAAGGGAAAGGGTTGCAGGAGAAATTTTCCTCTGATTTCTCAGTCTGTTTCCTAGTTACGGTTAGAAGTTCCTGCAGTTTTCACTGTAAAACCGAGTTGGAGCTAGTCCCTACCCATATATATGTATGGATTGGAGTTTGCAACTAAAAAGAAACTTTGTGTTCCCAAAAAGCTAGGTGAAGGACGGCTTTCACACACACTTAACTCTCAGAACTGAGCAGGTGGCGAGACCTTCTTTCATCTAGCAGCAAGGGAACGGGTTTCAAGAGAAACATATTCTCTGTATTCTTAGTCTGTTTCCTAGGCCCGGGTAGATTTTCCTGCAGTTATCACTGTAAAACCGTGTTGCAGCTATTACCTCCCTATATATATGTATGGAGTCATGTTTGCTACTAAAAAGAAACTTTGTGTTCCCAACAAGCTAGGTGAAGGACGGCTTTCACACAGACTTATCTCTCAGAATTGAGCATGTGGAGAGGCTTTCGTTCATCTAGCACCAAGGGAAAGGTTTGCAGGAGAAACTTTTACTCTGGTTTCTCAGTCTGTATCCTAGTGCCGGTTTGAAGTTCCTGCAGTTTTCACTGTAAAACCGAGTTGGAGCTAGTATCTGCCCATATATATGTATGGAGTTGAGTTTGCAACAAAAAAGAAACTTTGTGTTCCCAACAAGCTAGTTGAAGGACGGCTTTCACACACACTTATTTCTCTCAGAACTGAGCATGTGGAGAGACGTACGTTTATCTAGCACCAAGGGAAAGTGTTGCAGGAGAAACTATTACTCTGGTTTATCAGCCTGTTTCCTAGAGCCGGTTAGAAGTTCCTGCAGTTTTCACTGTAAAACCGAGTTGGAGCTAGTACCTACCCATATATATGTATGGAGTGCAGTTTGCACCTGAAAAGAAACTTTGTGTTCCCAACAAGCTAGGTGAAGGAAGGCTTTCACACACACTTATCTCTCAGAACTGAGCATGTGAAGAGAAGTTCTTTCATCTAGCACCAAGGGAAAGTGTTGCAGGAGAAACTTTTACTAAGGTTTCTCAGCCTGTTTCCTAGAGCCGGTTAAAAGATCCTTCAGTTTTCACTGTAAAACCGAGTTGGGTCTAGTACCTCCCCATATATATGTATGGAGTGGAGTTTGCAACTAAAAAGAATCTTTGTGTTCCCAACAAGCTAGTTGAAGGACGGCTTTCACACACAGTTATCATTCAGAACTGAGCATGTGGAGAGATGTTGGTTCATCTAGCACCAAGGTAACAGGTTGCAGGAGAAACTTTTACTCTGGTTTCTCAGTCTGTTTCCTACTGCCAGTTTGAAGTTCCTGCAGTTTTCCCTGTAAAACGGTGTTGGAGCTAGTACCTCCCCATATATATGTATGGATTGGAGTTTGCACCTGAAAAGAAACCTTGTGTTCCCAACAAGCTAGGTGAAGGTCGGCTTTCACACACACTTAACTCTCAGAACTGAGCAGATGGCGAGAACTTCTTTCATCTAGCAGCAAGGGAACGGGTTTCAAGAGAAACATATTCTCTGTATTCTTAGTCTGTTTCCTAGGCCCGGGTAGATTTTCCTGCAGTTATCACTGTAAAACCGTGTTGCAGCTATTACCTCCCCATATATATATATGGAGTCGAGTTTGCTACTAAAAAGAAACTTTGTGTTCCCAACAAGCTAGGTGAAGGACGGCATTCACACAGACATATCTCTCAGAACTGAGCATGTGGAGAGGCTTTCGTTCATCTAGCACCAAGGGAAAGGTTTGCAGGAGAAACTTTTACTCTGGTTTCTCAGTCTGTTTCCTAGTGCCGGTTGAAGTTTCTGCAGTTTTCACTGTAAAACCAAGTTGGAGTTAGTACCTACCCATATATATGTATGGAGTGGAGTTTGCACCTGAAAAGAAACTTTGTGTTCCCAACAAGCTCGGTGAAGGAAGGATTTCACACACACTTATCTCTCAGAACTGAGCATGTGGAGAGACGTTCGTTCATCTAGCACCAAGGGAAAGTGTTGCAGGAGAAACTTTTACTCTGGTTTCTCAGCCTGTTTCCTAGAGCCGGTTAAAAGATCCTGCAGTTTTCACTGTAAAACCGAGTTGGGGCTAGTACCTCCCCATATATATGTATGGAGTGTAGTTTGCACCTGAAAAGAAATTTTGTGTTCCCAACAAGCTAAGTGAAGGAAGGCTTTCAAACACAATTATCTCTCAGACCTGAGTATGTGGAGAGACGTTCGTTCATCTAGCAGCAAGGGAACGGGATGCAGGTGAAACTTTTACTCTTTTTTCTCAGTCTGTTTCCTAGTGCCGGGTTGAAGTTCCTGCAGTTTTCACTGTAAAGCCGAGTTGGAGCTTGTACCTCCCCATATATATGTATGGAGTGGAGTTTGCAACTAAAAAGAATCTTTGTGTTCCCAACAAGCTAGTTGAAGGATGGCTTTCACACACAGTTATCATTCAGAACTGGGCATGTGTAGAGATGTTGGTTCATCTAGCACCAAGGTAACAGGTTGCAGGAGAAACTTTTACTCTGGTTTCTCAGTCTGTTTCCTACTGCCAGTTTGAAGTTCCTGCAGTTTTCCCTGTAAAACGGTGTTGGAGCTAGTACCTCCCCATATATATGTATGGAGTGGAGTTTGCACCTGAATAGAAACCTTGTGTTCCCAACAAGCAAGGTGAAGGATGGCTTTCACACAAACTTATCTCTCAGAACTGAGCATGTGGAGAGACGATCATTCATCTAGCACAAATGGAACGGGTTGCAGGAGAAACTTTTACTGTGTTTTCTCAGTCTGTTTCCTACTAACGTTTTGAAGTTCATGCAGTTTTCACTGTAAAACTGATTTGGAGCTAGTGCCTCCCCATATATATGTATGGAGTGGAGTTTGCACCTGAAAAGAATCTTGGTGTTCCCTAAAAAGCTAGGTAAAGTACGGCTTTCAAACCCACTTATCTCTCACAACTGAGCATGTAGAGAGACGTCCGTTCATCTAGCACCAAGGGAACGTGTTGCAGGAGAAACTTTTACTTTGGTTTCTCAGTCTGTTTCCTAGTGCCGAATTGAATTTCCTGCAGTTTTCACTGTAAAACCGAGTTGGAGCTAGTCCCTCCCCATACATATGTATGGAGTGGAGTTTGCTCCTGAAAAGAAACTTTGTGTTCTCAACAAGCTAGGTGAAGGAAGGCTTTCACACACACTTAACTCTCAGAACTGAGCAGCTGTAGAGACGTTCTTTCATCTAGTAGCAAGGGAACGGGTTGAAGAGATACTTGTACTCTGGTTTCTCAGTCTGTTTCCTAGTGCCGGGTTGAAGTTCCTGCAGTTTTCGCTGTAAAACCGAGTTGGAGCTACTCCCTCCCCATACATATGTATGGAGTGGAGTTTGCTCCAGAAAAGAAACTTTGTGTTCCCAACAAGCTAGGTGAAGGAAGGCTTTCACACTCACTTAACTCTCAGAACTAAGCAGGTGTAGAGACGTTCTTTCATCTAGAGGCAAGGGAACGGGTTTCAAGAGAAACATATTCTCTGTATTTTTAGTCTGTTTCATAGTGCCGGGTAGATTTACCTGCAGTTATCACTGTAAAACCGGGTTGCAGCTATTACCTCCCCTTATATATGTATGGAGTCGAGTTTGCTACTAAAAAGAAACTTTGTGTTCCCAACAAGCTAGGTGAAGGGCGGCTTTCACACAGACTTATCTCTCAGAACTGAGCATGTGGAGAGGCTTTCGTTCATCTAGCACCAAGGGAAAGGTTTGCAGGAGAAACTTTTACTCTGGTTTCTCAGTCTGTTTCCTAGTGCCGGTTTGAAGTTCCTGCAGTTTTCACTGGAAAACCGAGTTGGAGATAGTATCTGCCCATATATATGTATGGAGTTGAGTTTGTAACGAAAAAGAAACTTTGTGTTCCCAACAAGCTAGTTGAAGGACGGCTTTCACACACACTTATTTCTCAGAACTGAGCATGTGGAGAGACTTTTGTTCATCTAGCACCAAGGGAACGGGTTGCAGGAGAAAATTTTACTCTGGTTTCTCAGTCTGTTTCCTAGTGCCGGGATGAAGTTCCTGCAGTTTTCAATGTAAAACCGTGTTGGAGCTAGTACCACCCCATAAATATTTATGGACTGGAGTTTGCAACTAAAAAGAAACATTGTGTTCCCAACAAGCTAGGTGAAGGACGGCTTTCACACAAACTTATCTCTCAGAACTGAGCATGTGGAGAGACGCTCGTTCATTTAGCACCAAGGGAAAGGGTTGCAGGAGAAACTTTTACTCTGTTTTCTCAGCCTTTTTCCTAGAGCCGGGTAGAAGTTCCTTCAGATTTCGCTGTAAAACCGAGTTGGAGCTACTCCATCCCCATATATATGTATGGAGTGGAGTTTGCTCCTGAAAAGAAACTTTGTTTTCCCAACAAGCTAGGTGAACTAAGGCTTTCACACACACATATCTCTCAGAACTGAGCATGTGGAGAGACGTTCGTTCATCTAGCACCAAGGGAACGGGTTGCAGGAGAAACTTTTACTCTGGTTTCTCAGTCTGTTTCCTAGTGCCGGGTTGAAGTTCCGGCAGTTTTCACTGTAAAACCGAGTTGGAGCTATCCCCTCCCCATATATAAGTATGGAGTGGAGTTTGAAACTAAAAAGGAACTTTGTGTTCCCAAAAAGCTAGGTGAAGGACGGCTTTCACACACATTTATCCATCAGAACTGAGCATGTGTAGAGACGATCTTTCATCTAACAGTGAGGGAAAGGTTTTCAAGAGAAACTTGTACTCTGGTTTCTCAGTCTGTTTCCTAGTGCAAGGTTGAAATTCTTGCAGTTTTCCCTGTAAAACCGAGTTGGAGCTAGTCCCTCCCCATATATATGTAAGGAGTGGAGTTTGCACCTGAAAAGAAACTTTGTGTTCCCAACAAGCTAGGTGAAGGACGGCATTCACACACTTATTTCTCTCAGAACTGAGCATGTGGAGAGACGTACGTTCATCTAGCACCAAGGGAAAGTGTTGCAGGAGAAACTATTACTCTGGTTTCTCAGTCTGTTTCCTATTGCCGGTTTGAATTTCCTGAAGATTTCTCTGTAAAACCGAGTTGGAACTGTCTCCTCCCCATATATGTGTATGGAGAGGAGTTTGCAACTAAAAAGAAACTTTGTGTTCCCAAAAAGCTAGGTGAAGGACGGCTTACACACACACTTATCCCTCAGAACTGAGCATGTGGAGAGACATTCTTTCATCTAGCAGCAAGGGAACGGATTGCAAGAGAAACTTGTACTCTGGTTTCTTAGTCTGTTTCCTAGACTCGGTTAGAAGTTCCCGCAGTTTTCACTGTAAAACCGAGTTGGAGCTAGTACCTCCCCATATATATGTATGGAGTGGAGTTTGCACCTGAAAAGAAACCTTGTGTTCCCAACAAGCAAGGTGAAGGATGGCTTTCACACAAACTTATCTCTCAGAACTGAGCATGTGGAGAGACGTACGTTCATGTGGCACCAAGGGAAAGGGTTGCAGGAGAAACTTTTACTGTGTTTTCTCAGTCTGTTTCCTACTAACGTTTTGAAGTTCATGCAGTTTTCACTGTAAAACTGAGTTGGAGCTAGTGCCTCCCCATATATATGTATGGAGTGGAGTTTGCACCTGAAAAGAATCTTGGTGTTCCCTAAAAAGCTAGGTAAAGTACGGCTTTCAAACCCACTTATCTCTCACAACTGAGCATGTAGAGAGACGTCCGTTCATCTAGCACCAAGGGAACGTGTTGCAGGAGAAACTTTTACTTTGGTTTCTCAGTCTGTTTCCTAGTGCCGAATTGAAGTTCCTGCAGTTTTCACTGTAAAACCGAGTTGGAGCTAGTCCCTCCCCATACATATGTATGGAGTGGAGTTTGCTCCTGAAAAGAAACTTTGTGTTCCCAACAAGCTAGGTGAAGGAAGGCTTTCACACACACTTAACTCTCAGAACTGAGCAGGTGTAGAGACGTTCTTTCAACTAGTAGCAAGGGAACGGGTTGAAGAGATACTTGTACTCTGGTTTCTCAGTCTGTTTCCTAGTGCCGGGTTGAAGTTCCTGCAGTTTTCGCTGTAAAACCGAGTTGGAGCTACTCCCTCCCCATACATATGTATGGAGTGGAGTTTGCTCCTGAAAAGAAACTTTGTGTTCCCAACAAGCTAGGTGAAGGAAGGCTTTCATACACACTTAACTCTCAGAACTGAGCAGGTGTAGAGACGTTCTTTCATCTAGCAGCAAGGGAACGGGTTTCAAGAGAAACATATTCTCTGTATTCTTAGTCTGTTTCCTAGTGCCGGGTAGATTTTCCTGCAGTTATCTCTGTAAAACCGAGTTGCAGCTATTACCTCCCCTTATATATGTATGGAGTCGAGTTTGCTACTAAAAAGAAACTTTGTGATCCCAACAAGCAAGGGGAAGGGCGGCTTTCACACAGACTTATTTCTCAGAACTGAGCATGTGGAGAGACTTTTGTTCATCTAGCACCAAGGGAACGGGTTGCAGGAGAAACTTTTACTCTGGGTTCTCAGTCTGTTTCCTAGTGCCGGGATGAAGTTCCTGCAGTTTTCAATGTAAAACAGTGTTGGAGCTAGTACCACCCCATAAATATTTATGGACTGGAGTTTGCAAATATAAAGAAACATTGTGTTCCCAACAAGCTAGGTGAAGGACGGCTTTCACACACACTTATCTCTCAGAACTGAGCATGTGGAGAGACGTTCGTTCATGTAGCACCAAGGAAACGGTTTGCAGGAGAAACTTTTACTCTGGTTTCTCAGTCTGTTTCCTAGTGCAAGGTTGAAATTCTTGCAGTTTTCCCTGTAAAACCGAGTTGGAGCTAGTCCCTCCCCATATATATGTAAGGAGTGGAGTTTGCACCTGAAAAGAAACTTTGTGTTCCCAACAAGCTAGGTGAAGGACGGCATTCACACACTTATTTCTCTCAGAACTGAGCATGTGGAGAGACGTACGTTCATCTAGCACCAAGGGAAAGTGTTGCAGGAGAAACTATTACTCTGGTTTCTCAGTCTGTTTCCTAGTGCCGGTTTGAATTACCTGAAGATTTCTCTGTAAAACCGAGTTGGAACTGTCTCCTCCCCATATATGTGTATGGAGAGGAGTTTGCAACTAAAAAGAAACTTTGTGTTCCCAAAAAGCTAGGTGAAGGACGGCTTACACACACACTTATCCCTCAGAACTGAGCATGTGGAGAGACATTCTTTCATCTAGCAGCAAGGGAACGGGTTGCAATAGAAACTTGTTCTCTGGTTTCTTAGTCTGTTTCCTAGAGTCGGTTAGAAGTTCCCGCAGTTTTCACTGTAAAACCGAGTTGGAGCTAGTACCTCCCCATAAATATATGTATGGAGTGGAGTTTGCACCTGAAAAGAAACTTTGTGTTCCCAACAAGCTAGGTAAAGGACAGATTCCACACACACTTATCTCTCAGAACTTAGTATGTGGAGAGACGTTCGTTCATCTAGCACCAAGGGAAAGGGTTGCAGGAGAAATTTTCCTCTGATTTCTCAGTCTGTTTCCTAGTTACGGTTAGAAGTTCCTGCAGTTTTCACTGTAAAACCGAGTTGGAGCTAGTCCCTACCCATATATATGTATGGATTGGAGTTTGCAACTAAAAAGAAACTTTGTGTTCCCAAAAAGCTAGGTGAAGGACGGCTTTCACACACACTTAACTCTCAGAACTGAGCAGGTGGCGAGACCTTCTTTCATCTAGCAGCAAGGGAACGGGTTTCAAGAGAAACATATTCTCTGTATTCTTAGTCTGTTTCCTAGGCCCGGGTAGATTTTCCTGCAGTTATCACTGTAAAACCGTGTTGCAGCTATTACCTCCCTATATATATGTATGGAGTCATGTTTGCTACTAAAAAGAAACTTTGTGTTCCCAACAAGCTAGGTGAAGGACGGCTTTCACACAGACTTATCTCTCAGAATTGAGCATGTGGAGAGGCTTTCGTTCATCTAGCACCAAGGGAAAGGTTTGCAGGAGAAACTTTTACTCTGGTTTCTCAGTCTGTATCCTAGTGCCGGTTTGAAGTTCCTGCAGTTTTCACTGTAAAACCGAGTTGGAGCTAGTATCTGCCCATATATATGTATGGAGTTGAGTTTGCAACAAAAAAGAAACTTTGTGTTCCCAACAAGCTAGTTGAAGGACGGCTTTCACACACACTTATTTCTCTCAGAACTGAGCATGTGGAGAGACGTACGTTCATCTAGCACCAAGGGAAAGTGTTGCAGGAGAAACTATTACTCTGGTTTATCAGCCTGTTTCCTAGAGCCGGTTAGAAGTTCCTGCAGTTTTCACTGTAAAACCGAGTTGGAGCTAGTACCTACCCATATATATGTATGGAGTGCAGTTTGCACCTGAAAAGAAACTTTGTGTTCCCAACAAGCTAGGTGAAGGAAGGCTTTCACACACACTTATCTCTCAGAACTGAGCATGTGAAGAGAAGTTCTTTCATCTAGCACCAAGGGAAAGTGTTGCAGGAGAAACTTTTACTAAGGTTTCTCAGCCTGTTTCCTAGAGCCGGTTAAAAGATCCTTCAGTTTTCACTGTAAAACCGAGTTGGGTCTAGTACCTCCCCATATATATGTATGGAGTGGAGTTTGCAACTAAAAAGAATCTTTGTGTTCCCAACAAGCTAGTTGAAGGACGGCTTTCACACACAGTTATCATTCAGAACTGAGCATGTGGAGAGATGTTGGTTCATCTAGCACCAAGGTAACAGGTTGCAGGAGAAACTTTTACTCTGGTTTCTCAGTCTGTTTCCTACTGCCAGTTTGAAGTTCCTGCAGTTTTCCCTGTAAAACGGTGTTGGAGCTAGTACCTCCCCATATATATGTATGGATTGGAGTTTGCACCTGAAAAGAAACCTTGTGTTCCCAACAAGCTAGGTGAAGGTCGGCTTTCACACACACTTAACTCTCAGAACTGAGCAGATGGCGAGAACTTCTTTCATCTAGCAGCAAGGGAACGGGTTTCAAGAGAAACATATTCTCTGTATTCTTAGTCTGTTTCCTAGGCCCGGGTAGATTTTCCTGCAGTTATCACTGTAAAACCGTGTTGCAGCTATTACCTCCCCATATATATATATGGAGTCGAGTTTGCTACTAAAAAGAAACTTTGTGTTCCCAACAAGCTAGGTGAAGGACGGCATTCACACAGACATATCTCTCAGAACTGAGCATGTGGAGAGGCTTTCGTTCATCTAGCACCAAGGGAAAGGTTTGCAGGAGAAACTTTTACTCTGGTTTCTCAGTCTGTTTCCTAGTGCCGGTTGAAGTTTCTGCAGTTTTCACTGTAAAACCAAGTTGGATTTAGTACCTACCCATATATATGTATGGAGTGGAGTTTGCACCTGAAAAGAAACTTTGTGTTCCCAACAAGCTAGGTGAAGGAAGGATTTCACACACACTTATCTCTCAGAACTGAGCATGTGGAGAGACGTTCGTTCATCTAGCACCAAGGGAAAGTGTTGCAGGAGAAACTTTTACTCTGGTTTCTCAGCCTGTTTCCTAGAGCCGGTTAAAAGATCCTGCAGTTTTCACTGTAAAACCGAGTTGGGGCTAGTACCTCCCCATATATATGTATGGAGTGTAGTTTGCACCTGAAAAGAAATTTTGTGTTCCCAACAAGCTAAGTGAAGGAAGGCTTTCAAACACAATTATCTCTCAGACCTGAGTATGTGGAGAGACGTTCGTTCATCTAGCAGCAAGGGAACGGGATGCAGGTGAAACTTTTACTCTTTTTTCTCAGTCTGTTTCCTAGTGCCGGGTTGAAGTTCCTGCAGTTTTCACTGTAAAGCCGAGTTGGAGCTTGTACCTCCCCATATATATGTATGGAGTGGAGTTTGCAACTAAAAAGAATCTTTGTGTTCCCAACAAGCTAGTTGAAGGATGGCTTTCACACACAGTTATCATTCAGAACTGGGCATGTGTAGAGATGTTGGTTCATCTAGCACCAAGGTAACAGGTTGCAGGAGAAACTTTTACTCTGGTTTCTCAGTCTGTTTCCTACTGCCAGTTTGAAGTTCCTGCAGTTTTCCCTGTAAAACGGTGTTGGAGCTAGTACCTCCCCATATATATGTATGGAGTGGAGTTTGCACCTGAATAGAAACCTAGTGTTCCCAACAAGCAAGGTGAAGGATGGCTTTCACACAAACTTATCTCTCAGAACTGAGCATGTGGAGAGACGATCATTCATCTAGCACAAATGGAACGGGTTGCAGGAGAAACTTTTACTGTGTTTTCTCAGTCTGTTTCCTACTAACGTTTTGAAGTTCATGCAGTTTTCACTGTAAAACTGATTTGGAGCTAGTGCCTCCCCATATATATGTATGGAGTGGAGTTTGCACCTGAAAAGAATCTTGGTGTTCCCTAAAAAGCTAGGTAAAGTACGGCTTTCAAACCCACTTATCTCTCACAACTGAGCATGTAGAGAGACGTCCGTTCATCTAGCACCAAGGGAACGTGTTGCAGGAGAAACTTTTACTTTGGTTTCTCAGTCTGTTTCCTAGTGCCGAATTGAATTTCCTGCAGTTTTCACTGTAAAACCGAGTTGGAGCTAGTCCCTCCCCATACATATGTATGGAGTGGAGTTTGCTCCTGAAAAGAAACTTTGTGTTCTCAACAAGCTAGGTGAAGGAAGGCTTTCACACACACTTAACTCTCAGAACTGAGCAGCTGTAGAGACGTTCTTTCATCTAGTAGCAAGGGAACGGGTTGAAGAGATACTTGTACTCTGGTTTCTCAGTCTGTTTCCTAGTGCCGGGTTGAAGTTCCTGCAGTTTTCGCTGTAAAACCGAGTTGGAGCTACTCCCTCCCCATACATATGTATGGAGTGGAGTTTGCTCCAGAAAAGAAACTTTGTGTTCCCAACAAGCTAGGTGAAGGAAGGCTTTCACACTCACTTAACTCTCAGAACTAAGCAGGTGTAGAGACGTTCTTTCATCTAGAGGCAAGGGAACGGGTTTCAAGAGAAACATATTCTCTGTATTTTTAGTCTGTTTCATAGTGCCGGGTAGATTTACCTGCAGTTATCACTGTAAAACCGGGTTGCAGCTATTACCTCCCCTTATATATGTATGGAGTCGAGTTTGCTACTAAAAAGAAACTTTGTGTTCCCAACAAGCTAGGTGAAGGGCGGCTTTCACACAGACTTATCTCTCAGAACTGAGCATGTGGAGAGGCTTTCGTTCATCTAGCACCAAGGGAAAGGTTTGCAGGAGAAACTTTTACTCTGGTTTCTCAGTCTGTTTCCTAGTGCCGGTTTGAAGTTCCTGCAGTTTTCACTGGAAAACCGAGTTGGAGATAGTATCTGCCCATATATATGTATGGAGTTGAGTTTGTAACGAAAAAGAAACTTTGTGTTCCCAACAAGCTAGTTGAAGGACGGCTTTCACACACACTTATTTCTCAGAACTGAGCATGTGGAGAGACTTTTGTTCATCTAGCACCAAGGGAACGGGTTGCAGGAGAAAATTTTACTCTGGTTTCTCAGTCTGTTTCCTAGTGCCGGGACGAAGTTCCTGCAGTTTTCAATGTAAAACCGTGTTGGAGCTAGTACCACCCCATAAATATTTATGGACTGGAGTTTGCAACTAAAAAGAAACATTGTGTTCCCAACAAGCTAGGTGAAGGACGGCTTTCACACACACTTATCTCTCAGAACTGAGCATGTGGAGAGACGCTCGTTCATTTAGCACCAAGGGAAAGGGTTGCAGGAGAAACTTTTACTCTGTTTTCTCAGCCTTTTTCCTAGAGCCGGGTAGAAGTTCCTGCAGATTTCGCTGTAAAACCGAGTTGGAGCTACTCCATCCCCATATATATGTATGGAGTGGAGTTTGCTCCTGAAAAGAAACTTTGTTTTCCCAACAAGCTAGGTGAACTAAGGCTTTCACACACACATATCTCTCAGAACTGAGCATGTGGAGAGACGTTCGTTCATCTAGCACCAAGGGAACGGGTTGCAGGAGAAACTTTTACTCTGGTTTCTCAGTCTGTTTCCTAGTGCCGGGTTGAAGTTCCGGCAGTTTTCACTGTAAAACCGAGTTGGAGCTATCCCCTCCCCATATATATGTATGGAGTGGAGTTTGAAACTAAAAAGGAACTTTGTGTTCCCAAAAAGCTAGGTGAAGGACGGCTTTCACACACATTTATCCATCAGAACTGAGCATGTGTAGAGACGATCTTTCATCTAACAGTGAGGGAAAGGTTTTCAAGAGAAACTTGTACTCTGGTTTCTCAGTCTGTTTCCTAGTGCAAGGTTGAAATTCTTGCAGTTTTCCCTGTAAAACCGAGTTGGAGCTAGTCCCTCCCCATATATATGTAAGGAGTGGAGTTTGCACCTGAAAAGAAACTTTGTGTTCCCAACAAGCTAGGTGAAGGACGGCATTCACACACTTATTTCTCTCAGAACTGAGCATGTGGAGAGACGTACGTTCATCTAGCACCAAGGGAAAGTGTTGCAGGAGAAACTATTACTCTGGTTTCTCAGTCTGTTTCCTATTGCCGGTTTGAATTTCCTGAAGATTTCTCTGTAAAACCGAGTTGGAACTGTCTCCTCCCCATATATGTGTATGGAGAGGAGTTTGCAACTAAAAAGAAACTTTGTGTTCCCAAAAAGCTAGGTGAAGGACGGCTTACACACACACTTATCCCTCAGAACTGAGCATGTGGAGAGACATTCTTTCATCTAGCAGCAAGGGAACGGATTGCAAGAGAAACTTGTACTCTGGTTTCTTAGTCTGTTTCCTAGACTCGGTTAGAAGTTCCCGCAGTTTTCACTGTAAAACCGAGTTGGAGCTAGTACCTCCCCATAAATATATGTATGGAGTGGAGTTTGCACCTGAAAAGAAACTTTGTGTTCCCAACAAGCTAGGTAAAGGACAGCTTCCACACACACTTATCTCTCAGAACTTAGTATGTGGAGAGACGTTCGTTCATCTAGCACCAAGGGAAAGGGTTGCAGGAGAAATTTTCCTCTGATTTCTCAGTCTGTTTCCTAGTTCCGGTTAGAAGTTCCTGCAGTTTTCACTGTAAAACCGAGTTGGAGCTAGTCCCTACCCATATATATGTATGGATTGGAGTTTGCAAATAAAAAGAAACTTTGTGTTCCCAACAAGCTAGGTGAAGGACGGCTTTCACACACACTTAACTCTCAGAACTGAGCAGGTGGCGAGACCTTCTTTCATCTAGCAGCAAGGGAACGGGTTTCAAGAGAAACATATTCTCTGTATTCTTAGTCTGTTTCCTAGGCCCGGGTAGATTTTCCTGCAGTTATCACTGTAAAACCGTGTTGCAGCTATTACCTCCCCATATATATGTATGGAGTCGAGTTTGCTACTAAAAAGAAACTTTGTGTTCCCAACAAGCTAGGTGAAGGACGGCTTTCACACAGACTTATCTCTCAGAACTGAGCATGTGGAGAGGCTTTCGTTCATCTAGCACCAAGGGAAAGGTTTGCAGGAGAAACTTTTACTCTGGTTTCTCAGTCTGTTTCCTAGTGCCGGTTTGAAGTTCCTGCAGTTTTCACTGTAAAACCGAGTTGGAGCTAGTATCTGCCCATATATATGTATGGAGTTGAGTTTGCAACGAAAAAGAAACTTTGTGTTCCCAACAAGCTAGTTGAAGGACGGCTTTCACACACAATTATTTCTCAGAACTGAGCATGTGGAGAGACTTTTGTTCATCTAGCACCAAGGGAAAGGGTTGCAGGAGAAACTTGTACTCTGGTTTCTCAGTCTGTTTCCTAGTGCCGGGATGAAGTTCCTGCAGTTTTCAATGTAAAACCGTGTTGGAACTGGTACCACCCCATAAATATTTATCGACTGGAGTTTGCAATTAAAAAGAAACTTTGTGTTCCCAACAAGCTAGGTAAAGGACAGCTTCCACACACACTTATCTCTCAGAACTTAGTATGTGGAGAGACGTTCGTTCATCTAGCACCAAGGGAAAGGGTTGCAGGAGAAATTTTACTCTGATTTCTCAGTCTGTTTCCTAGTTCCGGTTAGAAGTTCCTGCAGTTTTCACTGTAAAACCGAGTTGGAGCTAGTCCCTCCCCATATATATGTATGGATTGGAGTTTGCAACTAAAAAGAAACTTTGTGTTCCCAACAAGCTAGGTGAAGGACGGCTTTCACACACACTTAACTCTCAGAACTGAGCAGGTGGCGAGACCTTCTTTCATCAAGCAGCAAGGGAACGGGTTTCAAGAGAAACATATTCTCTGTATTCTTAGTCTGTTTCCTAGGCCCGGGTAGATTTTCCTGCAGTTATCACTGTAAAACCGAGTTGCAGCTATTACCTCCCCATATATATGTATGGAGTCGATTTTGCTACTAAAAAGAAACTTTGTGTTCCCAACAAGCTAGGTGAAGGACGGCTTTCACACAGACTTATCTCTCAGAACTGAGCATGTGGAGAAGCTTTTGTTCATCTAGCACCAAGGGAAAGGTTTGCAAGAGAAACTTTTACTCTGGTTTCTCAGTCTGTTTCCTAGTGCCGATTTGAAGTTCCTGCAGTTTTCACTGTAAAACCGAGTTGGAGCTAGTATCTGCCCATATATATGTATGGAGTTGAGTTTGCAACGAAAAAGAAACTTTGTGTTCCCAACAAGCTAGTTGAAGGACGGCTTTCACACACACTTATTTCTCAGAACTGAGCATGTGGAGAGACTTTTGTTCATCTAGCACCAAGGGAAAGGGTTGCAGGAGAAATTTTACTCTGATTTCTCAGTCTGTTTCCTAGTTCCGGTTAGAAGTTCCTGCAGTTTTCACTGTAAAACCTAGTTGGAGCTAGTCCCTCCCCATATATATGTATGGATTGGAGTTTGCAACTAAAAAGAAACTTTGTGTTCCCAACAAGCTAGGTGAAGGACGGCTTTCACACACACTTAACTCTCAGAACTGAGCAGGTGGCGAGACCTTCTTTCATCAAGCAGCAAGGGAACGGGTTTCAAGAGAAACATATTCTCTGTATTCTTAGTCTGTTTCCTAGGCCCGGGTAGATTTTCCTGCAGTTATCACTGTAAAACCGAGTTGCAGCTATTACCTCCCCATATATATGTATGGAGTCGAGTTTGCTACTAAAAAGAAACTTTGTGTTCCCAACAAGCTAGGTGAAGGACGGCTTTCACACAGACTTATCTCTCAGAACTGAGCATGTGGAGAGGCTTTCGTTCATCTAGCACCAAGGGAAAGGTTTGCAGGAGAAACTTTTACTCTGGTTTCTCAGTCTGTTTCCTAGTGCCGATTTGAAGTTCCTGCAGTTTTCACTGTAAAACCGAGTTGGAGCTAGTATCTGCCCATATATATGTATGGAGTTGAGTTTGCAACGAAAAAGAAACTTTGTGTTCCCAACAAGCTAGTTGAAGGACGGCTTTCACACACACTTATTTCTCAGAACTGAGCATGTGGAGAGACTTTTGTTCATCTAGCACCAAGGGAAAGGGTTGCAGGAGAAAATTGTACTCTGATTTCTCAGTCTGTTTCCTAGTTCCGGTTAGAAGTTCCTGCAGTTTTCACTGTAAAACCGATTTGGAGCTAGTCCCTACCCATATATATGTATGGATTGGATTTTGCAACTAAAAAGAAACTTTGTGTTCCCAACAAGCTAGGTGAAGGACGGCTTTCACACACACTTAACTCTCAGAACTGAGCAGGTGGCGTGACCTTCTTTCATCTAGCAGCAAGGGAACCGGTTTCAAGAGAAACATATTCTCTGTATTCTTAGTCTGTTTCCTAGGCCCGTGTAGATTTTCCTGCAGTTATCACTGTAAATCCGAGTTGCAGCTATTACCTCCCCATATATATGTATGGAGTCGAGTTTGCTACTAAAAAGAAACTTTGTGTTCCCAACAAGCGAGGTGAAGGACGGCTTTCACACAGACTTATCTCTCAGAACTGAGCATGTGGAGAGGCTTTCTTTCATCTAGCACCAAGGGAAAGGTTTGCAGGAGAAACTTTTACTCTGGTTTCTCAGTCTGTTTCCTAGTGCCGGTTTGAATTTCCTGCAGATTTCACTGTAAAACCGAGTTGGAGCTAGTATCTGCCCATATATATGTATGGAGTTGAGTTTGCAACGAAAAAGAAACTTTGTGTTCCCAACAAGCTAGTTGAAGGACGGCTTTCACACACACTTATTTCTCAGAACTGAGCATGTGGAGAGACTTTTGTTCATCTAGCACCAAGGGAAAGGGTTGCAGGAGAAACTTTTACTCTGGTTTCTCAGTCTGTTTCCTAGTGCCGGGATGAAGTTCCTGCAGTTTTCAATGTAAAACCGTGTTGGAACTAGTACCACCCCATAAATATTTATGGACTGGAGTTTGCAACTAAAAAGAAACTTTGTGTTCCCAACAAGCTAGGTGAAGGACGGCTTTCACACACACTTATCTCTCAGAACTTAGTATGTGGAGAGACGTTCGTTCATCTAGCACCAAGGGAAAGGGTTGCAGGAGAAATTTTACTCTGATTTCTCAGTCTGTTTCCTAGTTCCGGTTAGAAGTTCCTGCAGTTTTCACTGTAAAACCGAGTTGGAGCTAGTCCCTCCCCATATATATGTATGGATTGGAGTTTGCAACTAAAAAGAAACTTTGTGTTCCCAACAAGCTAGGTGAAGGACGGCTTTCACACACACTTAACTCTCAGAACTGAGCAGGTGGCGAGACCTTCTTTCATCTAGCAGCAAGGGAACGGGTTTCAAGAGAAACATATTCTCTGTATTCTTAGTCTGTTTCCTAGGCCCGGGTAGATTTTCCTGCAGTTATCACTGTAAAACCGAGTTGCAGCTATTACCTCCCCATATATATGTATGGAGTCGAGTTTGCTACTAAAAAGAAACTTTGTGTTCCCAACAAGCTAGGTGAAGGACGGCTTTAACACAGACTTATCTCTCAGAACTGAGCATGTGGAGAGGCTTTCGTTCATCTAGCACCAAGGGAAAGGTTTGCAGGAGAAACTTTTACTCTGATTTCTCAGGCTGTTTCCAAGTGCCGGTTTGAATTTCCTGCAGTTTTCACTGTAAAACCGAGTTGGAGCTAGTATCTGCCCATATATATGTATGGAGTTGAGTTTGCAATGAAAAAGAAACTTTGTGTTCCCAACAAGCTAGTAGAAGGACGGCTTTCACACACACATATTTCTCAGAACTGAGCATGTGGAGAGACTTTTGTTCATCTAGCACCAAGGGAAAGAGTTGCAGGAGAAACTTTTACTCTGGTTTCTCAGTCTGTTTCCTAGTGCCGGGATGAAGTTCCTGCAGTTTTCAATGTAAAACAGTGTTGGAACTAGTACCACCCCATAAATATTTATGGACTGGAGTTTGCAACTAAAAAGAAACTTTGTGTTCCCAACAAGCTAGGTGAAGGACGGCTTTCACACACACTTATCTCTCAGAACTGAGCATGTGGAGAGACGTTCTTTCATTTAGCACCAAGGGAAAGGGTTGCAGGAGAAACTTTTACTCTGTTTTCTCAGCCTTTTTCCTAGAGCCGGTTAGAAGTCCCTGCAGATTTCGCTGTAAAACCGAGTTGGAGCTACTCCATCCCCATATATATGTATGGAGTGGAGTTTGCACCTGAAAAGAAACTTTGTGTTCCCAACAAGCTATGTGAACTAAGGCTTTCACACACACATATCTCTCAGAACTGAGCATGTTGAGAGACGTTCGTTCATCTAGCACCAAGGGAACGGGTTGCAGGAGAAACTTTTACTCTGGTTTCTCAGTCTGTTTCCTAGTGCCGGGTTGAAGTTCCTGCAGTTTTCCCTGTAAAACCGTGTTGGTGCTAGTCCCTCCCCATATATATGTAAGGAGTGGAGTTTGCACCTGAAAAGAAACTTTGTGTTCCCAACAAGCTAGGTGAAGGACGGCTTTCACTCACATTTATCTCTCAGTACTGAGCATGTGGAGAGACTTTCGTTCATCTAGCACCAAGGGAACGGGTTGCAGGAGAAACTTTTACTCTGGTATCTCAGTCTGTTTCGTAGTGCCGGTTTGAAGTTCCTGCAGTTTTCACTGTAAAACCGAGTTGGAGCTATCCCCTAACCATATATATGTATGGAGTGGAGTTTGAAACTAAAAAGAATCTTTGTGTTCCAAAAAAGCTAGGTGAAGGACGGCTTTCACACACAATTATCCCTCAGAACTGAGCATGTGTATAGACGATCTTTCATCTAACAGCAAGGGAAAGGGTTTCAAGAGAAACTTGTACTCTGGTTTCTTAGTCTGTTTCTTAATGCCGGTTACAAGTTCCTGCAGTTTTCACTGTAAAACCGAGTTGCAGCTAGTACCTCCCCATATATACATATATGGAGTGGAGTTTGCAACTAAAAAGGAACTTTGTGTTCCCAACAAGCTAGGTGAAGGACGGCTTTCACACACACTTATTTCTCAGAACTGAGCATGTGGAGAGACTTTTGTTCATCTAGCACCAAGGGAAAGGGTTGCAGGAGAAACTTTTACTCTGGTTTCTCAGTCTGTTTCCTAGTGCCGGGATGAAGTTCCTGCAGTTTTCAATGTAAAACCGTGTTGGAACTAGTACCACCCCATAAATATTTATGGACTGGAGTTTGCAACTAAAAAGAAACTTTGTGTTCCCAACAAGCTAGGTGAAGGACGGCTTTCACACACACTTATCTCTCAGAACTTAGTATGTGGAGAGACGTTCGTTCATCTAGCACCAAGGGAAAGGGTTGCAGGAGAAATTTTACTCTGATTTCTCAGTCTGTTTCCTAGTTCCAGTTAGAAGTTCCTGCAGTTTTCACTGTAAAACCGAGTTGGAGCTAGTCCCTCCCCATATATATGTATGGATTGGAGTTTGCAACTAAAAAGAAACTTTGTGTTCCCAACAAGCTAGGTGAAGGACGGCTTTCACACACACTTAACTCTCAGAACTGAGCAGGTGGCGAGACCTTCTTTCATCTAGCAGCAAGGGAACGGGTTTCAAGAGAAACATATTCTCTGTATTCTTAGTCTGTTTCCTAGGCCCGGGTAGATTTTCCTGCAGTTATCACTGTAAAACCGAGTTGCAGCTATTACCTCCCCATATATATGTATGGAGTCGAGTTTGCTACTAAAAAGAAACTTTGTGTTCCCAACAAGCTAGGTGAAGGACGGCTTTAACACAGACTTATCTCTCAGAACTGAGCATGTGGAGAGGCTTTCGTTCATCTAGCACCAAGGGAAAGGTTTGCAGGAGAAACTTTTACTCTGATTTCTCAGGCTGTTTCCAAGTGCCGGTTTGAATTTCCTGCAGTTTTCACTGTAAAACCGAGTTGGAGCTAGTATCTGCCCATATATATGTATGGAGTTGAGTTTGCAATGAAAAAGAAACTTTGTGTTCCCAACAAGCTAGTAGAAGGACGGCTTTCACACACACATATTTCTCAGAACTGAGCATGTGGAGAGACTTTTGTTCATCTAGCACCAAGGGAAAGAGTTGCAGGAGAAACTTTTACTCTGGTTTCTCAGTCTGTTTCCTAGTGCCGGGATGAAGTTCCTGCAGTTTTCAATGTAAAACAGTGTTGGAACTAGTACCACCCCATAAATATTTATGGACTCGAGTTTGCAACTAAAAAGAAACTTTGTGTTCCCAACAAGCTAGGTGAAGGACGGCTTTCACACACACTTATCTCTCAGAACTGAGCATGTGGAGAGACGTTCTTTCATTTAGCACCAAGGGAAAGGGTTGCAGGAGAAACTTTTACTCTGTTTTCTCAGCCTTTTTCCTAGAGCCGTTTAGAAGTCCCTGCAGATTTCGCTGTAAAACCGAGTTGGAGCTACTCCATCCCCATATATATGTATGGAGTGGAGTTTGCACCTGAAAAGAAACTTTGTGTTCCCAACAAGCTATGTGAACTAAGGCTTTCACACACACATATCTCTCAGAACTGAGCATGTTGAGAGACGTTCGTTCATCTAGCACCAAGGGAACGGGTTGCAGGAGAAACTTTTACTCTGGTTTCTCAGTCTGTTTCCTAGTGCCGGGTTGAAGTTCCTGCAGTTTTCCCTGTAAAACCGTGTTGGTGCTAGTCCCTCCCCATATATATGTAAGGAGTGGAGTTTGCACCTGAAAAGAAACTTTGTGTTCCCAACAAGCTAGGTGAAGGACGGCTTTCACTCACATTTATCTCTCAGTACTGAGCAAGTGGAGAGACTTTCGTTCATCTAGCACCAAGGGAACGGGTTGCAGGAGAAACTTTTACTCTGGTATCTCAGTCTGTTTCGTAGTGCCGGTTTGAAGTTCCTGCAGTTTTCACTGTAAAACCGAGTTGGAGCTATCCCCTAACCATATATATGTATGGAGTGGAGTTTGAAACTAAAAAGAATCTTTGTGTTCCAAAAAAGCTAGGTGAAGGACGGCTTTCACACACAATTATCCCTCAGAACTGAGCATGTGTATAGACGATCTTTCATCTAACAGCAAGGGAAAGGGTTTCAAGAGAAACTTGTACTCTGGTTTCTTAGTCTGTTTCTTAATGCCGGTTACAAGTTCCTGCAGTTTTCACTGTAAAACCGAGTTGCAGCTAGTACCTCCCCATATATACATATATGGAGTGGAGTTTGCAACTAAAAAGGAACTTTGTGTTCCCAACAAGCTAGGTGAAGGACGGCTTTCACACACACTTATTTCTCAGAACTGAGCATGTGGAGAGACTTTTGTTCATCTAGCACCAAGGGAAAGGGTTGCAGGAGAAACTTTTACTCTGGTTTCTCAGTCTGTTTCCTAGTGCCGGGATGAAGTTCCTGCAGTTTTCAATGTAAAACCGTGTTGGAACTAGTACCACCCCATAAATATTTATGGACTGGAGTTTGCAACTAAAAAGAAACTTTGTGTTCCCAACAAGCTAGTTGAAGGACGGCTTTCACACACACTTATCTCTCAGAACTTAGTATGTGGAGAGACGTTCGTTCATCTAGCACCAAGGGAAAGGGTTGCAGGAGAAATTTTACTCTGATTTCTCAGTCTGTTTCCTAGTTCCGGTTAGAAGTTCCTGCAGTTTTCACTGTAAAACCGAGTTGGAGCTAGTCCCTCCCCATATATATGTATGGATTGGAGTTTGCAACTAAAAAGAAACTTTGTGTTCCCAACAAGCTAGGTGAAGGACGGCTTTCACACACACTTAACTCTCAGAACTGAGCAGGTGGCGAGACCTTCTTTCATCTAGCAGCAAGGGAACGGGTTTCAAGAGAAACATATTCTCTGTATTCTTAGTCTGTTTCCTAGGCCCGGGTAGATTTTCCTGCAGTTATCACTGTAAAACCGAGTTGCAGCTATTACCTCCCCATATATATGTATGGAGTCGAGTTTGCTACTAAAAAGAAACTTTGTGTTCCCAACAAGCTAGGTGAAGGACGGCTTTAACACAGACTTATCTCTCAGAACTGAGCATGTGGAGAGGCTTTCGTTCATCTAGCACCAAGGGAAAGGTTTGCAGGAGAAACTTTTACCCTGATTTCTCAGGCTGTTTCCAAGTGCCGGTTTGAATTTCCTGCAGTTTTCACTGTAAAACCGAGTTGGAGCTAGTATCTGCCCATATATATGTATGGAGTTGAGTTTGCAATGAAAAAGAAACTTTGTGTTCCCAACAAGCTATTAGAAGGACGGCTTTCACACACACATATTTCTCAGAACTGAGCATGTGGAGAGACTTTTGTTCATCTAGCACCAAGGGAAAGAGTTGCAGGAGAAACTTTTACTCTGGTTTCTCAGTCTGTTTCCTAGTGCCGGGATGAAGTTCCTGCAGTTTTCAATGTAAAACAGTGTTGGAACTAGTACCACCCCATAAATATTTATGGACTGGAGTTTGCAACTAAAAAGAAACTTTGTGTTCCCAACAAGCTAGGTGAAGGACGGCTTTCACACACACTTATCTCTCAGAACTGAGCATGTGGAGAGACGTTCTTTCATTTAGCACCAAGGGAAAGGGTTGCAGGAGAAACTTTTACTCTGTTTTCTCAGCCTTTTTCCTAGAGCCGTTTAGAAGTCCCTGCAGATTTCGCTGTAAAACCGAGTTGGAGCTACTCCATCCCCATATATATGTATGGAGTGGAGTTTGCACCTGAAAAGAAACTTTGTGTTCCCAACAAGCTATGTGAACTAAGGCTTTCACACACACATATCTCTCAGAACTGAGCATGTTGAGAGACGTTCGTTCATCTAGCACCAAGGGAACGGGTTGCAGGAGAAACTTTTACTCTGGTTTCTCAGTCTGTTTCCTAGTGCCGGGTTGAAGTTCCTGCAGTTTTCCCTGTAAAACCGTGTTGGTGCTAGTCCCTCCCCATATATATGTAAGGAGTGGAGTTTGCACCTGAAAAGAAACTTTGTGTTCCCAACAAGCTAGGTGAAGGACGGCTTTCACTCACATTTATCTCTCAGTACTGAGCATGTGGAGAGACTTTCGTTCATCTAGCACCAAGGGAACGGGTTGCAGGAGAAACTTTTACTCTGGTATCTCAGTCTGTTTCGTAGTGCCGGTTTGAAGTTCCTGCAGTTTTCACTGTAAAACCGAGTTGGAGCTATCCCCTAACCATATATATGTATGGAGTGGAGTTTGAAACTAAAAAGAATCTTTGTGTTCCAAAAAAGCTAGGTGAAGGACGGCTTTCACACACAATTATCCCTCAGAACTGAGCATGTGTATAGACGATCTTTCATCTAACAGCAAGGGAAAGGGTTTCAAGAGAAACTTGTACTCTGGTTTCTTAGTCTGTTTCTTAATGCCGGTTACAAGTTCCTGCAGTTTTCACTGTAAAACCGAGTTGCAGCTAGTACCTCCCCATATATACATATATGGAGTGGAGTTTGCAACTAAAAAGGAACTTTGTGTTCCCAACAAGCTAGGTGAAGGTCGGCTTTCACACACACTTATCTCTCAGAACTGAGCATGTGGAGAGACGTTCGTTCATCTAGCACCAAGGGAAAGTGTTGCAGGAGAAACTTTTACTCTGTATTCTCAGTCTGCTTCCTAGTGCCGGTTTGAAGTTCCTGCAGTTTTCACTGTAAAACCGTGTTGCAGCTAACCCCTCCCCATATATATGTAAGGAGTTTAGTTTGCAACTAAAAAGAAATTTTGTGTTCCCAAAAAGCTAGGTGAAGGACGGCTTTCACACACACTTATCTCTCAGAACTGAGCATTTGGAGAGACTATTTTTCATCTAGCACAAAAGGAACGGGTTGCAGGAGAAACTTTTACTCTGTTTTGTTAGTCTGTTTCCTAGTGCCGGTTTGAATTTACTGCAGTTTTCACTGTAAAACCGATTTGTATCTATTACCTCCCCATATATATGTATGGAGTGGAGTTTGCTACTAAAAAGGAACTTTGTGTTCCCAACAAGCTAGGTGAAGGACGGCTTTCACACACACATATCTCTCAGAACTGAGCATGTGGAGAGACGTTCGTTCATCTAGCACCAAGGGAAAGGGTTGCAGGAGAAAATTTTACTCTGGTTTCTCAGTCTGTTTCCTAGTGCCGGTTTGAATTTCCTGCAGTTTTCACTGTAAAACCGAGTTGGAGCTAGTATCTGCCCATATATATGTATGGAGTTGAGTTTGCAACGAAAAAGAAACTTTGTGTTCCCAACAAGCTAGTTGAAGGACGGCTTTCACACACACTTATTTCTCAGAACTGAGCATGTGGAGAGACTTTTGTTCATCTAGCACCAAGGGAAAGGGTTGCAGGAGAAACTTTTACTCTGGTTTCTCAGTCTGTTTCCTAGTGCCGGGATGAAGTTCCTGCAGTTTTCAATGTAAAACCGTGTTGGAACTAGTACCACCCCATAAATATTTATGGACTGGAGTTTGCAACTAAAAAGAAACTTTGTGTTCCCAACAAGCTAGGTGAAGGACGGCTTTCACACACACTTATCTCTCAGAACTTAGTATGTGGAGAGACGTTCGTTCATCTAGCACCAAAGGAAAGGGTTGCAGGAGAAATTTTACTCTGATTTCTCAGTCTGTTTCCTAGTTCCGGTAAGAAGTTCCTGCAGTTTTCACTGTAAAACCGAGTTGGAGCTAGTCCCTCCCCATATATATGTATGGATTGGAGTTTGCAACTAAAAAGAAACTTTGTGTTCCCAACAAGCTAGGTGAAGGACGGCTTTCACACACACTTAACTCTCAGAACTGAGCAGGTGGCGAGACCTTCTTTCATCTAGCAGCAAGGGAACGGGTTTCAAGAGAAACATATTCTCTGTATTCTTAGTCTGTTTCCTAGGCCCGGGTAGATTTTCCTGCAGTTATCACTGTAAAACCGAGTTGCAGCTATTACCTCCCCATATATATGTATGGAGTCGAGTTTGCTACTAAAAAGAAACTTTGTGTTCCCAACAAGCTAGGTGAAGGACGGCTTTAACACAGACTTATCTCTCAGAACTGAGCATGTGGAGAGGCTTTCGTTCATCTAGCACCAAGGGAAAGGTTTGCAGGAGAAAGTTTTACTCTGATTTCTCAGGCTGTTTCCAAGTGCCGGTTTGAATTTCCTGCAGTTTTCACTGTAAAACCGAGTTGGAGCTAGTATCTGCCCATATATATGTATGGAGTTGAGTTTGCAATGAAAAAGAAACTTTGTGTTCCCAACAAGCTAGTAGAAGGACGGCTTTCACACACACATATTTCTCAGAACTGAGCATGTGGAGAGACTTTTGTTCATCTAGCACCAAGGGAAAGAGTTGCAGGAGAAACTTTTACTCTGGGTTCTCAGTCTGTTTCCTAGTGCCGGGATGAAGTTCCTGCAGTTTTCAATGTAAAACAGTGTTGGAACTAGTACCACCCCATAAATATTTATGGACTGGAGTTTGCAACTAAAAAGAAACTTTGTGTTCCCAACAAGCTAGGTGAAGGACGGCTTTCACACACACTTATCTCTCAGAACTGAGCATGTGGAGAGACGTTCTTTCATTTAGCACCAAGGGAAAGGGTTGCAGGAGAAACTTTTACTCTGTTTTCTCAGCCTTTTTCCTAGAGCCGGTTAGAAGTCCCTGCAGATTTCGCTGTAAAACCGAGTTGGAGCTACTCCATCCCCATATATATGTATGGAGTGGAGTTTGCACCTGAAAAGAAACTTTGTGTTCCCAACAAGCTATGTGAACTAAGGCTTTCACACACACATATCTCTCAGAACTGAGCATGTTGAGAGACGTTCGTTCATCTAGCACCAAGGGAACGGGTTGCAGGAGAAACTTTTACTCTGGTTTCTCAGTCTGTTTCCTAGTGCCGGGTTGAAGTTCCTGCAATTTTCCCTGTAAAACCGTGTTGGTGCTAGTCCCTCCCCATATATATGTAAGGAGTGGAGTTTGCACCTGAAAAGAAACTTTGTGTTCCCAACAAGCTAGGTGAAGGACGGCTTTCACTCACATTTATCTCTCAGTACTGAGCATGTGGAGAGACTTTCGTTCATCTAGCACCAAGGGAACGGGTTGCAGGAGAAACTTTTACTCTGGTATCTCAGTCTGTTTCGTAGTGCCGGTTTGAAGTTCCTGCAGTTTTCACTGTAAAACCGAGTTGGAGCTATCCCCTAACCATATATATGTATGGAGTGGAGTTTGAAACTAAAAAGAATCTTTGTGTTCCAAAAAAGCTAGGTGAAGGACGGCTTTCACACACAATTATCCCTCAGAACTGAGCATGTGTATAGACGATCTTTCATCTAACAGCAAGGGAAAGGGTTTCTAGAGAAACTTGTACTTTGGTTTCTTAGTCTGTTTCTTAATGCCGGTTACAAGTTCCTGCAGTTTTCACTGTAAAACCGAGTTGCAGCTAGTACCTCCCCATATATACATATATGGAGTGGAGTTTGCAACTAAAAAGGAACTTTGTGTTCCCAACAAGCTAGGTGAAGGACGGCTTTCACACACACTTATTTCTCAGAACTGAGCATGTGGAGAGACTTTTGTTCATCTAGCACCAAGGGAAAGGGTTGCAGGAGAAACTTTTACTCTGGTTTCTCAGTCTGTTTCCTAGTGCCGGGATGAAGTTCCTGCAGTTTTCAATGTAAAACCGTGTTGGAACTAGTACCACCCCATAAATATTTATGGACTGGAGTTTGCAACTAAAAAGAAACTTTGTGTTCCCAACAAGCTAGGTGAAGGACGGCTTTCACACACACTTATCTCTCAGAACTTAGTATGTGGAGAGACGTTCGTTCATCTAGCACCAAGGGAAAGGGTTGCAGGAGAAATTTTACTCTGATTTCTCAGTCTGTTTCCTAGTTCCGGTTAGAATTTCCTGCAGTTTTCACTGTAAAACCGAGTTGGAGCTAGTCCCTCCCCATATATATGTATGGATTGGAGTTTGCAACTAAAAAGAAACTTTGTGTTCCCAACAAGCTAGGTGAAGGACGGCTTTCACACACACTTAACTCTCAGAACTGAGCAGGTGGCGAGACCTTCTTTCATCTAGCAGCAAGGGAACGGGTTTCAAGAGAAACATATTCTCTGTATTCTTAGTCTGTTTCCTAGGCCCGGGTAGATTTTCCTGCAGTTATCACTGTAAAACCGAGTTGCAGCTATTACCTCCCCATATATATGTATGGAGTCGAGTTTGCTACTAAAAAGAAACTTTGTGTTCCCAACAAGCTAGGTGAAGGACGGCTTTAACACAGACTTATCTCTCAGAACTGAGCATGTGGAGAGGCTTTCGTTCATCTAGCACCAAGGGAAAGGTTTGCAGGAGAAACTTTTACCCTGATTTCTCAGGCTGTTTCCAAGTGCCGGTTTGAATTTCCTGCAGTTTTCACTGTAAAACCGAGTTGGAGCTAGTATCTGCCCATATATATGTATGGAGTTGAGTTTGCAATGAAAAAGAAACTTTGTGTTCCCAACAAGCTAGTAGAAGGACGGCTTTCACACACACATATTTCTCAGAACTGAGCATGTGGAGAGACTTTTGTTCATCTAGCACCAAGGGAAAGAGTTGCAGGAGAAACTTTTACTCTGGTTTCTCAGTCTGTTTCCTAGTGCCGGGATGAAGTTCCTGCAGTTTTCAATGTAAAACAGTGTTGGAACTAGTACCACCCCATAAATATTTATGGACTGGAGTTTGCAACTAAAAAGAAACTTTGTGTTCCCAACAAGCTAGGTGAAGGACGGCTTTCACACACACTTATCTCTCAGAACTGAGCATGTGGAGAGACGTTCTTTCATTTAGCACCAAGGGAAAGGGTTGCAGGAGAAACTTTTACTCTGTTTTCTCAGCCTTTTTCCTAGAGCCGTTTAGAAGTCCCTGCAGATTTCGCTGTAAACCGAGTTGGAGCTACTCCATCCCCATATATATGTATGGAGTGGAGTTTGCACCTGAAAAGAAACTTTGTGTTCCCAACAAGCTATGTGAACTAAGGCTTTCACACACACATATCTCTCAGAACTGAGCATGTTGAGAGACGTTCGTTCATCTAGCACCAAGGGAACGGGTTGCAGGAGAAACTTTTACTCTGGTTTCTCAGTCTGTTTCCTAGTGCCGGGTTGAAGTTCCTGCAGTTTTCCCTGTAAAACCGTGTTGGTGCTAGTCCCTCCCCATATATATGTAAGGAGTGGAGTTTGCACCTGAAAAGAAACTTTGTGTTCCCAACAAGCTAGGTGAAGGACGGCTTTCACTCACATTTATCTCTCAGTACTGAGCATGTGGAGAGACTTTCGTTCATCTAGCACCAAGGGAACGGGTTGCAGGAGAAACTTTTACTCTGGTATCTCAGTCTGTTTCGTAGTGCCGGTTTGAAGTTCCTGCAGTTTTCACTGTAAAACCGAGTTGGAGCTATCCCCTAACCATATATATGTATGGAGTGGAGTTTGAAACTAAAAAGAATCTTTGTGTTCCAAAAAAGCTAGGTGAAGGACGGCTTTCACACACAATTATCCCTCAGAACTGAGCATGTGTATAGACGATCTTTCATCTAACAGCAAGGGAAAGGGTTTCAAGAGAAACTTGTACTCTGGTTTCTTAGTCTGTTTCTTAATGCCGGTTACAAGTTCCTGCAGTTTTCACTGTAAAACCGAGTTGCAGCTAGTACCTCCCCATATATACATATATGGAGTGGAGTTTGCAACTAAAAAGGAACTTTGTGTTCCCAACAAGCTAGGTGAAGGTCGGCTTTCACACACACTTATCTCTCAGAACTGAGCATGTGGAGAGACGTTCGTTCATCTAGCACCAAGGGAAAGTGTTGCAGGAGAAACTTTTACTCTGTATTCTCAGTCTGCTTCCTAGTGCCGGTTTGAAGTTCCTGCAGTTTTCACTGTAAAACCGTGTTGCAGCTAACCCCTCCCCATATATATGTAAGGAGTTTAGTTTGCAACTAAAAAGAAATTTTGTGTTCCCAAAAAGCTAGGTGAAGGACGGCTTTCACACACACTTATCTCTCAGAACTGAGCATTTGGAGAGACTATTTTTCATCTAGCACAAAAGGAACGGGTTGCAGGAGAAACTTTTACTCTGTTTTTTTAGTCTGTTTCCTAGTGCCGGTTTGAAGTTACTGCAGTTTTCACTGTAAAACCGATTTGTAGCTATTACCTCCCCATATATATGTATGGAGTGGAGTTTGCTACTAAAAAGGAACTTTGTGTTCCCAACAAGCTAGGTGAAGGACGGCTTTCACACACACATATCTCTCAGAACTGAGCATGTGGAGAGACGTTCGTTCATCTAGCACCAAGGGAAAGGGTTGCAGGAGAAAATTTTACTCTGGTTTCTCAGTCTGTTTCCTAGTGCCGGTTTGAAGTTTCTTCAGTTTTCACTGTAAAACCGTTTTGGAGCTAGTAACTCCCCTTATATATGTATGGAGTGGAGTTTGCAACTAAAAAGAAACTTTGTGTTCCCAACAAGCTAGGTGAAGGACGGCTTTCACACACACTTAACTCTCAGAACTGAGCAGGTGGCGAGACCTTCTTTCATCTAGCAGCAAGGGAACGGGTTTCAAGAGAAACATATTCTCTGTATTCTTAGTCTGTTTCCTAGGCCCGGGTAGATTTTCCTGCAGTTATCACTGTAAAACCGAGTTGCAGCTATTACCTCCCCATATATATGTATGGAGTCGAGTTTGCTACTAAAAAGAAACTTTGTGTTCCCAACAAGCTAGGTGAAGGACGGCTTTCACACAGACTTATCTCTCAGAACTGAGCATGTGGAGAGGCTTTCTTTCATCTAGCACCAAGGGAAAGGTTTGCAGGAGAAACTTTTACTCTGGTTTCTCAGTCTGTTTCCTAGTGCCGGTTTGAATTTCCTGCAGTTTTCACTGTAAAACCGAGTTGGAGCTAGTATCTGCCCATATATATGTATGGAGTTGAGTTTGCAACTAAAAAGGAACTTTGTGTTCCCAACAAGCTAGGTGAAGGACGGCTTTCACACACACTTATTTCTCAGAACTGAGCATGTGGAGAGACTTTTGTTCATCTAGCACCAAGGGAAAGGGTTGCAGGAGAAACTTTTACTCTGGTTTCTCAGTCTGTTTCCTAGTGCCGGGATGAAGTTCCTGCAGTTTTCAATGTAAAACCGTGTTGGAACTAGTACCACCCCATAAATATTTATGGACTGGAGTTTGCAACTAAAAAGAAACTTTGTGTTCCCAACAAGCTAGGTGAAGGACGGCTTTCACACACACTTATCTCTCAGAACTTAGTATGTGGAGAGACGTTCGTTCATCTAGCACCAAGGGAAAGGGTTGCAGGAGAAATTTTACCCTGATTTCTCAGTCTGTTTCCTAGTTCCGGTTAGAAGTTCCTGCAGTTTTCACTGTAAAACCGTGTTGGAGCTAGTCCCTCCCCATATATATGTATGGATTGGAGTTTGCAACTAAAAAGAAACTTTGTGTTCCCAACAAGCTAGGTGAAGGACGGCTTTCACACACACTTAACTCTCAGAACTGAGCAGGTGGCGAGACCTTCTTTCATCTAGCAGCAAGGGAACGGGTTTCAAGAGAAACATATTCTCTGTATTCTTAGTCTGTTTCCTAGGCCCGGGTAGATTTTCCTGCAGTTATCACTGTAAAACCGAGTTGCAGCTATTACCTCCCCATATATATGTATGGAGTCGAGTTTGCTACTAAAAAGAAACTTTGTGTTCCCAACAAGCTAGGTGAAGGACGGCTTTAACACAGACTTATCTCTCAGAACTGAGCATGTGGAGAGGCTTTCGTTCATCTAGCACCAAGGGAAAGGTTTGCAGGAGAAACTTTTACCCTGATTTCTCAGGCTGTTTCCAAGTGCCGGTTTGAATTTCCTGCAGTTTTCACTGTAAAACCGAGTTGGAGCTAGTATCTGCCCATATATATGTATGGAGTTGAGTTTGCAATGAAAAAGAAACTTTGTGTTCCCAACAAGCTAGTAGAAGGACGGCTTTCACACACACATATTTCTCAGAACTGAGCATGTGGAGAGACTTTTGTTCATCTAGCACCAAGGGAAAGAGTTGCAGGAGAAACTTTTACTCTGGTTTCTCAGTCTGTTTCCTAGTGCCGGGATGAAGTTCCTGCAGTTTTCAATGTAAAACAGTGTTGGAACTAGTACCACCCCATAAATATTTATGGACTGGAGTTTGCAACTAAAAAGAAACTTTGTGTTCCCAACAAGCTAGGTGAAGGACGGCTTTCACACACACTTATCTCTCAGAACTGAGCATGTGGAGAGACGTTCTTTCATTTAGCACCAAGGGAAAGGGTTGCAGGAGAAACTTTTACTCTGTTTTCTCAGCCTTTTTCCTAGAGCCGTTTAGAAGTCCCTGCAGATTTCGCTGTAAAACCGAGTTGGAGCTACTCCATCCCCATATATATGTATGGAGTGGAGTTTGCACCTGAAAAGAAACTTTGTGTTCCCAACAAGCTATGTGAACTAAGGCTTTCACACACACATATCTCTCAGAACTGAGCATGTTGAGAGACGTTCGTTCATCTAGCACCAAGGGAACGGGTTGCAGGAGAAACTTTTACTCTGGTTTCTCAGTCTGTTTCCTAGTGCCGGGTTGAAGTTCCTGCAGTTTTCCCTGTAAAACCGTGTTGGTGCTAGTCCCTCCCCATATATATGTAAGGAGTGGAGTTTGCACCTGAAAAGAAACTTTGTGTTCCCAACAAGCTAGGTGAAGGACGGCTTTCACTCACATTTATCTCTCAGTACTGAGCATGTGGAGAGACTTTCGTTCATCTAGCACCAAGGGAACGGGTTGCAGGAGAAACTTTTACTCTGGTATCTCAGTCTGTTTCGTAGTGCCGGTTTGAAGTTCCTGCAGTTTTCACTGTAAAACCGAGTTGGAGCTATCCCCTAACCATATATATGTATGGAGTGGAGTTTGAAACTAAAAAGAATCTTTGTGTTCCAAAAAAGCTAGGTGAAGGACGGCTTTCACACACAATTATCCCTCAGAACTGAGCATGTGTATAGACGATCTTTCATCTAACAGCAAGGGAAAGGGTTTCAAGAGAAACTTGTACTCTGGTTTCTTAGTCTGTTTCTTAATGCCGGTTACAAGTTCCTGCAGTTTTCACTGTAAAACCGAGTTGCAGCTAGTACCTCCCCATATATACATATATGGAGTGGAGTTTGCAACTAAAAAGGAACTTTGTGTTCCCAACAAGCTAGGTGAAGGTCGGCTTTCACACACACTTATCTCTCAGAACTGAGCATGTGGAGAGACGTTCGTTCATCTAGCACCAAGGGAAAGTGTTGCAGGAGAAACTTTTACTCTGTATTCTCAGTCTGCTTCCTAGTGCCGGTTTGAAGTTCCTGCAGTTTTCACTGTAAAACCGTGTTGCAGCTAACCCCTCCCCATATATATGTAAGGAGTTTAGTTTGCAACTAAAAAGAAATTTTGTGTTCCCAAAAAGCTAGGTGAAGGATGGCTTTCACACACACTTATCTTTCAGAACTGAGCATTTGGAGAGACTATTTTTCATCTAGCACAAAAGGAACGGGTTGCAGGAGAAACTTTTACTCTGTTTTGTTAGTCTGTTTCCTAGTGCCGGTTTGAAGTTACTGCAGTTTTCACTGTAAAACCGATTTGTAGCTATTACCTCCCCATATATATGTATGGAGTGGAGTTTGCTACTAAAAAGGAACTTTGTGTTCCCAACAAGCTAGGTGAAGGACGGCTTTCACACACACATATCTCTCAGAACTGAGCATGTGGAGAGACGTTCGTTCATCTAGCACCAAGGGAAAGGGTTGCAGGAGAAAATTTTACTCTGGTTTCTCAGTCTGTTTCCTAGTGCCGGTTTGAAGTTTCTTCAGTTTTCACTGTAAAACCGTGTTGGAGCTAGTACCTCCCCATATATATGTATGGAGTGGAGTTTGCAACTAAAAAGAAACTTTGTGTTCCCAACAAGCTAGGTGTAGGACGGCTTTCACGCACACTTTACTCTCAGAACTGAGCATGTGGAGAGACGTTCGTTCATCTAGCACCAAGGGAACGGGTTGCAGGTGAACTTTTACTCTGGACTCTCAGTCTGTTTCCTAGTGCCAGTTTGAAGTTCCTGAAGTTTTCACTGTAAAACCGAGTTGGGTCTAGTACTTCCCCATATATATGTATGGAGTGGGGTTTGCAACTAAAAAGAATATTTGTGTTCCTAACAAGCTAGGTGAAGGACGGCTTTCAGACACACTTATCTCTCACAACTGAGCATGTGGAGAGACTTTCGTTCATCTAGCACCAACGGAACGGGTTGCAGTAGAAACTTGTTCTCTGGATTCTTAGTCTGTTTCCTAGTGCCGGTTTGAAGTTACTGCAGTTTTCACAGTAAAACCGAGTTGGAGCTTGTACCTCCCCATACATATGTATGGAGTGAAGTTTGCAACTAAAGAGAAACTTTGTGTTCCCAACAAGCTAGGTGAAGGACGGGTTTCACACACACTTATCTCTCAGAACTGAGCATGTGTAGAGACGTTCGTTCATCTAGCACCAAGGGAACCGGTTGCAGGGGAAACTTTTACTCTGGTTTCTCAGTTTGTTTCCGAGTGCCGGTTTGAAGTTCCTGCAATTTTCACTGTAAAATCGAGTTGGAGCTAGTACCTCCCCATATATATGTATGGAGTGGAGTTTGGAACTAAATAGAAACTTTGTGTTCCCAACAAGCTAGGTGAAGAACGGCTTTCACACACAATTATCTCTCAAAACTGAGCATGTGGAGAGACGTTCGTTCATCTAGCACCAAGGGAACGGGTTGCAGGAGAAACTGTTACTCTGGATACTCAGTCTGTTTCCTAGTGCCTGTTTGAAGTTCCTGCAGTTTTCCCTGTAAAACCGAGTTGGAGCCAGTACTTCCTCATATATATGTATGGAGTGGAGTTTGAAACTAAAAAAAATATTTGTGTTACCTACAATCAAGGTGAAGGACGGCTTTCAAACACACTTATCTCTCAGAACTGAGCAGGTGCAGAGACGTTCGTTCATCTAACAGCAATAGAAATTGTTGCAGGAGAAACTTTTACTGTGGTTTCTCAGACTGTTTCCTAGTGCCGGTATGAAGTTAGTGCATTTTTCACTGTAAAACAGAGTTGGAGCTTGTACCTCCCCATATATATGTATGGAACGGAGTTTGCAACTGAAAAGAAACTTTGTGTTCCGAACAAGCTAGGTGAAGGACGGCTTTCACGCACACTTAACTCTCAGAACTGAGCATGTGGAGAGACGTTCGTTCATCTAGCACCAATGGAACGGGTTGCAGGGGAAACTTTTATTCTGGTTTCTCAGTCTGTTTCCTAGTGCTGGTTTGAAGTTCCTGCAGTTTTCACTGTATAACCGAGTTGGAGCCATTACCTCCCCTTATACATGTATGGAGTGGAGTTTGAAACTAAAAAAAAATTTGTGTTTCCTACAAGCAAGGTGAAGGACGGCTTTCACACACACTTATCTCTCAGAACTGAGCATGTGGAGAGACTTTCTTTCATCTAGCACGAAGGGAACGGATTGCAGGAGAAATTTTTTCTCTGATTTCTCAGTCTGTTTCCAAGTGCCGGTACGAAATTTCTGCAGGTTTCACTGTAAAACCGATTTGGAGCTAGTACCTCCCCATATATATGTATGGAATGGAGTTTGCAACTAAAAAGAAACTTTGTGTTCCCAACAAGCTAGGTGAAGGACGGCTTTCACACACACTTAACTCTCAGAACTGAGCAGGTGGCGAGACCTTCTTTCATCAAGCAGCAAGGGAACGGGTTTCAAGAGAAACATATTCTCTGTATTCTTAGTCTGTTTCCTAGGCCCGGGTAGATTTTCCTGCAGTTATCACTGTAAAACCGAGTTGCAGCTATTACCTCCCCATATATATGTATGGAGTCGAGTTTGCTACTAAAAAGAAACTTTGTGTTCCCAACAAGCTAGGTGAAGGACGGCTTTAACACAGACTTATCTCTCAGAACTGAGCATGTGGAGAGGCTTTCGTTCATCTAGCACCAAGGGAAAGGTTTGCAGGAGAAACTTTTACTCTGGTTTCTCAGTCTGTTTCCTAGTGCCTATTTGAAGTTCCTGCAGTTTTCACTGTAAAACCGAGTTGGAGCTAGTATCTGCCCATATATATGTATGGAGTTGAGTTTGCAACGAAAAAGAAACTTTGTGTTCCCAACAAGCTAGTTGAAGGACGGCTTTCACACACATTTATTTCTCAGAACTGAGCATGTGGAGAGACTTTTGTTCATCTAGCACCAAGGGAAAGGGTTGCAGGAGAAAATTGTACTCTGATTTCTCAGTCTGTTTCCTAGTTCCGGTTAGAAGTTCCTGCAGTTTTCACTGTAAAACCGAGTTGGAGCTAGTCCCTACCCATATATATGTATGGATTGGATTTTGCAACTAAAAAGAAACTTTGTGTTCCCAACAAGCTAGGTGAAGGACGGCTTTCACACACACTTAACTCTCAGAACTGAGCAGGTGGCGAGACCTTCTTTCATCTAGCAGCAAGGGAACGGGTTTCAAGAGAAACATATTCTCTGTATTCTTAGTCTGTTTCCTAGGCCCGGGTAGATTTTCCTGCAGTTATCACTGTAAAACCGAGTTGCAGCTATTACCTCCCCATATATATGTATGAGTCGAGTTTGCTACTAAAAAGAAACTTTGTGTTCCCAACAAGCTAGGTGAAGGACGGCTTTCACACAGACTTATCTCTCAGAACTGAGCATGTGGAGAGGCTTTCTTTCATCTAGCACCAAGGGAAAGGTTTGCAGGAGAAACTTTTACTCTGGTTTCTCAGTCTGTTTCCTAGTGCCGGTTTGAATTTCCTGCAGTTTTCACTGTAAAACCGAGTTGGAGCTAGTATCTGCCCATATATATGTATGGAGTTGAGTTTGCAACGAAAAAGAAACTTTGTGTTCCCAACAAGCTAGTTGAAGGACGGCTTTCACACACACTTATTTCTCAGAACTGAGCATGTGGAGAGACTTTTGTTCATCTAGCACCAAGGGAAAGGGTTGCAGGAGAAACTTTTACTCTGGTTTCTCAGTCTGTTTCCTAGTGCCGGGATGAAGTTCCTGCAGTTTTTAATGTAAAACCGTGTTGGAACTAGTACCACCCCATAAATATTTATGGACTGGAGTTTGCAACTAAAAAGAAACTTTGTGTTCCCAACAAGCTAGGTGAAGGACGGCTTTCACACACACTTATCTCTCAGAACTTAGTATGTGGAGAGACGTTCGTTCATCTAGCACGAAGGGAAAGGGTTGCAGGAGAAATTTTACTCTGATTTCTCAGTCTGTTTCCTAGTTCCGGTTAGAAGTTCCTGCAGTTTTCACTGTAAAACCGAGTTGGAGCTAGTCCCTCCCCATATATATGTATGGATTGGAGTTTGCAACTAAAAAGAAACTTTGTGTTCCCAACAAGCTAGGTGAAGGACGGCTTTCACACACACTTAACTCTCAGAACTGAGCAGGTGGCGAGACCTTCTTTCATCTAGCAGCAAGGGAACGGGTTTCAAGAGAAACATATTCTCTGTATTCTTAGTCTGTTTCCTAGGCCCGGGTAGATTTTCCTGCAGTTATCACTGTAAAACCGAGTTGCAGCTATTACCTCCCCATATATATGTATGGAGTCGAGTTTGCTACTAAAAAGAAACTTTGTGTTCCCAACAAGCTAGGTGAAGGACGGCTTTAACACAGACTTATCTCTCAGAACTGAGCATGTGGAGAGGCTTTCGTTCATCTAGCACCAAGGGAAAGGTTTGCAGGAGAAAGTTTTACTCTGATTTCTCAGGCTGTTTCCAAGTGCCGGTTTGAATTTCCTGCAGTTTTCACTGTAAAACCGAGTTGGAGCTAGTATCTGCCCATATATATGTATGGAGTTGAGTTTGCAATGAAAAAGAAACTTTGTGTTCCCAACAAGCTAGTAGAAGGACGGCTTTCACACACACATATTTCTCAGAACTGAGCATGTGGAGAGACTTTTGTTCATCTAGCACCAAGGGAAAGAGTTGCAGGAGAAACTTTTACTCTGGGTTCTCAGTCTGTTTCCTAGTGCCGGGATGAAGTTCCTGCAGTTTTCAATGTAAAACAGTGTTGGAACTAGTACCACCCCATAAATATTTATGGACTGGAGTTTGCAACTAAAAAGAAACTTTGTGTTCCCAACAAGCTAGGTGAAGGACGGCTTTCACACACACTTATCTCTCAGAACTGAGCATGTGGAGAGACGTTCTTTCATTTAGCACCAAGGGAAAGGGTTGCAGGAGAAACTTTTACTCTGTTTTCTCAGCCTTTTTCCTAGAGCCGGTTAGAAGTCCCTGCAGATTTCGCTGTAAAACCGAGTTGGAGCTACTCCATCCCCATATATATGTATGGAGTGGAGTTTGCACCTGAAAAGAAACTTTGTGTTCCCAACAAGCTATGTGAACTAAGGCTTTCACACACACATATCTCTCAGAACTGAGCATGTTGAGAGACGTTCGTTCATCTAGCACCAAGGGAACGGGTTGCAGGAGAAACTTTTACTCTGGTTTCTCAGTCTGTTTCCTAGTGCCGGGTTGAAGTTCCTGCAGTTTTCCCTGTAAAACCGTGTTGGTGCTAGTCCCTCCCCATATATATGTAAGGAGTGGAGTTTGCACCTGAAAAGAAACTTTGTGTTCCCAACAAGCTAGGTGAAGGACGGCTTTCACTCACATTTATCTCTCAGTACTGAGCATGTGGAGAGACTTTCGTTCATCTAGCACCAAGGGAACGGGTTGCAGGAGAAACTTTTACTCTGGTATCTCAGTCTGTTTCGTAGTGCCGGTTTGAAGTTCCTGCAGTTTTCACTGTAAAACCGAGTTGGAGCTATCCCCTAACCATATATATGTATGGAGTGGAGTTTGAAACTAAAAAGAATCTTTGTGTTCCAAAAAAGCTAGGTGAAGGACGGCTTTCACAAACAATTATCCCTCAGAACTGAGCATGTGTATAGACGATCTTTCATCTAACAGCAAGGGAAAGGGTTTCAAGAGAAACTTGTACTCTGGTTTCTTAGTCTGTTTCTTAATGCCGGTTACAAGTTCCTGCAGTTTTCACTGTAAAACCGAGTTGCAGCTAGTACCTCCCCATATATACATATATGGAGTGGAGTTTGCAACTAAAAAGGAACTTTGTGTTCCCAACAAGCTAGGTGAAGGTCGGCTTTCACACACACTTATCTCTCAGAACTGAGCATGTGGAGAGACGTTCGTTCATCTAGCACCAAGGGAAAGTGTTGCAGGAGAAACTTTTACTCTGTATTCTCAGTCTGCTTCCTAGTGCCGGTTTGAAGTTCCTGCAGTTTTCACTGTAAAACCGTGTTGCAGCTAACCCCTCCCCATATATATGTAAGGAGTTTAGTTTGCAACTAAAAAGAAATTTTGTGTTCCCAAAAAGCTAGGTGAAGGACGGCTTTCACACACACTTATCTCTCAGAACTGAGCATTTGGAGAGACTATTTTTCATCTAGCACAAAAGGAACGGGTTGCAGGAGAAACTTTTACTCTGTTTTGTTAGTCTGTTTCCTAGTGCCGGTTTGAAGTTACTGCAGTTTTCACTGTAAAACCGATTTGTAGCTATTACCTCCCCATATATATGTATGGAGTGGAGTTTGCTACTAAAAAGGAACTTTGTGTTCCCAACAAGCTAGTTGAAGGACGGCTTTCACACACACATATCTCTCAGAACTGAGCATGTGGAGAGACGTTCGTTCATCTAGCACCAAGGGAAAGGGTTGCAGGAGAAAATTTTACTCTGGTTTCTCAGTCTGTTTCCTAGTGCCGGTTTGAAGTTTCTTCAGTTTTCACTGTAAAACCGTGTTGGAGCTAGTACCTCCCCATATATATGTATGGAGTGGAGTTTGCAACTAAAAAGAAACTTTGTGTTCCCAACAAGCTAGGTGTAGGACGGCTTTCACGCACACTTTACTCTCAGAACTGAGCATGTGGAGAGACGTTCGTTCATCTAGCACCAAGGGAACGGGTTGCAGGTGAACTTTTACTCTGGACTCTCAGTCTGTTTCCTAGTGCCAGTTTGAAGTTCCTGAAGTTTTCACTGTAAAACCGAGTTGGGTCTAGTACTTCCCCATATATATGTATGGAGTGGGGTTTGCAACTAAAAAGAATATTTGTGTTCCTAACAAGCTAGGTGAAGGACGGCTTTCAGACACACTTATCTCTCACAACTGAGCATGTGGAGAGACTTTCGTTCATCTAGCACCAACGGAACGGGTTGCAGTAGAAACTTGTTCTCTGGATTCTTAGTCTGTTTCCTAGTGCCGGTTTGAAGTTACTGCAGTTTTCACAGTAAAACCGAGTTGGAGCTTGTACCTCCCCATACATATGTATGGAGTGAAGTTTGCAACTAAAGAGAAACTTTGTGTTCCCAACAAGCTAGGTGAAGGACGGGTTTCACACACACTTATCTCTCAGAACTGAGCATGTGTAGAGACGTTCGTTCATCTAGCACCAAGGGAACCGGTTGCAGGGGAAACTTTTACTCTGGTTTCTCAGTTTGTTTCCGAGTGCCGGTTTGAAGTTCCTGCAATTTTCACTGTAAAATCGAGTTGGAGCTAGTACCTCCCCATATATATGTATGGAGTGGAGTTTGGAACTAAATAGAAACTTTGTGTTCCCAACAAGCTAGGTGAAGAACGGCTTTCACACACAATTATCTCTCAAAACTGAGCATGTGGAGAGACGTTCGTTCATCTAGCACCAAGGGAACGGGTTGCAGGAGAAACTGTTACTCTGGATACTCAGTCTGTTTCCTAGTGCCTGTTTGAAGTTCCTGCAGTTTTCCCTGTAAAACCGAGTTGGAGCCAGTACTTCCTCATATATATGTATGGAGTGGAGTTTGAAACTAAAAAAAATATTTGTGTTACCTACAATCAAGGTGAAGGACGGCTTTCAAACACACTTATCTCTCAGAACTGAGCATGTGGAGAGACGTTAGTTCATCTAGCAGCAAAGGAAATTGTTGCAGGAGAAACTTTTACTGTGGTTTCTCAGACTGTTTCCTAGTGCCGGTATGAAGTTAGTGCATTTTTCACTGTAAAACAGAGTTGGAGCTTGTACCTCCCCATATATATATATGGAATGGAGTTTGCAACTGAAAAGAAACTTTGTGTTCCGAACAAGCTAGGTGAAGGACGGCTTTCACGCACACTTAACTCTCAGAACTGAGCATGTGGAGAGACGTTCGTTCATCTAGCAGCAAGGGAACGGATTGCCGGTGAAACTTTTACTCTTGATTCTCAGTCTGTTTCCTAGTGCCGGTTTGAAGTTCCTGCAGTTTTCACTGTAAAACCGAGTTGGAGTTAGTACCTCCCCATATATATGTATGGACTGGAGTTTGCAACTAAAAAGAATATTTGTGTTCCCAACAAGCTAGGTGAAGTACGGCTTTCAGACACACTTATCTCTCAGAACTGAGCATGTGGAGAGACTTTCGTTCATCTAGCACCAAGGGAACGGGTTGCAGTAGAAACTTGTACTCTGGTTTTTTAGTCTGTTTCCTAGTGCCGGATTGAAGTTACTGCAGTTTTCACTATAAAACCGAGTTGTAGCTAGTACCTCCCCATATATATGTATGGAGTGGAGTTTGCAACTATAAAGAAACATTGTGTTCCCAAAAAGCTAGGTGAAGGACGGCTTTCACACACACTTATCTCTCAGAACTGAGCATGTGGAGAGACGTTCGTTCATCTAGCAGCAAGGGAACGGGTTGCAGGGGAAATTTTTACTCTTGTTTCTCAGTCTGTTTCCTCGTGCCGGTTGGAAGTTCCTGCAGTTTTCACTGTAAAACGAGTTGGAGCTAACCCCTCCCCATATATATGTAAGGTGTGGAGTTTGCAACTAAAAAGAAAATTTGTGTTCCCAACAAGCTATGTGAAGGACGGCTTTCACGCACAATTATCTCTCAGAACTGAGCATGTGGAGAGACGTTCGTTCATCTAGCACCAATGGAACGGGTTGCAGGGGAAACTTTTATTCTGGTTTCTCAGTCTGTTTCCTAGTGCTGGTTTGAAGTTCCTGCAGTTTTCACTGTAT
Organism: Camelus dromedarius; assembly: GCF_036321535.1. Lineage (NCBI taxonomy): Eukaryota > Metazoa > Chordata > Mammalia > Artiodactyla > Camelidae > Camelus > Camelus dromedarius. The sequence goes on from NW_026989839.1 coordinate 3,296,000, forward strand.
AACCGAGTTGGAGCCATTACCTCCCCTTATACATGTATGGAGTGGAGTTTGAAACTAAAAAAAAATTTGTGTTTCCTACAAGCAAGGTGAAGGACGGCTTTCACACACACTTATCTCTCAGAACTGAGCATGTGGAGAGACTTTCTTTCATCTAGCAGGAAGGGAACGGATTGCAGGAGAAATTTTTTCTCTGATTTCTCAGTCTGTTTCCTAGGGCCGGTACGAAATTTCTGCAGGTTTCACTGTAAAACCGATTTGGAGCTAGTACCTCCCCATATATATGTATGGAATGGAGTTTGCAACTAAAAAGAAACTTTGTGTTCCCAACAAGCTAGGTGAAGGACGGCTTTCACACACAATTATCTCTCAGAACTGAGCATGTGGAGAGATGTTCATTCAACTAGCACCAAGTGAACGGGTGGCAGGAGAAATTTTTACTCTTGTTTCTCAGTCTGTTTCCTAGTGCCGGTTTGAAGATCCTGCAGTTTTCACTGTAAAACCGAGTTGAAGCTAGTACCATCCCATATATATGTATGGAGTGGAGTTGGCAACTAAAAAGAATCTTTGTGTTCCCAAAAGCTAGGTGAAGGACGGCTTTCACGCACACTGAACTCTCAGAACTGAGCATGTGGAGAGACTTTCGTTCATCTAGCAGCAAGGGAACGGGTTGCAGGTGAAACTTTTACTCTGGTTTCTCAGTCTGTTTCCTAGTTCCGGTTTGAATTTCCTGCAGTTTTCACTGTAAAATCGAGTTGGAGCTAGTACCTCCTCATATATATGTAAGGAGTGGAGTTTGCAACTAAAAAAATATTTGTGTTCCCAACAAGCTAGTTGAAGGACGGCTTTCAGACACACTTATCTCTCAGAAATGAGCATGTGGAGAGACTTTCGTTCATCTAGCTCCAACGGAACGGGTTGCAGTAGAAAGTTGTACTCTGGTTTCTTAGTCTGTTTCCTAGGGCCGGTTTGAAGTTACTGCAGTTTTCACTGTAAAACCGAGGTGTAGCTTGTACCTCCCCAGATATATGTATGGAGTGGATTTTGAAACTAAAAAGGAATTTTGTGTTCCCAACAAGCTAGGTGAAGAACGGGTTTCACACACACTTATCTCTCAGAACTGAGCATGTAGAGACGTTCTTTCATCTGGCAGCAAGGGAACGGGTTGCAGGGGAAACTTTTACTCTTGTTTCTCATTCTGTTTCCTCGTGCCGGTTGGAAGTTCTTGCAGTTTTCACTGTAAAACGAGTTGGATCTAGTACCTCCGCATATATATGTATGGAGTGGAGTTTGCACCTGAAAAGATTCTTTGTGTTCCCAACAAGCTAGGTGAAGGACGGCTTTCACACACACTTATCTCTCAGAATTTAGTATGTGGAGAGACTTTTGTTCATCTAGCACCAAGGGAACGGATTGCAGGGAAACTTGTACTCTGGTTTCTTAGTCTGTTTCCTAGTGCCGGTTTGATGTTCCTGCAGTTTTCACTGTAAAACCGAGTTGGAGCTTGTACATCCACATATATATGTATGGAGTCAAGTTTGCAACTAAAAAGAACCTTTTTGTTCCCAACAAGATAGGTGAAGGACGGCTTTCACGCACACATATCTCTCAGAACTGAGCATGTGGAGAGACGTTCGTTCATCTAGCACCAAGTGAACGGGTTGCAGGAGAAACTTTTACTCTGGTTTCTCAGACTGTTTCCTAGTGCCGGTATGAAGTTCCTGCAGTTTTCACTGTAAACACGGGTTGAAGCTAGTACCATCCCATATATATGTATGGAGTGGAGTTTGCAACTAAAAAGAAACTTTGTGTTCCCTACAAGCTATGTGAAGGACGGCTTTCACGCACACCTAAGTCTCAGAACTGAGCATGTGGAGAGACTTTCGTTCATCTAGCAGCAAGGGAACGGTTTGCCGGTGAAACTTTTACTCTGGGTTCTCAGTCTGTTTCCTAGTGCCGGTTTGAAGTTACTGCAGTTTTCACTGAAAAACCGAGTTGTAGCTAGTACCTCCCCATATATATGTATGGAGTGGAGTTTGCAACTAAAAAGGAACTTTGTGTTCCCAACAAGCTAGGTGAAGGACGGCTTTCACTCACATTTATCTCTCAGTACTGAGCATGTGGAGAGACTTTCGTTCATCTAGCACCAAGGGAACGGGTTGCAGGAGAAACTTTTACTCTGGTATCTCAGTCTGTTTCGTAGTGCCGGTTTGAAGTTCCTGCAGTTTTCACTGTAAAACCGAGTTGGAGCTATCCCCTAACCATATATATGTATGGAGTGGAGTTTAAAACTAAAAAGAATCTTTGTGTTCCAAAAAAGCTAGGTGAAGGACGGCTTTCACACACAATTATCCCTCAGAACTGAGCATGTGTATAGACGATCTTTCATCTAACAGCAAGGGAAAGGGTTTCAAGAGAAACTTGTACTCTGGTTTCTTAGTCTGTTTCTTAATGCCGGTTACAAGTTCCTGCAGTTTTCACTGTAAAACCGAGTTGCAGCTAGTACCTCCCCATATATACATATATGGAGTGGAGTTTGCAACTAAAAAGGAACTTTGTGTTCCCAACAAGCTAGGTGAAGGACGGCTTTCACACACACTTATTTCTCAGAACTGAGCATGTGGAGAGACTTTTGTTCATCTAGCACCAAGGGAAAGGGTTGCAGGAGAAACTTTTACTCTGGTTTCTCAGTCTGTTTCCTAGTGCCGGGATGAAGTTCCTGCAGTTTTCAATGTAAAACCGTGTTGGAACTAGTACCACCCCATAAATATTTATGGACTGGAGTTTGCAACTAAAAAGAAACTTTGTGTTCCCAACAAGCTAGGTGAAGGACGGCTTTCACACACAATTATCTCTCAGAACTAAGTATGTGGAGAGACGTTCGTTCATCTAGCACCAAGGGAAAGGGTTGCAGGAGAAATTTTACTCTGATTTCTCAGTCTGTTTCCTAGTTCCGGTTAGAAGTTCCTGCAGTTTTCACTGTAAAACCGAGTTGGAGCTAGTCCCTCCCCATATATATGTATGGATTGGAGTTTGCAACTAAAAAGAAACTTTGTGTTCCCAACAAGCTAGGTGAAGGACGGCTTTCACACACACTTAACTCTCAGAACTGAGCAGGTGGCGAGACCTTCTTTCATCTAGCAGCAAGGGAACGGGTTTCAAGAGAAACATATTCTCTGTATTCTTAGTCTGTTTCCTAGGCCCGGGTAGATTTTCCTGCAGTTATCACTGTAAAACCGAGTTGCAGCTATTACCTCCCCATATATATGTATGGAGTCGAGTTTGCTACTAAAAAGAAACTTTGTGTTCCCAACAAGCTAGGTGAAGGACGGCTTTCACACACACTTATCTCTCAGAACTGAGCATGTGGAGAGGCTTTCGTTCATCTAGCACCAAGGGAAAGGTTTGCAGGAGAAACTTTTACCCTGATTTCTCAGGCTGTTTCCAAGTGCCGGTTTGAATTTCCTGCAGTTTTCACTGTAAAACCGAGTTGGAGCTACTATCTGCCCATATATATGTATGGAGTTGAGTTTGCAATGAAAAAGAAACTTTGTGTTCCCAACAAGCTAGTAGAAGGACGGCTTTCACACACACATATTTCTCAGAACTGAGCATGTGGAGAGACTTTTGTTCATCTAGCACCAAGGGAAAGAGTTGCAGGAGAAACTTTTACTCTGGTTTCTCAGTCTGTTTCCTAGTGCCGGGATGAAGTTCCTGCAGTTTTCAATGTAAAACAGTGTTGGAACTAGTACCACCCCATAAATATTTATGGACTGGAGTTTGCAACTAAAAAGAAACTTTGTGTTCCCAACAAGCTAGTAGAAGGACGGCTTTCACACACACATATTTCTCAGAACTGAGCATGTGGAGAGACGTTCGTTCATCTAGCACCAAGGGAACGGGTTGCAGGAGAAACTGTTACTCTGGATACTCAGTCTGTTTCCTAGTGCCTGTTTGAAGTTCCTGCAGTTTTCCCTGTAAAACCGAGTTGGAGCCAGTACTTCCTCATATATATGTATGGAGTGGAGTTTGAAACTAAAAAAAATATTTGTGTTACCTACAATCAAGGTGAAGGACGGCTTTCAAACACACTTATCTCTCAGAACTGAGCATGTGGAGAGACGTTAGTTCATCTAGCAGCAAAGGAAATTGTTGCAGGAGAAACTTTTACTGTGGTTTCTCAGACTGTTTCCTAGTGCCGGTATGAAGTTAGTGCATTTTTCACTGTAAAACAGAGTTGGAGCTTGTACCTCCCCATATATATGTATGGAATGGAGTTTGCAACTGAAAAGAAACTTTGTGTTCCGAACAAGCTAGGTGAAGGACGGCTTTCACGCACACTTAACTCTCAGAACTGAGCATGTGGAGAGACGTTCGTTCATCTAGCAGCAAGGGAACGGATTGCCGGTGAAACTTTTACTCTTGATTCTCAGTCTGTTTCCTAGTGCCGGTTTGAAGTTCCTGCAGTTTTCACTGTAAAACCGAGTTGGAGTTAGTACCTCCCCATATATATGTATGGACTGGAGTTTGCAACTAAAAAGAATATTTGTGTTCCCAACAAGCTAGGTGAAGTACGACTTTCACACACAGTTATCATTCAGAACTGAGCATGTGGAGAGATGTTGGTTCATCTAGCACCAAGGTAACAGGTTGCAGGAGAAACTTTTACTCTGGTTTCTCAGTCTGTTTCCTACTGCCAGTTTGAAGTTCCTGCAGTTTTCCCTGTAAAACTGTTTTGGAGCTAGTACCTCCCCATATATATGTATGGACTGGAGTTTGCAACTAAAAAGAATCTTTGTGTTCCCAACAAGCTAGTTGAAGGACGACTTTCACACACAGTTATCATTCAGAACTGAGCATGTGGAGAGATGTTGGTTCATCTAGCACCAAGGTAACAGGTTGCAGGAGAAACTTTTACTCTGGTTTCTCAGTCTGTTTCCTACTGCCAGTTTGAAGTTCCTGCAGTTTTCCCTGTAAAACGGTTTTGGAGCTAGTACCTCCCCATATATATGTATGGAGTGGAGTTTGCACCTGAAAAGAAACCTTGTGTTCCCAACAAGCAAGGTGAAGGATGGCTTTCACACAAACTTATCTCTCAGAACTGAGCATGTGGAGAGACGTACGTTCATGTGGCACCAAGGGAAAGGGTTGCAGGAGAAACTTTTACTGTGTTTTCTCAGTCTGTTTCCTACTAACGTTTTGAAGTTCATGCAGTTTTCACTGTAAAACTGAGTTGGAGCTAGTGCCTCCCCATATATATGTATGGAGTGGAGTTTGCACCTGAAAAGAATCTTGGTGTTCCCTAAAAAGCTAGGTAAAGTACGGCTTTCAAACCCACTTATCTCTCACAACTGAGCATGTAGAGAGACGTCCGTTCATCTAGCACCAAGGGAACGTGTTGCAGGAGAAACTTTTACTTTGGTTTCTCAGTCTGTTTCCTAGTGCCGAATTGAAGTTCCTGCAGTTTTCACTGTAAAACCGAGTTGGAGCTAGTCCCTCCCCATACATATGTATGGAGTGGAGTTTGCTCCTGAAAAGAAACTTTGTGTTCCCAACAAGCTAGGTGAAGGAAGGCTTTCACACACACTTAACTCTCAGAACTGAGCAGGTGTAGAGACGTTCTTTCAACTAGTAGCAAGGGAACGGGTTGAAGAGATACTTGTACTCTGGTTTCTCAGTCTGTTTCCTAGTGCCGGGTTGAAGTTCCTGCAGTTTTCGCTGTAAAACCGAGTTGGAGCTACTCCCTCCCCATACATATGTATGGAGTGGAGTTTGCTCCTGAAAAGAAACTTTGTGTTCCCAACAAGCTAGGTGAAGGAAGGCTTTCATACACACTTAACTCTCAGAACTGAGCAGGTGTAGAGACGTTCTTTCATCTAGCAGCAAGGGAACGGGTTTCAAGAGAAACATATTCTCTGTATTCTTAGTCTGTTTCCTAGTGCCGGGTAGATTTTCCTGCAGTTATCTCTGTAAAACCGAGTTGCAGCTATTACCTCCCCTTATATATGTATGGAGTCGAGTTTGCTACTAAAAAGAAACTTTGTGATCCCAACAAGCAAGGGGAAGGGCGGCTTTCACACAGACTTATTTCTCAGAACTGAGCATGTGGAGAGACTTTTGTTCATCTAGCACCAAGGGAACGGGTTGCAGGAGAAACTTTTACTCTGGGTTCTCAGTCTGTTTCCTAGTGCCGGGATGAAGTTCCTGCAGTTTTCAATGTAAAACAGTGTTGGAGCTAGTACCACCCCATAAATATTTATGGACTGGAGTTTGCAAATATAAAGAAACATTGTGTTCCCAACAAGCTAGGTGAAGGACGGCTTTCACACACACTTATCTCTCAGAACTGAGCATGTGGAGAGACGTTCGTTCATGTAGCACCAAGGAAACGGTTTGCAGGAGAAACTTTTACTCTGGTTTCTCAGTCTGTTTCCTAGTGCAAGGTTGAAATTCTTGCAGTTTTCCCTGTAAAACCGAGTTGGAGCTAGTCCCTCCCCATATATATGTAAGGAGTGGAGTTTGCACCTGAAAAGAAACTTTGTGTTCCCAACAAGCTAGGTGAAGGACGGCATTCACACACTTATTTCTCTCAGAACTGAGCATGTGGAGAGACGTACGTTCATCTAGCACCAAGGGAAAGTGTTGCAGGAGAAACTATTACTCTGGTTTCTCAGTCTGTTTCCTAGTGCCGGTTTGAATTACCTGAAGATTTCTCTGTAAAACCGAGTTGGAACTGTCTCCTCCCCATATATGTGTATGGAGAGGAGTTTGGAACTAAAAAGAAACTTTGTGTTCCCAAAAAGCTAGGTGAAGGACGGCTTACACACACACTTATCCCTCAGAACTGAGCATGTGGAGAGACATTCTTTCATCTAGCAGCAAGGGAACGGGTTGCAATAGAAACTTGTTCTCTGGTTTCTTAGTCTGTTTCCTAGAGTCGGTTAGAAGTTCCCGCAGTTTTCACTGTAAAACCGAGTTGGAGCTAGTACCTCCCCATAAATATATGTATGGAGTGGAGTTTGCACCTGAAAAGAAACTTTGTGTTCCCAACAAGCTAGGTAAAGGACAGATTCCACACACACTTATCTCTCAGAACTTAGTATGTGGAGAGACGTTCGTTCATCTAGCACCAAGGGAAAGGGTTGCAGGAGAAATTTTCCTCTGATTTCTCAGTCTGTTTCCTAGTTACGGTTAGAAGTTCCTGCAGTTTTCACTGTAAAACCGAGTTGGAGCTAGTCCCTACCCATATATATGTATGGATTGGAGTTTGCAACTAAAAAGAAACTTTGTGTTCCCAAAAAGCTAGGTGAAGGACGGCTTTCACACACACTTAACTCTCAGAACTGAGCAGGTGGCGAGACCTTCTTTCATCTAGCAGCAAGGGAACGGGTTTCAAGAGAAACATATTCTCTGTATTCTTAGTCTGTTTCCTAGGCCCGGGTAGATTTTCCTGCAGTTATCACTGTAAAACCGTGTTGCAGCTATTACCTCCCTATATATATGTATGGAGTCATGTTTGCTACTAAAAAGAAACTTTGTGTTCCCAACAAGCTAGGTGAAGGACGGCTTTCACACAGACTTATCTCTCAGAATTGAGCATGTGGAGAGGCTTTCGTTCATCTAGCACCAAGGGAAAGGTTTGCAGGAGAAACTTTTACTCTGGTTTCTCAGTCTGTATCCTAGTGCCGGTTTGAAGTTCCTGCAGTTTTCACTGTAAAACCGAGTTGGAGCTAGTATCTGCCCATATATATGTATGGAGTTGAGTTTGCAACAAAAAAGAAACTTTGTGTTCCCAACAAGCTAGTTGAAGGACGGCTTTCACACACACTTATTTCTCTCAGAACTGAGCATGTGGAGAGACGTACGTTCATCTAGCACCAAGGGAAAGTGTTGCAGGAGAAACTATTACTCTGGTTTATCAGCCTGTTTCCTAGAGCCGGTTAGAAGTTCCTGCAGTTTTCACTGTAAAACCGAGTTGGAGCTAGTACCTACCCATATATATGTATGGAGTGCAGTTTGCACCTGAAAAGAAACTTTGTGTTCCCAACAAGCTAGGTGAAGGAAGGCTTTCACACACACTTATCTCTCAGAACTGAGCATGTGAAGAGAAGTTCTTTCATCTAGCACCAAGGGAAAGTGTTGCAGGAGAAACTTTTACTAAGGTTTCTCAGCCTGTTTCCTAGAGCCGGTTAAAAGATCCTTCAGTTTTCACTGTAAAACCGAGTTGGGTCTAGTACCTCCCCATATATATGTATGGAGTGGAGTTTGCAACTAAAAAGAATCTTTGTGTTCCCAACAAGCTAGTTGAAGGACGGCTTTCACACACAGTTATCATTCAGAACTGAGCATGTGGAGAGATGTTGGTTCATCTAGCACCAAGGTAACAGGTTGCAGGAGAAACTTTTACTCTGGTTTCTCAGTCTGTTTCCTACTGCCAGTTTGAAGTTCCTGCAGTTTTCCCTGTAAAACGGTGTTGGAGCTAGTACCTCCCCATATATATGTATGGATTGGAGTTTGCACCTGAAAAGAAACCTTGTGTTCCCAACAAGCTAGGTGAAGGTCGGCTTTCACACACACTTAACTCTCAGAACTGAGCAGATGGCGAGAACTTCTTTCATCTAGCAGCAAGGGAACGGGTTTCAAGAGAAACATATTCTCTGTATTCTTAGTCTGTTTCCTAGGCCCGGGTAGATTTTCCTGCAGTTATCACTGTAAAACCGTGTTGCAGCTATTACCTCCCCATATATATATATGGAGTCGAGTTTGCTACTAAAAAGAAACTTTGTGTTCCCAACAAGCTAGGTGAAGGACGGCATTCACACAGACATATCTCTCAGAACTGAGCATGTGGAGAGGCTTTCGTTCATCTAGCACCAAGGGAAAGGTTTGCAGGAGAAACTTTTACTCTGGTTTCTCAGTCTGTTTCCTAGTGCCGGTTGAAGTTTCTGCAGTTTTCACTGTAAAACCAAGTTGGAGTTAGTACCTACCCATATATATGTATGGAGTGGAGTTTGCACCTGAAAAGAAACTTTGTGTTCCCAACAAGCTAGGTGAAGGAAGGATTTCACACACACTTATCTCTCAGAACTGAGCATGTGGAGAGACGTTCGTTCATCTAGCACCAAGGGAAAGTGTTGCAGGAGAAACTTTTACTCTGGTTTCTCAGCCTGTTTCCTAGAGCCGGTTAAAAGATCCTGCAGTTTTCACTGTAAAACCGAGTTGGGGCTAGTACCTCCCCATATATATGTATGGAGTGTAGTTTGCACCTGAAAAGAAATTTTGTGTTCCCAACAAGCTAAGTGAAGGAAGGCTTTCAAACACAATTATCTCTCAGACCTGAGTATGTGGAGAGACGTTCGTTCATCTAGCAGCAAGGGAACGGGATGCAGGTGAAACTTTTACTCTTTTTTCTCAGTCTGTTTCCTAGTGCCGGGTTGAAGTTCCTGCAGTTTTCACTGTAAAGCCGAGTTGGAGCTTGTACCTCCCCATATATATGTATGGAGTGGAGTTTGCAACTAAAAAGAATCTTTGTGTTCCCAACAAGCTAGTTGAAGGATGGCTTTCACACACAGTTATCATTCAGAACTGGGCATGTGTAGAGATGTTGGTTCATCTAGCACCAAGGTAACAGGTTGCAGGAGAAACTTTTACTCTGGTTTCTCAGTCTGTTTCCTACTGCCAGTTTGAAGTTCCTGCAGTTTTCCCTGTAAAACGGTGTTGGAGCTAGTACCTCCCCATATATATGTATGGAGTGGAGTTTGCACCTGAATAGAAACCTTGTGTTCCCAACAAGCAAGGTGAAGGATGGCTTTCACACAAACTTATCTCTCAGAACTGAGCATGTGGAGAGACGATCATTCATCTAGCACAAATGGAACGGGTTGCAGGAGAAACTTTTACTGTGTTTTCTCAGTCTGTTTCCTACTAACGTTTTGAAGTTCATGCAGTTTTCACTGTAAAACTGATTTGGAGCTAGTGCCTCCCCATATATATGTATGGAGTGGAGTTTGCACCTGAAAAGAATCTTGGTGTTCCCTAAAAAGCTAGGTAAAGTACGGCTTTCAAACCCACTTATCTCTCACAACTGAGCATGTAGAGAGACGTCCGTTCATCTAGCACCAAGGGAACGTGTTGCAGGAGAAACTTTTACTTTGGTTTCTCAGTCTGTTTCCTAGTGCCGAATTGAATTTCCTGCAGTTTTCACTGTAAAACCGAGTTGGAGCTAGTCCCTCCCCATACATATGTATGGAGTGGAGTTTGCTCCTGAAAAGAAACTTTGTGTTCTCAACAAGCTAGGTGAAGGAAGGCTTTCACACACACTTAACTCTCAGAACTGAGCAGCTGTAGAGACGTTCTTTCATCTAGTAGCAAGGGAACGGGTTGAAGAGATACTTGTACTCTGGTTTCTCAGTCTGTTTCCTAGTGCCGGGTTGAAGTTCCTGCAGTTTTCGCTGTAAAACCGAGTTGGAGCTACACCCTCCCCATACATATGTATGGAGTGGAGTTTGCTCCAGAAAAGAAACTTTGTGTTCCCAACAAGCTAGGTGAAGGAAGGCTTTCACACTCACTTAACTCTCAGAACTAAGCAGGTGTAGAGACGTTCTTTCATCTAGAGGCAAGGGAACGGGTTTCAAGAGAAACATATTCTCTGTATTTTTAGTCTGTTTCATAGTGCCGGGTAGATTTACCTGCAGTTATCACTGTAAAACCGGGTTGCAGCTATTACCTCCCCTTATATATGTATGGAGTCGAGTTTGCTACTAAAAAGAAACTTTGTGTTCCCAACAAGCTAGGTGAAGGGCGGCTTTCACACAGACTTATCTCTCAGAACTGAGCATGTGGAGAGGCTTTCGTTCATCTAGCACCAAGGGAAAGGTTTGCAGGAGAAACTTTTACTCTGGTTTCTCAGTCTGTTTCCTAGTGCCGGTTTGAAGTTCCTGCAGTTTTCACTGGAAAACCGAGTTGGAGATAGTATCTGCCCATATATATGTATGGAGTTGAGTTTGTAACGAAAAAGAAACTTTGTGTTCCCAACAAGCTAGTTGAAGGACGGCTTTCACACACACTTATTTCTCAGAACTGAGCATGTGGAGAGACTTTTGTTCATCTAGCACCAAGGGAACGGGTTGCAGGAGAAAATTTTACTCTGGTTTCTCAGTCTGTTTCCTAGTGCCGGGATGAAGTTCCTGCAGTTTTCAATGTAAAACCGTGTTGGAGCTAGTACCACCCCATAAATATTTATGGACTGGAGTTTGCAACTAAAAAGAAACATTGTGTTCCCAACAAGCTAGGTGAAGGACGGCTTTCACACAAACTTATCTCTCAGAACTGAGCATGTGGAGAGACGCTCGTTCATTTAGCACCAAGGGAAAGGGTTGCAGGAGAAACTTTTACTCTGTTTTCTCAGCCTTTTTCCTAGAGCCGGGTAGAAGTTCCTGCAGATTTCGCTGTAAAACCGAGTTGGAGCTACTCCATCCCCATATATATGTATGGAGTGGAGTTTGCTCCTGAAAAGAAACTTTGTTTTCCCAACAAGCTAGGTGAACTAAGGCTTTCACACACACATATCTCTCAGAACTGAGCATGTGGAGAGACGTTCGTTCATCTAGCACCAAGGGAACGGGTTGCAGGAGAAACTTTTACTCTGGTTTCTCAGTCTGTTTCCTAGTGCCGGGTTGAAGTTCCGGCAGTTTTCACTGTAAAACCGAGTTGGAGCTATCCCCTCCCCATATATAAGTATGGAGTGGAGTTTGAAACTAAAAAGGAACTTTGTGTTCCCAAAAAGCTAGGTGAAGGACGGCTTTCACACACATTTATCCATCAGAACTGAGCATGTGTAGAGACGATCTTTCATCTAACAGTGAGGGAAAGGTTTTCAAGAGAAACTTGTACTCTGGTTTCTCAGTCTGTTTCCTAGTGCAAGGTTGAAATTCTTGCAGTTTTCCCTGTAAAACCGAGTTGGAGCTAGTCCCTCCCCATATATATGTAAGGAGTGGAGTTTGCACCTGAAAAGAAACTTTGTGTTCCCAACAAGCTAGGTGAAGGACGGCATTCACACACTTATTTCTCTCAGAACTGAGCATGTGGAGAGACGTACGTTCATCTAGCACCAAGGGAAAGTGTTGCAGGAGAAACTATTACTCTGGTTTCTCAGTCTGTTTCCTATTGCCGGTTTGAATTTCCTGAAGATTTCTCTGTAAAACCGAGTTGGAACTGTCTCCTCCCCATATATGTGTATGGAGAGGAGTTTGCAACTAAAAAGAAACTTTGTGTTCCCAAAAAGCTAGGTGAAGGACGGCTTACACACACACTTATCCCTCAGAACTGAGCATGTGGAGAGACATTCTTTCATCTAGCAGCAAGGGAACGGATTGCAAGAGAAACTTGTACTCTGGTTTCTTAGTCTGTTTCCTAGACTCGGTTAGAAGTTCCCGCAGTTTTCACTGTAAAACCGAGTTGGAGCTAGTACCTCCCCATATATATGTATGGAGTGGAGTTTGCACCTGAAAAGAAACCTTGTGTTCCCAACAAGCAAGGTGAAGGATGGCTTTCACACAAACTTATCTCTCAGAACTGAGCATGTGGAGAGACGTACGTTCATGTGGCACCAAGGGAAAGGGTTGCAGGAGAAACTTTTACTGTGTTTTCTCAGTCTGTTTCCTACTAACGTTTTGAAGTTCATGCAGTTTTCACTGTAAAACTGAGTTGGAGCTAGTGCCTCCCCATATATATGTATGGAGTGGAGTTTGCACCTGAAAAGAATCTTGGTGTTCCCTAAAAAGCTAGGTAAAGTACGGCTTTCAAACCCACTTATCTCTCACAACTGAGCATGTAGAGAGACGTCCGTTCATCTAGCACCAAGGGAACGTGTTGCAGGAGAAACTTTTACTTTGGTTTCTCAGTCTGTTTCCTAGTGCCGAATTGAAGTTCCTGCAGTTTTCACTGTAAAACCGAGTTGGAGCTAGTCCCTCCCCATACATATGTATGGAGTGGAGTTTGCTCCTGAAAAGAAACTTTGTGTTCCCAACAAGCTAGGTGAAGGAAGGCTTTCACACACACTTAACTCTCAGAACTGAGCAGGTGTAGAGACGTTCTTTCAACTAGTAGCAAGGGAACGGGTTGAAGAGATACTTGTACTCTGGTTTCTCAGTCTGTTTCCTAGTGCCGGGTTGAAGTTCCTGCAGTTTTCGCTGTAAAACCGAGTTGGAGCTACTCCCTCCCCATACATATGTATGGAGTGGAGTTTGCTCCTGAAAAGAAACTTTGTGTTCCCAACAAGCTAGGTGAAGGAAGGCTTTCATACACACTTAACTCTCAGAACTGAGCAGGTGTAGAGACGTTCTTTCATCTAGCAGCAAGGGAACGGGTTTCAAGAGAAACATATTCTCTGTATTCTTAGTCTGTTTCCTAGTGCCGGGTAGATTTTCCTGCAGTTATCTCTGTAAAACCGAGTTGCAGCTATTACCTCCCCTTATATATGTATGGAGTCGAGTTTGCTACTAAAAAGAAACTTTGTGATCCCAACAAGCAAGGGGAAGGGCGGCTTTCACACAGACTTATTTCTCAGAACTGAGCATGTGGAGAGACTTTTGTTCATCTAGCACCAAGGGAACGGGTTGCAGGAGAAACTTTTACTCTGGGTTCTCAGTCTGTTTCCTAGTGCCGGGATGAAGTTCCTGCAGTTTTCAATGTAAAACAGTGTTGGAGCTAGTACCACCCCATAAATATTTATGGACTGGAGTTTGCAAATATAAAGAAACATTGTGTTCCCAACAAGCTAGGTGAAGGACGGCTTTCACACACACTTATCTCTCAGAACTGAGCATGTGGAGAGACGTTCGTTCATGTAGCACCAAGGAAACGGTTTGCAGGAGAAACTTTTACTCTGGTTTCTCAGTCTGTTTCCTAGTGCAAGGTTGAAATTCTTGCAGTTTTCCCTGTAAAACCGAGTTGGAGCTAGTCCCTCCCCATATATATGTAAGGAGTGGAGTTTGCACCTGAAAAGAAACTTTGTGTTCCCAACAAGCTAGGTGAAGGACGGCATTCACACACTTATTTCTCTCAGAACTGAGCATGTGGAGAGACGTACGTTCATCTAGCACCAAGGGAAAGTGTTGCAGGAGAAACTATTACTCTGGTTTCTCAGTCTGTTTCCTAGTGCCGGTTTGAATTACCTGAAGATTTCTCTGTAAAACCGAGTTGGAACTGTCTCCTCCCCATATATGTGTATGGAGAGGAGTTTGCAACTAAAAAGAAACTTTGTGTTCCCAAAAAGCTAGGTGAAGGACGGCTTACACACACACTTATCCCTCAGAACTGAGCATGTGGAGAGACATTCTTTCATCTAGCAGCAAGGGAACGGGTTGCAATAGAAACTTGTTCTCTGGTTTCTTAGTCTGTTTCCTAGAGTCGGTTAGAAGTTCCCGCAGTTTTCACTGTAAAACCGAGTTGGAGCTAGTACCTCCCCATAAATATATGTATGGAGTGGAGTTTGCACCTGAAAAGAAACTTTGTGTTCCCAACAAGCTAGGTAAAGGACAGATTCCACACACACTTATCTCTCAGAACTTAGTATGTGGAGAGACGTTCGTTCATCTAGCACCAAGGGAAAGGGTTGCAGGAGAAATTTTCCTCTGATTTCTCAGTCTGTTTCCTAGTTACGGTTAGAAGTTCCTGCAGTTTTCACTGTAAAACCGAGTTGGAGCTAGTCCCTACCCATATATATGTATGGATTGGAGTTTGCAACTAAAAAGAAACTTTGTGTTCCCAAAAAGCTAGGTGAAGGACGGCTTTCACACACACTTAACTCTCAGAACTGAGCAGGTGGCGAGACCTTCTTTCATCTAGCAGCAAGGGAACGGGTTTCAAGAGAAACATATTCTCTGTATTCTTAGTCTGTTTCCTAGGCCCGGGTAGATTTTCCTGCAGTTATCACTGTAAAACCGTGTTGCAGCTATTACCTCCCTATATATATGTATGGAGTCATGTTTGCTACTAAAAAGAAACTTTGTGTTCCCAACAAGCTAGGTGAAGGACGGCTTTCACACAGACTTATCTCTCAGAATTGAGCATGTGGAGAGGCTTTCGTTCATCTAGCACCAAGGGAAAGGTTTGCAGGAGAAACTTTTACTCTGGTTTCTCAGTCTGTATCCTAGTGCCGGTTTGAAGTTCCTGCAGTTTTCACTGTAAAACCGAGTTGGAGCTAGTATCTGCCCATATATATGTATGGAGTTGAGTTTGCAACAAAAAAGAAACTTTGTGTTCCCAACAAGCTAGTTGAAGGACGGCTTTCACACACACTTATTTCTCTCAGAACTGAGCATGTGGAGAGACGTACGTTCATCTAGCACCAAGGGAAAGTGTTGCAGGAGAAACTATTACTCTGGTTTATCAGCCTGTTTCCTAGAGCCGGTTAGAAGTTCCTGCAGTTTTCACTGTAAAACCGAGTTGGAGCTAGTACCTACCCATATATATGTATGGAGTGCAGTTTGCACCTGAAAAGAAACTTTGTGTTCCCAACAAGCTAGGTGAAGGAAGGCTTTCACACACACTTATCTCTCAGAACTGAGCATGTGAAGAGAAGTTCTTTCATCTAGCACCAAGGGAAAGTGTTGCAGGAGAAACTTTTACTAAGGTTTCTCAGCCTGTTTCCTAGAGCCGGTTAAAAGATCCTTCAGTTTTCACTGTAAAACCGAGTTGGGTCTAGTACCTCCCCATATATATGTATGGAGTGGAGTTTGCAACTAAAAAGAATCTTTGTGTTCCCAACAAGCTAGTTGAAGGACGGCTTTCACACACAGTTATCATTCAGAACTGAGCATGTGGAGAGATGTTGGTTCATCTAGCACCAAGGTAACAGGTTGCAGGAGAAACTTTTACTCTGGTTTCTCAGTCTGTTTCCTACTGCCAGTTTGAAGTTCCTGCAGTTTTCCCTGTAAAACGGTGTTGGAGCTAGTACCTCCCCATATATATGTATGGAGTGGAGTTTGCACCTGAATAGAAACCTTGTGTTCCCAACAAGCAAGGTGAAGGATGGCTTTCACACAAACTTATCTCTCAGAACTGAGCATGTGGAGAGACGATCATTCATCTAGCACAAATGGAACGGGTTGCAGGAGAAACTTTTACTGTGTTTTCTCAGTCTGTTTCCTACTAACGTTTTGAAGTTCATGCAGTTTTCACTGTAAAACTGATTTGGAGCTAGTGCCTCCCCATATATATGTATGGAGTGGAGTTTGCACCTGAAAAGAATCTTGGTGTTCCCTAAAAAGCTAGGTAAAGTACGGCTTTCAAACCCACTTATCTCTCACAACTGAGCATGTAGAGAGACGTCCGTTCATCTAGCACCAAGGGAACGTGTTGCAGGAGAAACTTTTACTTTGGTTTCTCAGTCTGTTTCCTAGTGCCGAATTGAATTTCCTGCAGTTTTCACTGTAAAACCGAGTTGGAGCTAGTCCCTCCCCATACATATGTATGGAGTGGAGTTTGCTCCTGAAAAGAAACTTTGTGTTCTCAACAAGCTAGGTGAAGGAAGGCTTTCACACACACTTAACTCTCAGAACTGAGCAGCTGTAGAGACGTTCTTTCATCTAGTAGCAAGGGAACGGGTTGAAGAGATACTTGTACTCTGGTTTCTCAGTCTGTTTCCTAGTGCCGGGTTGAAGTTCCTGCAGTTTTCGCTGTAAAACCGAGTTGGAGCTACTCCCTCCCCATACATATGTATGGAGTGGAGTTTGCTCCAGAAAAGAAACTTTGTGTTCCCAACAAGCTAGGTGAAGGAAGGCTTTCACACTCACTTAACTCTCAGAACTAAGCAGGTGTAGAGACGTTCTTTCATCTAGAGGCAAGGGAACGGGTTTCAAGAGAAACATATTGTCTGTATTTTTAGTCTGTTTCATAGTGCCGGGTAGATTTACCTGCAGTTATCACTGTAAAACCGGGTTGCAGCTATTACCTCCCCTTATATATGTATGGAGTCGAGTTTGCTACTAAAAAGAAACTTTGTGTTCCCAACAAGCTAGGTGAAGGGCGGCTTTCACACAGACTTATCTCTCAGAACTGAGCATGTGGAGAGGCTTTCGTTCATCTAGCACCAAGGGAAAGGTTTGCAGGAGAAACTTTTACTCTGGTTTCTCAGTCTGTTTCCTAGTGCCGGTTTGAAGTTCCTGCAGTTTTCACTGGAAAACCGAGTTGGAGATAGTATCTGCCCATATATATGTATGGAGTTGAGTTTGCAACAAAAAAGAAACTTTGTGTTCCCAACAAGCTAGTTGAAGGACGGCTTTCACACACACTTATTTCTCTCAGAACTGAGCATGTGGAGAGACGTACGTTCATCTAGCACCAAGGGAAAGTGTTGCAGGAGAAACTATTACTCTGGTTTATCAGCCTGTTTCCTAGAGCCGGTTAGAAGTTCCTGCAGTTTTCACTGTAAAACCGAGTTGGAGCTAGTACCTACCCATATATATGTATGGAGTGCAGTTTGCACCTGAAAAGAAACTTTGTGTTCCCAACAAGCTAGGTGAAGGAAGGCTTTCACACACACTTATCTCTCAGAACTGAGCATGTGAAGAGAAGTTCTTTCATCTAGCACCAAGGGAAAGTGTTGCAGGAGAAACTTTTACTAAGGTTTCTCAGCCTGTTTCCTAGAGCCGGTTAAAAGATCCTTCAGTTTTCACTGTAAAACCGAGTTGGGTCTAGTACCTCCCCATATATATGTATGGAGTGGAGTTTGCAACTAAAAAGAATCTTTGTGTTCCCAACAAGCTAGTTGAAGGACGGCTTTCACACACAGTTATCATTCAGAACTGAGCATGTGGAGAGATGTTGGTTCATCTAGCACCAAGGTAACAGGTTGCAGGAGAAACTTTTACTCTGGTTTCTCAGTCTGTTTCCTACTGCCAGTTTGAAGTTCCTGCAGTTTTCCCTGTAAAACGGTGTTGGAGCTAGTACCTCCCCATATATATGTATGGAGTGGAGTTTGCACCTGAATAGAAACCTTGTGTTCCCAACAAGCAAGGTGAAGGATGGCTTTCACACAAACTTATCTCTCAGAACTGAGCATGTGGAGAGACGATCATTCATCTAGCACAAATGGAACGGGTTGCAGGAGAAACTTTTACTGTGTTTTCTCAGTCTGTTTCCTACTAACGTTTTGAAGTTCATGCAGTTTTCACTGTAAAACTGATTTGGAGCTAGTGCCTCCCCATATATATGTATGGAGTGGAGTTTGCACCTGAAAAGAATCTTGGTGTTCCCTAAAAAGCTAGGTAAAGTACGGCTTTCAAACCCACTTATCTCTCACAACTGAGCATGTAGAGAGACGTCCGTTCATCTAGCACCAAGGGAACGTGTTGCAGGAGAAACTTTTACTTTGGTTTCTCAGTCTGTTTCCTAGTGCCGAATTGAATTTCCTGCAGTTTTCACTGTAAAACCGAGTTGGAGCTAGTCCCTCCCCATACATATGTATGGAGTGGAGTTTGCTCCTGAAAAGAAACTTTGTGTTCTCAACAAGCTAGGTGAAGGAAGGCTTTCACACACACTTAACTCTCAGAACTGAGCAGCTGTAGAGACGTTCTTTCATCTAGTAGCAAGGGAACGGGTTGAAGAGATACTTGTACTCTGGTTTCTCAGTCTGTTTCCTAGTGCCGGGTTGAAGTTCCTGCAGTTTTCGCTGTAAAACCGAGTTGGAGCTACTCCCTCCCCATACATATGTATGGAGTGGAGTTTGCTCCAGAAAAGAAACTTTGTGTTCCCAACAAGCTAGGTGAAGGAAGGCTTTCACACTCACTTAACTCTCAGAACTAAGCAGGTGTAGAGACGTTCTTTCATCTAGAGGCAAGGGAACGGGTTTCAAGAGAAACATATTCTCTGTATTTTTAGTCTGTTTCATAGTGCCGGGTAGATTTACCTGCAGTTATCACTGTAAAACCGGGTTGCAGCTATTACCTCCCCTTATATATGTATGGAGTCGAGTTTGCTACTAAAAAGAAACTTTGTGTTCCCAACAAGCTAGGTGAAGGGCGGCTTTCACACAGACTTATCTCTCAGAACTGAGCATGTGGAGAGGCTTTCGTTCATCTAGCACCAAGGGAAAGGTTTGCAGGAGAAACTTTTACTCTGGTTTCTCAGTCTGTTTCCTAGTGCCGGTTTGAAGTTCCTGCAGTTTTCACTGGAAAACCGAGTTGGAGATAGTATCTGCCCATATATATGTATGGAGTTGAGTTTGTAACGAAAAAGAAACTTTGTGTTCCCAACAAGCTAGTTGAAGGACGGCTTTCACACACACTTATTTCTCAGAACTGAGCATGTGGAGAGACTTTTGTTCATCTAGCACCAAGGGAACGGGTTGCAGGAGAAAATTTTACTCTGGTTTCTCAGTCTGTTTCCTAGTGCCGGGATGAAGTTCCTGCAGTTTTCAATGTAAAACCGTGTTGGAGCTAGTACCACCCCATAAATATTTATGGACTGGAGTTTGCAACTAAAAAGAAACATTGTGTTCCCAACAAGCTAGGTGAAGGACGGCTTTCACACAAACTTATCTCTCAGAACTGAGCATGTGGAGAGACGCTCGTTCATTTAGCACCAAGGGAAAGGGTTGCAGGAGAAACTTTTACTCTGTTTTCTCAGCCTTTTTCCTAGAGCCGGGTAGAAGTTCCTGCAGATTTCGCTGTAAAACCGAGTTGGAGCTACTCCATCCCCATATATATGTATGGAGTGGAGTTTGCTCCTGAAAAGAAACTTTGTTTTCCCAACAAGCTAGGTGAACTAAGGCTTTCACACACACATATCTCTCAGAACTGAGCATGTGGAGAGACGTTCGTTCATCTAGCACCAAGGGAACGGGTTGCAGGAGAAACTTTTACTCTGGTTTCTCAGTCTGTTTCCTAGTGCCGGGTTGAAGTTCCGGCAGTTTTCACTGTAAAACCGAGTTGGAGCTATCCCCTCCCCATATATAAGTATGGAGTGGAGTTTGAAACTAAAAAGGAACTTTGTGTTCCCAAAAAGCTAGGTGAAGGACGGCTTTCACACACATTTATCCATCAGAACTGAGCATGTGTAGAGACGATCTTTCATCTAACAGTGAGGGAAAGGTTTTCAAGAGAAACTTGTACTCTGGTTTCTCAGTCTGTTTCCTAGTGCAAGGTTGAAATTCTTGCAGTTTTCCCTGTAAAACCGAGTTGGAGCTAGTCCCTCCCCATATATATGTAAGGAGTGGAGTTTGCACCTGAAAAGAAACTTTGTGTTCCCAACAAGCTAGGTGAAGGACGGCATTCACACACTTATTTCTCTCAGAACTGAGCATGTGGAGAGACGTACGTTCATCTAGCACCAAGGGAAAGTGTTGCAGGAGAAACTATTACTCTGGTTTCTCAGTCTGTTTCCTATTGCCGGTTTGAATTTCCTGAAGATTTCTCTGTAAAACCGAGTTGGAACTGTCTCCTCCCCATATATGTGTATGGAGAGGAGTTTGCAACTAAAAAGAAACTTTGTGTTCCCAAAAAGCTAGGTGAAGGACGGCTTACACACACACTTATCCCTCAGAACTGAGCATGTGGAGAGACATTCTTTCATCTAGCAGCAAGGGAACGGATTGCAAGAGAAACTTGTACTCTGGTTTCTTAGTCTGTTTCCTAGACTCGGTTAGAAGTTCCCGCAGTTTTCACTGTAAAACCGAGTTGGAGCTAGTACCTCCCCATATATATGTATGGAGTGGAGTTTGCACCTGAAAAGAAACCTTGTGTTCCCAACAAGCAAGGTGAAGGATGGCTTTCACACAAACTTATCTCTCAGAACTGAGCATGTGGAGAGACGTACGTTCATGTGGCACCAAGGGAAAGGGTTGCAGGAGAAACTTTTACTGTGTTTTCTCAGTCTGTTTCCTACTAACGTTTTGAAGTTCATGCAGTTTTCACTGTAAAACTGAGTTGGAGCTAGTGCCTCCCCATATATATGTATGGAGTGGAGTTTGCACCTGAAAAGAATCTTGGTGTTCCCTAAAAAGCTAGGTAAAGTACGGCTTTCAAACCCACTTATCTCTCACAACTGAGCATGTAGAGAGACGTCCGTTCATCTAGCACCAAGGGAACGTGTTGCAGGAGAAACTTTTACTTTGGTTTCTCAGTCTGTTTCCTAGTGCCGAATTGAAGTTCCTGCAGTTTTCACTGTAAAACCGAGTTGGAGCTAGTCCCTCCCCATACATATGTATGGAGTGGAGTTTGCTCCTGAAAAGAAACTTTGTGTTCCCAACAAGCTAGGTGAAGGAAGGCTTTCACACACACTTAACTCTCAGAACTGAGCAGGTGTAGAGACGTTCTTTCAACTAGTAGCAAGGGAACGGGTTGAAGAGATACTTGTACTCTGGTTTCTCAGTCTGTTTCCTAGTGCCGGGTTGAAGTTCCTGCAGTTTTCGCTGTAAAACCGAGTTGGAGCTACTCCCTCCCCATACATATGTATGGAGTGGAGTTTGCTCCTGAAAAGAAACTTTGTGTTCCCAACAAGCTAGGTGAAGGAAGGCTTTCATACACACTTAACTCTCAGAACTGAGCAGGTGTAGAGACGTTCTTTCATCTAGCAGCAAGGGAACGGGTTTCAAGAGAAACATATTCTCTGTATTCTTAGTCTGTTTCCTAGTGCCGGGTAGATTTTCCTGCAGTTATCTCTGTAAAACCGAGTTGCAGCTATTACCTCCCCTTATATATGTATGGAGTCGAGTTTGCTACTAAAAAGAAACTTTGTGATCCCAACAAGCAAGGGGAAGGGCGGCTTTCACACAGACTTATTTCTCAGAACTGAGCATGTGGAGAGACTTTTGTTCATCTAGCACCAAGGGAACGGGTTGCAGGAGAAACTTTTACTCTGGGTTCTCAGTCTGTTTCCTAGTGCCGGGATGAAGTTCCTGCAGTTTTCAATGTAAAACAGTGTTGGAGCTAGTACCACCCCATAAATATTTATGGACTGGAGTTTGCAAATATAAAGAAACATTGTGTTCCCAACAAGCTAGGTGAAGGACGGCTTTCACACACACTTATCTCTCAGAACTGAGCATGTGGAGAGACGTTCGTTCATGTAGCACCAAGGAAACGGTTTGCAGGAGAAACTTTTACTCTGGTTTCTCAGTCTGTTTCCTAGTGCAAGGTTGAAATTCTTGCAGTTTTCCCTGTAAAACCGAGTTGGAGCTAGTCCCTCCCCATATATATGTAAGGAGTGGAGTTTGCACCTGAAAAGAAACTTTGTGTTCCCAACAAGCTAGGTGAAGGACGGCATTCACACACTTATTTCTCTCAGAACTGAGCATGTGGAGAGACGTACGTTCATCTAGCACCAAGGGAAAGTGTTGCAGGAGAAACTATTACTCTGGTTTCTCAGTCTGTTTCCTAGTGCCGGTTTGAATTACCTGAAGATTTCTCTGTAAAACCGAGTTGGAACTGTCTCCTCCCCATATATGTGTATGGAGAGGAGTTTGCAACTAAAAAGAAACTTTGTGTTCCCAAAAAGCTAGGTGAAGGACGGCTTACACACACACTTATCCCTCAGAACTGAGCATGTGGAGAGACATTCTTTCATCTAGCAGCAAGGGAACGGGTTGCAATAGAAACTTGTTCTCTGGTTTCTTAGTCTGTTTCCTAGAGTCGGTTAGAAGTTCCCGCAGTTTTCACTGTAAAACCGAGTTGGAGCTAGTACCTCCCCATAAATATATGTATGGAGTGGAGTTTGCACCTGAAAAGAAACTTTGTGTTCCCAACAAGCTAGGTAAAGGACAGATTCCACACACACTTATCTCTCAGAACTTAGTATGTGGAGAGACGTTCGTTCATCTAGCACCAAGGGAAAGGGTTGCAGGAGAAATTTTCCTCTGATTTCTCAGTCTGTTTCCTAGTTACGGTTAGAAGTTCCTGCAGTTTTCACTGTAAAACCGAGTTGGAGCTAGTCCCTACCCATATATATGTATGGATTGGAGTTTGCAACTAAAAAGAAACTTTGTGTTCCCAAAAAGCTAGGTGAAGGACGGCTTTCACACACACTTAACTCTCAGAACTGAGCAGGTGGCGAGACCTTCTTTCATCTAGCAGCAAGGGAACGGGTTTCAAGAGAAACATATTCTCTGTATTCTTAGTCTGTTTCCTAGGCCCGGGTAGATTTTCCTGCAGTTATCACTGTAAAACCGTGTTGCAGCTATTACCTCCCTATATATATGTATGGAGTCATGTTTGCTACTAAAAAGAAACTTTGTGTTCCCAACAAGCTAGGTGAAGGACGGCTTTCACACAGACTTATCTCTCAGAATTGAGCATGTGGAGAGGCTTTCGTTCATCTAGCACCAAGGGAAAGGTTTGCAGGAGAAACTTTTACTCTGGTTTCTCAGTCTGTATCCTAGTGCCGGTTTGAAGTTCCTGCAGTTTTCACTGTAAAACCGAGTTGGAGCTAGTATCTGCCCATATATATGTATGGAGTTGAGTTTGCAACAAAAAAGAAACTTTGTGTTCCCAACAAGCTAGTTGAAGGACGGCTTTCACACACACTTATTTCTCTCAGAACTGAGCATGTGGAGAGACGTACGTTCATCTAGCACCAAGGGAAAGTGTTGCAGGAGAAACTATTACTCTGGTTTATCAGCCTGTTTCCTAGAGCCGGTTAGAAGTTCCTGCAGTTTTCACTGTAAAACCGAGTTGGAGCTAGTACCTACCCATATATATGTATGGAGTGCAGTTTGCACCTGAAAAGAAACTTTGTGTTCCCAACAAGCTAGGTGAAGGAAGGCTTTCACACACACTTATCTCTCAGAACTGAGCATGTGAAGAGAAGTTCTTTCATCTAGCACCAAGGGAAAGTGTTGCAGGAGAAACTTTTACTAAGGTTTCTCAGCCTGTTTCCTAGAGCCGGTTAAAAGATCCTTCAGTTTTCACTGTAAAACCGAGTTGGGTCTAGTACCTCCCCATATATATGTATGGAGTGGAGTTTGCAACTAAAAAGAATCTTTGTGTTCCCAACAAGCTAGTTGAAGGACGGCTTTCACACACAGTTATCATTCAGAACTGAGCATGTGGAGAGATGTTGGTTCATCTAGCACCAAGGTAACAGGTTGCAGGAGAAACTTTTACTCTGGTTTCTCAGTCTGTTTCCTACTGCCAGTTTGAAGTTCCTGCAGTTTTCCCTGTAAAACGGTGTTGGAGCTAGTACCTCCCCATATATATGTATGGATTGGAGTTTGCACCTGAAAAGAAACCTTGTGTTCCCAACAAGCTAGGTGAAGGTCGGCTTTCACACACACTTAACTCTCAGAACTGAGCAGATGGCGAGAACTTCTTTCATCTAGCAGCAAGGGAACGGGTTTCAAGAGAAACATATTCTCTGTATTCTTAGTCTGTTTCCTAGGCCCGGGTAGATTTTCCTGCAGTTATCACTGTAAAACCGTGTTGCAGCTATTACCTCCCCATATATATATATGGAGTCGAGTTTGCTACTAAAAAGAAACTTTGTGTTCCCAACAAGCTAGGTGAAGGACGGCATTCACACAGACATATCTCTCAGAACTGAGCATGTGGAGAGGCTTTCGTTCATCTAGCACCAAGGGAAAGGTTTGCAGGAGAAACTTTTACTCTGGTTTCTCAGTCTGTTTCCTAGTGCCGGTTGAAGTTTCTGCAGTTTTCACTGTAAAACCAAGTTGGAGTTAGTACCTACCCATATATATGTATGGAGTGGAGTTTGCACCTGAAAAGAAACTTTGTGTTCCCAACAAGCTAGGTGAAGGAAGGATTTCACACACACTTATCTCTCAGAACTGAGCATGTGGAGAGACGTTCGTTCATCTAGCACCAAGGGAAAGTGTTGCAGGAGAAACTTTTACTCTGGTTTCTCAGCCTGTTTCCTAGAGCCGGTTAAAAGATCCTGCAGTTTTCACTGTAAAACCGAGTTGGGGCTAGTACCTCCCCATATATATGTATGGAGTGTAGTTTGCACCTGAAAAGAAATTTTGTGTTCCCAACAAGCTAAGTGAAGGAAGGCTTTCAAACACAATTATCTCTCAGACCTGAGTATGTGGAGAGACGTTCGTTCATCTAGCAGCAAGGGAACGGGATGCAGGTGAAACTTTTACTCTTTTTTCTCAGTCTGTTTCCTAGTGCCGGGTTGAAGTTCCTGCAGTTTTCACTGTAAAGCCGAGTTGGAGCTTGTACCTCCCCATATATATGTATGGAGTGGAGTTTGCAACTAAAAAGAATCTTTGTGTTCCCAACAAGCTAGTTGAAGGATGGCTTTCACACACAGTTATCATTCAGAACTGGGCATGTGTAGAGATGTTGGTTCATCTAGCACCAAGGTAACAGGTTGCAGGAGAAACTTTTACTCTGGTTTCTCAGTCTGTTTCCTACTGCCAGTTTGAAGTTCCTGCAGTTTTCCCTGTAAAACGGTGTTGGAGCTAGTACCTCCCCATATATATGTATGGAGTGGAGTTTGCACCTGAATAGAAACCTTGTGTTCCCAACAAGCAAGGTGAAGGATGGCTTTCACACAAACTTATCTCTCAGAACTGAGCATGTGGAGAGACGATCATTCACCTAGCACAAATGGAACGGGTTGCAGGAGAAACTTTTACTGTGTTTTCTCAGTCTGTTTCCTACTAACGTTTTGAAGTTCATGCAGTTTTCACTGTAAAACTGATTTGGAGCTAGTGCCTCCCCATATATATGTATGGAGTGGAGTTTGCACCTGAAAAGAATCTTGGTGTTCCCTAAAAAGCTAGGTAAAGTACGGCTTTCAAACCCACTTATCTCTCACAACTGAGCATGTAGAGAGACGTCCGTTCATCTAGCACCAAGGGAACGTGTTGCAGGAGAAACTTTTACTTTGGTTTCTCAGTCTGTTTCCTAGTGCCGAATTGAATTTCCTGCAGTTTTCACTGTAAAACCGAGTTGGAGCTAGTCCCTCCCCATACATATGTATGGAGTGGAGTTTGCTCCTGAAAAGAAACTTTGTGTTCTCAACAAGCTAGGTGAAGGAAGGCTTTCACACACACTTAACTCTCAGAACTGAGCAGCTGTAGAGACGTTCTTTCATCTAGTAGCAAGGGAACGGGTTGAAGAGATACTTGTACTCTGGTTTCTCAGTCTGTTTCCTAGTGCCGGGTTGAAGTTCCTGCAGTTTTCGCTGTAAAACCGAGTTGGAGCTACTCCCTCCCCATACATATGTATGGAGTGGAGTTTGCTCCAGAAAAGAAACTTTGTGTTCCCAACAAGCTAGGTGAAGGAAGGCTTTCACACTCACTTAACTCTCAGAACTAAGCAGGTGTAGAGACGTTCTTTCATCTAGAGGCAAGGGAACGGGTTTCAAGAGAAACATATTCTCTGTATTTTTAGTCTGTTTCATAGTGCCGGGTAGATTTACCTGCAGTTATCACTGTAAAACCGGGTTGCAGCTATTACCTCCCCTTATATATGTATGGAGTCGAGTTTGCTACTAAAAAGAAACTTTGTGTTCCCAACAAGCTAGGTGAAGGGCGGCTTTCACACAGACTTATCTCTCAGAACTGAGCATGTGGAGAGGCTTTCGTTCATCTAGCACCAAGGGAAAGGTTTGCAGGAGAAACTTTTACTCTGGTTTCTCAGTCTGTTTCCTAGTGCCGGTTTGAAGTTCCTGCAGTTTTCACTGGAAAACCGAGTTGGAGATAGTATCTGCCCATATATATGTATGGAGTTGAGTTTGTAACGAAAAAGAAACTTTGTGTTCCCAACAAGCTAGTTGAAGGACGGCTTTCACACACACTTATTTCTCAGAACTGAGCATGTGGAGAGACTTTTGTTCATCTAGCACCAAGGGAACGGGTTGCAGGAGAAAATTTTACTCTGGTTTCTCAGTCTGTTTCCTAGTGCCGGGATGAAGTTCCTGCAGTTTTCAATGTAAAACCGTGTTGGAGCTAGTACCACCCCATAAATATTTATGGACTGGAGTTTGCAACTAAAAAGAAACATTGTGTTCCCAACAAGCTAGGTGAAGGACGGCTTTCACACACACTTATCTCTCAGAACTGAGCATGTGGAGAGACGCTCGTTCATTTAGCACCAAGGGAAAGGGTTGCAGGAGAAACTTTTACTCTGTTTTCTCAGCCTTTTTCCTAGAGCCGGGTAGAAGTTCCTGCAGATTTCGCTGTAAAACCGAGTTGGAGCTACTCCATCCCCATATATATGTATGGAGTGGAGTTTGCTCCTGAAAAGAAACTTTGTTTTCCCAACAAGCTAGGTGAACTAAGGCTTTCACACACACATATCTCTCAGAACTGAGCATGTGGAGAGACGTTCGTTCATCTAGCACCAAGGGAACGGGTTGCAGGAGAAACTTTTACTCTGGTTTCTCAGTCTGTTTCCTAGTGCCGGGTTGAAGTTCCGGCAGTTTTCACTGTAAAACCGAGTTGGAGCTATCCCCTCCCCATATATAAGTATGGAGTGGAGATTGAAACTAAAAAGGAACTTTGTGTTCCCAAAAAGCTAGGTGAAGGACGGCTTTCACACACATTTATCCATCAGAACTGAGCATGTGTAGAGACGATCTTTCATCTAACAGTGAGGGAAAGGTTTTCAAGAGAAACTTGTACTCTGGTTTCTCAGTCTGTTTCCTAGTGCAAGGTTGAAATTCTTGCAGTTTTCCCTGTAAAACCGAGTTGGAGCTAGTCCCTCCCCATATATATGTAAGGAGTGGAGTTTGCACCTGAAAAGAAACTTTGTGTTCCCAACAAGCTAGGTGAAGGACGGCATTCACACACTTATTTCTCTCAGAACTGAGCATGTGGAGAGACGTACGTTCATCTAGCACCAAGGGAAAGTGTTGCAGGAGAAACTATTACTCTGGTTTCTCAGTCTGTTTCCTATTGCCGGTTTGAATTTCCTGAAGATTTCTCTGTAAAACCGAGTTGGAACTGTCTCCTCCCCATATATGTGTATGGAGAGGAGTTTGCAACTAAAAAGAAACTTTGTGTTCCCAAAAAGCTAGGTGAAGGACGGCTTACACACACACTTATCCCTCAGAACTGAGCATGTGGAGAGACATTCTTTCATCTAGCAGCAAGGGAACGGATTGCAAGAGAAACTTGTACTCTGGTTTCTTAGTCTGTTTCCTAGACTCGGTTAGAAGTTCCCGCAGTTTTCACTGTAAAACCGAGTTGGAGCTAGTACCTCCCCATATATATGTATGGAGTGGAGTTTGCACCTGAAAAGAAACCTTGTGTTCCCAACAAGCAAGGTGAAGGATGGCTTTCACACAAACTTATCTCTCAGAACTGAGCATGTGGAGAGACGTACGTTCATGTGGCACCAAGGGAAAGGGTTGCAGGAGAAACTTTTACTGTGTTTTCTCAGTCTGTTTCCTACTAACGTTTTGAAGTTCATGCAGTTTTCACTGTAAAACTGAGTTGGAGCTAGTGCCTCCCCATATATATGTATGGAGTGGAGTTTGCACCTGAAAAGAATCTTGGTGTTCCCTAAAAAGCTAGGTAAAGTACGGCTTTCAAACCCACTTATCTCTCACAACTGAGCATGTAGAGAGACGTCCGTTCATCTAGCACCAAGGGAACGTGTTGCAGGAGAAACTTTTACTTTGGTTTCTCAGTCTGTTTCCTAGTGCCGAATTGAAGTTCCTGCAGTTTTCACTGTAAAACCGAGTTGGAGCTAGTCCCTCCCCATACATATGTATGGAGTGGAGTTTGCTCCTGAAAAGAAACTTTGTGTTCCCAACAAGCTAGGTGAAGGAAGGCTTTCACACACACTTAACTCTCAGAACTGAGCAGGTGTAGAGACGTTCTTTCAACTAGTAGCAAGGGAACGGGTTGAAGAGATACTTGTACTCTGGTTTCTCAGTCTGTTTCCTAGTGCCGGGTTGAAGTTCCTGCAGTTTTCGCTGTAAAACCGAGTTGGAGCTACTCCCTCCCCATACATATGTATGGAGTGGAGTTTGCTCCTGAAAAGAAACTTTGTGTTCCCAACAAGCTAGGTGAAGGAAGGCTTTCATACACACTTAACTCTCAGAACTGAGCAGGTGTAGAGACGTTCTTTCATCTAGCAGCAAGGGAACGGGTTTCAAGAGAAACATATTCTCTGTATTCTTAGTCTGTTTCCTAGTGCCGGGTAGATTTTCCTGCAGTTATCTCTGTAAAACCGAGTTGCAGCTATTACCTCCCCTTATATATGTATGGAGTCGAGTTTGCTACTAAAAAGAAACTTTGTGATCCCAACAAGCAAGGGGAAGGGCGGCTTTCACACAGACTTATTTCTCAGAACTGAGCATGTGGAGAGACTTTTGTTCATCTAGCACCAAGGGAACGGGTTGCAGGAGAAACTTTTACTCTGGGTTCTCAGTCTGTTTCCTAGTGCCGGGATGAAGTTCCTGCAGTTTTCAATGTAAAACAGTGTTGGAGCTAGTACCACCCCATAAATATTTATGGACTGGAGTTTGCAAATATAAAGAAACATTGTGTTCCCAACAAGCTAGGTGAAGGACGGCTTTCACACACACTTATCTCTCAGAACTGAGCATGTGGAGAGACGTTCGTTCATGTAGCACCAAGGAAACGGTTTGCAGGAGAAACTTTTACTCTGGTTTCTCAGTCTGTTTCCTAGTGCAAGGTTGAAATTCTTGCAGTTTTCCCTGTAAAACCGAGTTGGAGCTAGTCCCTCCCCATATATATGTAAGGAGTGGAGTTTGCACCTGAAAAGAAACTTTGTGTTCCCAACAAGCTAGGTGAAGGACGGCATTCACACACTTATTTCTCTCAGAACTGAGCATGTGGAGAGACGTACGTTCATCTAGCACCAAGGGAAAGTGTTGCAGGAGAAACTATTACTCTGGTTTCTCAGTCTGTTTCCTAGTGCCGGTTTGAATTACCTGAAGATTTCTCTGTAAAACCGAGTTGGAACTGTCTCCTCCCCATATATGTGTATGGAGAGGAGTTTGCAACTAAAAAGAAACTTTGTGTTCCCAAAAAGCTAGGTGAAGGACGGCTTACACACACACTTATCCCTCAGAACTGAGCATGTGGAGAGACATTCTTTCATCTAGCAGCAAGGGAACGGGTTGCAATAGAAACTTGTTCTCTGGTTTCTTAGTCTGTTTCCTAGAGTCGGTTAGAAGTTCCCGCAGTTTTCACTGTAAAACCGAGTTGGAGCTAGTACCTCCCCATAAATATATGTATGGAGTGGAGTTTGCACCTGAAAAGAAACTTTGTGTTCCCAACAAGCTAGGTAAAGGACAGATTCCACACACACTTATCTCTCAGAACTTAGTATGTGGAGAGACGTTCGTTCATCTAGCACCAAGGGAAAGGGTTGCAGGAGAAATTTTCCTCTGATTTCTCAGTCTGTTTCCTAGTTACGGTTAGAAGTTCCTGCAGTTTTCACTGTAAAACCGAGTTGGAGCTAGTCCCTACCCATATATATGTATGGATTGGAGTTTGCAACTAAAAAGAAACTTTGTGTTCCCAAAAAGCTAGGTGAAGGACGGCTTTCACACACACTTAACTCTCAGAACTGAGCAGGTGGCGAGACCTTCTTTCATCTAGCAGCAAGGGAACGGGTTTCAAGAGAAACATATTCTCTGTATTCTTAGTCTGTTTCCTAGGCCCGGGTAGATTTTCCTGCAGTTATCACTGTAAAACCGTGTTGCAGCTATTACCTCCCTATATATATGTATGGAGTCATGTTTGCTACTAAAAAGAAACTTTGTGTTCCCAACAAGCTAGGTGAAGGACGGCTTTCACACAGACTTATCTCTCAGAATTGAGCATGTGGAGAGGCTTTCGTTCATCTAGCACCAAGGGAAAGGTTTGCAGGAGAAACTTTTACTCTGGTTTCTCAGTCTGTATCCTAGTGCCGGTTTGAAGTTCCTGCAGTTTTCACTGTAAAACCGAGTTGGAGCTAGTATCTGCCCATATATATGTATGGAGTTGAGTTTGCAACAAAAAAGAAACTTTGTGTTCCCAACAAGCTAGTTGAAGGACGGCTTTCACACACACTTATTTCTCTCAGAACTGAGCATGTGGAGAGACGTACGTTCATCTAGCACCAAGGGAAAGTGTTGCAGGAGAAACTATTACTCTGGTTTATCAGCCTGTTTCCTAGAGCCGGTTAGAAGTTCCTGCAGTTTTCACTGTAAAACCGAGTTGGAGCTAGTACCTACCCATATATATGTATGGAGTGCAGTTTGCACCTGAAAAGAAACTTTGTGTTCCCAACAAGCTAGGTGAAGGAAGGCTTTCACACACACTTATCTCTCAGAACTGAGCATGTGAAGAGAAGTTCTTTCATCTAGCACCAAGGGAAAGTGTTGCAGGAGAAACTTTTACTAAGGTTTCTCAGCCTGTTTCCTAGAGCCGGTTAAAAGATCCTTCAGTTTTCACTGTAAAACCGAGTTGGGTCTAGTACCTCCCCATATATATGTATGGAGTGGAGTTTGCAACTAAAAAGAATCTTTGTGTTCCCAACAAGCTAGTTGAAGGACGGCTTTCACACACAGTTATCATTCAGAACTGAGCATGTGGAGAGATGTTGGTTCATCTAGCACCAAGGTAACAGGTTGCAGGAGAAACTTTTACTCTGGTTTCTCAGTCTGTTTCCTACTGCCAGTTTGAAGTTCCTGCAGTTTTCCCTGTAAAACGGTGTTGGAGCTAGTACCTCCCCATATATATGTATGGATTGGAGTTTGCACCTGAAAAGAAACCTTGTGTTCCCAACAAGCTAGGTGAAGGTCGGCTTTCACACACACTTAACTCTCAGAACTGAGCAGATGGCGAGAACTTCTTTCATCTAGCAGCAAGGGAACGGGTTTCAAGAGAAACATATTCTCTGTATTCTTAGTCTGTTTCCTAGGCCCGGGTAGATTTTCCTGCAGTTATCACTGTAAAACCGTGTTGCAGCTATTACCTCCCCATATATATATATGGAGTCGAGTTTGCTACTAAAAAGAAACTTTGTGTTCCCAACAAGCTAGGTGAAGGACGGCATTCACACAGACATATCTCTCAGAACTGAGCATGTGGAGAGGCTTTCGTTCATCTAGCACCAAGGGAAAGGTTTGCAGGAGAAACTTTTACTCTGGTTTCTCAGTCTGTTTCCTAGTGCCGGTTGAAGTTTCTGCAGTTTTCACTGTAAAACCAAGTTGGAGTTAGTACCTACCCATATATATGTATGGAGTGGAGTTTGCACCTGAAAAGAAACTTTGTGTTCCCAACAAGCTAGGTGAAGGAAGGATTTCACACACACTTATCTCTCAGAACTGAGCATGTGGAGAGACGTTCGTTCATCTAGCACCAAGGGAAAGTGTTGCAGGAGAAACTTTTACTCTGGTTTCTCAGCCTGTTTCCTAGAGCCGGTTAAAAGATCCTGCAGTTTTCACTGTAAAACCGAGTTGGGGCTAGTACCTCCCCATATATATGTATGGAGTGTAGTTTGCACCTGAAAAGAAATTTTGTGTTCCCAACAAGCTAAGTGAAGGAAGGCTTTCAAACACAATTATCTCTCAGACCTGAGTATGTGGAGAGACGTTCGTTCATCTAGCAGCAAGGGAACGGGATGCAGGTGAAACTTTTACTCTTTTTTCTCAGTCTGTTTCCTAGTGCCGGGTTGAAGTTCCTGCAGTTTTCACTGTAAAGCCGAGTTGGAGCTTGTACCTCCCCATATATATGTATGGAGTGGAGTTTGCAACTAAAAAGAATCTTTGTGTTCCCAACAAGCTAGTTGAAGGATGGCTTTCACACACAGTTATCATTCAGAACTGGGCATGTGTAGAGATGTTGGTTCATCTAGCACCAAGGTAACAGGTTGCAGGAGAAACTTTTACTCTGGTTTCTCAGTCTGTTTCCTACTGCCAGTTTGAAGTTCCTGCAGTTTTCCCTGTAAAACGGTGTTGGAGCTAGTACCTCCCCATATATATGTATGGAGTGGAGTTTGCACCTGAATAGAAACCTTGTGTTCCCAACAAGCAAGGTGAAGGATGGCTTTCACACAAACTTATCTCTCAGAACTGAGCATGTGGAGAGACGATCATTCATCTAGCACAAATGGAACGGGTTGCAGGAGAAACTTTTACTGTGTTTTCTCAGTCTGTTTCCTACTAACGTTTTGAAGTTCATGCAGTTTTCACTGTAAAACTGATTTGGAGCTAGTGCCTCCCCATATATATGTATGGAGTGGAGTTTGCACCTGAAAAGAATCTTGGTGTTCCCTAAAAAGCTAGGTAAAGTACGGCTTTCAAACCCACTTATCTCTCACAACTGAGCATGTAGAGAGACGTCCGTTCATCTAGCACCAAGGGAACGTGTTGCAGGAGAAACTTTTACTTTGGTTTCTCAGTCTGTTTCCTAGTGCCGAATTGAATTTCCTGCAGTTTTCACTGTAAAACCGAGTTGGAGCTAGTCCCTCCCCATACATATGTATGGAGTGGAGTTTGCTCCTGAAAAGAAACTTTGTGTTCTCAACAAGCTAGGTGAAGGAAGGCTTTCACACACACTTAACTCTCAGAACTGAGCAGCTGTAGAGACGTTCTTTCATCTAGTAGCAAGGGAACGGGTTGAAGAGATACTTGTACTCTGGTTTCTCAGTCTGTTTCCTAGTGCCGGGTTGAAGTTCCTGCAGTTTTCGCTGTAAAACCGAGTTGGAGCTACTCCCTCCCCATACATATGTATGGAGTGGAGTTTGCTCCAGAAAAGAAACTTTGTGTTCCCAACAAGCTAGGTGAAGGAAGGCTTTCACACTCACTTAACTCTCAGAACTAAGCAGGTGTAGAGACGTTCTTTCATCTAGAGGCAAGGGAACGGGTTTCAAGAGAAACATATTCTCTGTATTTTTAGTCTGTTTCATAGTGCCGGGTAGATTTACCTGCAGTTATCACTGTAAAACCGGGTTGCAGCTATTACCTCCCCTTATATATGTATGGAGTCGAGTTTGCTACTAAAAAGAAACTTTGTGTTCCCAACAAGCTAGGTGAAGGGCGGCTTTCACACAGACTTATCTCTCAGAACTGAGCATGTGGAGAGGCTTTCGTTCATCTAGCACCAAGGGAAAGGTTTGCAGGAGAAACTTTTACTCTGGTTTCTCAGTCTGTTTCCTAGTGCCGG
Source organism: Camelus dromedarius (assembly GCF_036321535.1). Classification (NCBI taxonomy): domain Eukaryota; kingdom Metazoa; phylum Chordata; class Mammalia; order Artiodactyla; family Camelidae; genus Camelus; species Camelus dromedarius. The sequence continues at coordinate 3,330,090 of NW_026989839.1, forward strand.
TTTGAAGTTCCTGCAGTTTTCACTGGAAAACCGAGTTGGAGATAGTATCTGCCCATATATATGTATGGAGTTGAGTTTGTAACGAAAAAGAAACTTTGTGTTCCCAACAAGCTAGTTGAAGGACGGCTTTCACACACACTTATTTCTCAGAACTGAGCATGTGGAGAGACTTTTGTTCATCTAGCACCAAGGGAACGGGTTGCAGGAGAAAATTTTACTCTGGTTTCTCAGTCTGTTTCCTAGTGCCGGGATGAAGTTCCTGCAGTTTTCAATGTAAAACCGTGTTGGAGCTAGTACCACCCCATAAATATTTATGGACTGGAGTTTGCAACTAAAAAGAAACATTGTGTTCCCAACAAGCTAGGTGAAGGACGGCTTTCACACACACTTATCTCTCAGAACTGAGCATGTGGAGAGACGCTCGTTCATTTAGCACCAAGGGAAAGGGTTGCAGGAGAAACTTTTACTCTGTTTTCTCAGCCTTTTTCCTAGAGCCGGGTAGAAATTCCTGCAGATTTCGCTGTAAAACCGAGTTGGAGCTACTCCATCCCCATATATATGTATGGAGTGGAGTTTGCTCCTGAAAAGAAACTTTGTTTTCCCAACAAGCTAGGTGAACTAAGGCTTTCACACACACATATCTCTCAGAACTGAGCATGTGGAGAGACGTTCGTTCATCTAGCACCAAGGGAACGGGTTGCAGGAGAAACTTTTACTCTGGTTTCTCAGTCTGTTTCCTAGTGCCGGGTTGAAGTTCCGGCAGTTTTCACTGTAAAACCGAGTTGGAGCTATCCCCTCCCCATATATATGTATGGAGTGGAGTTTGAAACTAAAAAGGAACTTTGTGTTCCCAAAAAGCTAGGTGAAGGACGGCTTTCACACACATTTATCCATCAGAACTGAGCATGTGTAGAGACGATCTTTCATCTAACAGTGAGGGAAAGGTTTTCAAGAGAAACTTGTACTCTGGTTTCTCAGTCTGTTTCCTAGTGCAAGGTTGAAATTCTTGCAGTTTTCCCTGTAAAACCGAGTTGGAGCTAGTCCCTCCCCATATATATGTAAGGAGTGGAGTTTGCACCTGAAAAGAAACTTTGTGTTCCCAACAAGCTAGGTGAAGGACGGCATTCACACACTTATTTCTCTCAGAACTGAGCATGTGGAGAGACGTACGTTCATCTAGCACCAAGGGAAAGTGTTGCAGGAGAAACTATTACTCTGGTTTCTCAGTCTGTTTCCTATTGCCGGTTTGAATTTCCTGAAGATTTCTCTGTAAAACCGAGTTGGAACTGTCTCCTCCCCATATATGTGTATGGAGAGGAGTTTGCAACTAAAAAGAAACTTTGTGTTCCCAAAAAGCTAGGTGAAGGACGGCTTACACACACACTTATCCCTCAGAACTGAGCATGTGGAGAGACATTCTTTCATCTAGCAGCAAGGGAACGGATTGCAAGAGAAACTTGTACTCTGGTTTCTTAGTCTGTTTCCTAGACTCGGTTAGAAGTTCCCGCAGTTTTCACTGTAAAACCGAGTTGGAGCTAGTACCTCCCCATAAATATATGTATGGAGTGGAGTTTGCACCTGAAAAGAAACTTTGTGTTCCCAACAAGCTAGGTAAAGGACAGCTTCCACACACACTTATCTCTCAGAACTTAGTATGTGGAGAGACGTTCGTTCATCTAGCACCAAGGGAAAGGGTTGCAGGAGAAATTTTACTCTGATTTCTCAGTCTGTTTCCTAGTTCCGGTTAGAAGTTCCTGCAGTATTCACTGTAAAACCGAGTTGGAGCTAGTCCCTACCCATATATATGTATGGATTGGAGTTTGCAAATAAAAAGAAACTTTGTGTTCCCAACAAGCTAGGTGAAGGACGGCTTTCACACACACTTAACTCTCAGAACTGAGCAGGTGGCGAGACCTTCTTTCATCTAGCAGCAAGGGAACGGGTTTCAAGAGAAACATATTCTCTGTATTCTTAGTCTGTTTCCTAGGCCCGGGTAGATTTTCCTGCAGTTATCACTGTAAAACCGTGTTGCAGCTATTACCTCCCCATATATATGTATGGAGTCGAGTTTGCTACTAAAAAGAAACTTTGTGTTCCCAACAAGCTAGGTGAAGGACGGCTTTCACACAGACTTATCTCTCAGAACTGAGCATGTGGAGAGGCTTTCGTTCATCTAGCACCAAGGGAAAGGTTTGCAGGAGAAACTTTTACTCTGGTTTCTCAGTCTGTTTCCTAGTGCCGGTTTGAAGTTCCTGCAGTTTTCACTGTAAAACCGAGTTGGAGCTAGTATCTGCCCATATATATGTATGGAGTTGAGTTTGCAACGAAAAAGAAACTTTGTGTTCCCAACAAGCTAGTTGAAGGACGGCTTTCACACACACTTATTTCTCAGAACTGAGCATGTGGAGAGACTTTTGTTCATCTAGCACCAAGGGAAAGGGTTGCAGGAGAAACTTGTACTCTGGTTTCTCAGTCTGTTTCCTAGTGCCGGGATGAAGTTCCTGCAGTTTTCAATGTAAAACCGTGTTGGAACTGGTACCACCCCATAAATATTTATCGACTGGAGTTTGCAATTAAAAAGAAACTTTGTGTTCCCAACAAGCTAGGTAAAGGACAGCTTCCACACACACTTATCTCTCAGAACTTAGTATGTGGAGAGACGTTCGTTCATCTAGCACCAAGGGAAAGGGTTGCAGGAGAAATTTTACTCTGATTTCTCAGTCTGTTTCCTAGTTCCGGTTAGAAGTTCCTGCAGTTTTCACTGTAAAACCGAGTTGGAGCTAGTCCCTCCCCATATATATGTATGGATTGGAGTTTGCAACTAAAAAGAAACTTTGTGTTCCCAACAAGCTAGGTGAAGGACGGCTTTCACACACACTTAACTCTCAGAACTGAGCAGGTGGCGAGACCTTCTTTCATCAAGCAGCAAGGGAACGGGTTTCAAGAGAAACATATTCTCTGTATTCTTAGTCTGTTTCCTAGGCCCGGGTAGATTTTCCTGCAGTTATCACTGTAAAACCGAGTTGCAGCTATTACCTCCCCATATATATGTATGGAGTCGATTTTGCTACTAAAAAGAAACTTTGTGTTCCCAACAAGCTAGGTGAAGGACGGCTTTCACACAGACTTATCTCTCAGAACTGAGCATGTGGAGAAGCTTTTGTTCATCTAGCACCAAGGGAAAGGTTTGCAAGAGAAACTTTTACTCTGGTTTCTCAGTCTGTTTCCTAGTGCCGATTTGAAGTTCCTGCAGTTTTCACTGTAAAACCGAGTTGGAGCTAGTATCTGCCCATATATATGTATGGAGTTGAGTTTGCAACGAAAAAGAAACTTTGTGTTCCCAACAAGCTAGTTGAAGGACGGCTTTCACACACACTTATTTCTCAGAACTGAGCATGTGGAGAGACTTTTGTTCATCTAGCACCAAGGGAAAGGGTTGCAGGAGAAATTTTACTCTGATTTCTCAGTCTGTTTCCTAGTTCCGGTTAGAAGTTCCTGCAGTTTTCACTGTAAAACCTAGTTGGAGCTAGTCCCTCCCCATATATATGTATGGATTGGAGTTTGCAACTAAAAAGAAACTTTGTGTTCCCAACAAGCTAGGTGAAGGACGGCTTTCACACACACTTAACTCTCAGAACTGAGCAGGTGGCGAGACCTTCTTTCATCAAGCAGCAAGGGAACGGGTTTCAAGAGAAACATATTCTCTGTATTCTTAGTCTGTTTCCTAGGCCCGGGTAGATTTTCCTGCAGTTATCACTGTAAAACCGAGTTGCAGCTATTACCTCCCCATATATATGTATGGAGTCGAGTTTGCTACTAAAAAGAAACTTTGTGTTCCCAACAAGCTAGGTGAAGGACGGCTTTCACACAGACTTATCTCTCAGAACTGAGCATGTGGAGAGGCTTTCGTTCATCTAGCACCAAGGGAAAGGTTTGCAGGAGAAACTTTTACTCTGGTTTCTCAGTCTGTTTCCTAGTGCCGATTTGAAGTTCCTGCAGTTTTCACTGTAAAACCGAGTTGGAGCTAGTATCTGCCCATATATATGTATGGAGTTGAGTTTGCAACGAAAAAGAAACTTTGTGTTCCCAACAAGCTAGTTGAAGGACGGCTTTCACACACACTTATTTCTCAGAACTGAGCATGTGGAGAGACTTTTGTTCATCTAGCACCAAGGGAAAGGGTTGCAGGAGAAAATTGTACTCTGATTTCTCAGTCTGTTTCCTAGTTCCGGTTAGAAGTTCCTGCAGTTTTCACTGTAAAACCGATTTGGAGCTAGTCCCTACCCATATATATGTATGGATTGGATTTTGCAACTAAAAAGAAACTTTGTGTTCCCAACAAGCTAGGTGAAGGACGGCTTTCACACACACTTAACTCTCAGAACTGAGCAGGTGGCGTGACCTTCTTTCATCTAGCAGCAAGGGAACGGGTTTCAAGAGAAACATATTCTCTGTATTCTTAGTCTGTTTCCTAGGCCCGTGTAGATTTTCCTGCAGTTATCACTGTAAATCCGAGTTGCAGCTATTACCTCCCCATATATATGTATGGAGTCGAGTTTGCTACTAAAAAGAAACTTTGTGTTCCCAACAAGCGAGGTGAAGGACGGCTTTCACACAGACTTATCTCTCAGAACTGAGCATGTGGAGAGGCTTTCTTTCATCTAGCACCAAGGGAAAGGTTTGCAGGAGAAACTTTTACTCTGGTTTCTCAGTCTGTTTCCTAGTGCCGGTTTGAATTTCCTGCAGATTTCACTGTAAAACCGAGTTGGAGCTAGTATCTGCCCATATATATGTATGGAGTTGAGTTTGCAACGAAAAAGAAACTTTGTGTTCCCAACAAGCTAGTTGAAGGACGGCTTTCACACACACTTATTTCTCAGAACTGAGCATGTGGAGAGACTTTTGTTCATCTAGCACCAAGGGAAAGGGTTGCAGGAGAAACTTTTACTCTGGTTTCTCAGTCTGTTTCCTAGTGCCGGGATGAAGTTCCTGCAGTTTTCAATGTAAAACCGTGTTGGAACTAGTACCACCCCATAAATATTTATGGACTGGAGTTTGCAACTAAAAAGAAACTTTGTGTTCCCAACAAGCTAGGTGAAGGACGGCTTTCACACACACTTATCTCTCAGAACTTAGTATGTGGAGAGACGTTCGTTCATCTAGCACCAAGGGAAAGGGTTGCAGGAGAAATTTTACTCTGATTTCTCAGTCTGTTTCCTAGTTCCGGTTAGAAGTTCCTGCAGTTTTCACTGTAAAACCGAGTTGGAGCTAGTCCCTCCCCATATATATGTATGGATTGGAGTTTGCAACTAAAAAGAAACTTTGTGTTCCCAACAAGCTAGGTGAAGGACGGCTTTCACACACACTTAACTCTCAGAACTGAGCAGGTGGCGAGACCTTCTTTCATCTAGCAGCAAGGGAACGGGTTTCAAGAGAAACATATTCTCTGTATTCTTAGTCTGTTTCCTAGGCCCGGGTAGATTTTCCTGCAGTTATCACTGTAAAACCGAGTTGCAGCTATTACCTCCCCATATATATGTATGGAGTCGAGTTTGCTACTAAAAAGAAACTTTGTGTTCCCAACAAGCTAGGTGAAGGACGGCTTTAACACAGACTTATCTCTCAGAACTGAGCATGTGGAGAGGCTTTCGTTCATCTAGCACCAAGGGAAAGGTTTGCAGGAGAAACTTTTACTCTGATTTCTCAGGCTGTTTCCAAGTGCCGGTTTGAATTTCCTGCAGTTTTCACTGTAAAACCGAGTTGGAGCTAGTATCTGCCCATATATATGTATGGAGTTGAGTTTGCAATGAAAAAGAAACTTTGTGTTCCCAACAAGCTAGTAGAAGGACGGCTTTCACACACACATATTTCTCAGAACTGAGCATGTGGAGAGACTTTTGTTCATCTAGCACCAAGGGAAAGAGTTGCAGGAGAAACTTTTACTCTGGTTTCTCAGTCTGTTTCCTAGTGCCGGGATGAAGTTCCTGCAGTTTTCAATGTAAAACAGTGTTGGAACTAGTACCACCCCATAAATATTTATGGACTGGAGTTTGCAACTAAAAAGAAACTTTGTGTTCCCAACAAGCTAGGTGAAGGACGGCTTTCACACACACTTATCTCTCAGAACTGAGCATGTGGAGAGACGTTCTTTCATTTAGCACCAAGGGAAAGGGTTGCAGGAGAAACTTTTACTCTGTTTTCTCAGCCTTTTTCCTAGAGCCGGTTAGAAGTCCCTGCAGATTTCGCTGTAAAACCGAGTTGGAGCTACTCCATCCCCATATATATGTATGGAGTGGAGTTTGCACCTGAAAAGAAACTTTGTGTTCCCAACAAGCTATGTGAACTAAGGCTTTCACACACACATATCTCTCAGAACTGAGCATGTTGAGAGACGTTCGTTCATCTAGCACCAAGGGAACGGGTTGCAGGAGAAACTTTTACTCTGGTTTCTCAGTCTGTTTCCTAGTGCCGGGTTGAAGTTCCTGCAGTTTTCCCTGTAAAACCGTGTTGGTGCTAGTCCCTCCCCATATATATGTAAGGAGTGGAGTTTGCACCTGAAAAGAAACTTTGTGTTCCCAACAAGCTAGGTGAAGGACGGCTTTCACTCACATTTATCTCTCAGTACTGAGCATGTGGAGAGACTTTCGTTCATCTAGCACCAAGGGAACGGGTTGCAGGAGAAACTTTTACTCTGGTATCTCAGTCTGTTTCGTAGTGCCGGTTTGAAGTTCCTGCAGTTTTCACTGTAAAACCGAGTTGGAGCTATCCCCTAACCATATATATGTATGGAGTGGAGTTTGAAACTAAAAAGAATCTTTGTGTTCCAAAAAAGCTAGGTGAAGGACGGCTTTCACACACAATTATCCCTCAGAACTGAGCATGTGTATAGACGATCTTTCATCTAACAGCAAGGGAAAGGGTTTCAAGAGAAACTTGTACTCTGGTTTCTTAGTCTGTTTCTTAATGCCGGTTACAAGTTCCTGCAGTTTTCACTGTAAAACCGAGTTGCAGCTAGTACCTCCCCATATATACATATATGGAGTGGAGTTTGCAACTAAAAAGGAACTTTGTGTTCCCAACAAGCTAGGTGAAGGACGGCTTTCACACACACTTATTTCTCAGAACTGAGCATGTGGAGAGACTTTTGTTCATCTAGCACCAAGGGAAAGGGTTGCAGGAGAAACTTTTACTCTGGTTTCTCAGTCTGTTTCCTAGTGCCGGGATGAAGTTCCTGCAGTTTTCAATGTAAAACCGTGTTGGAACTAGTACCACCCCATAAATATTTATGGACTGGAGTTTGCAACTAAAAAGAAACTTTGTGTTCCCAACAAGCTAGGTGAAGGACGGCTTTCACACACACTTATCTCTCAGAACTTAGTATGTGGAGAGACGTTCGTTCATCTAGCACCAAGGGAAAGGGTTGCAGGAGAAATTTTACTCTGATTTCTCAGTCTGTTTCCTAGTTCCAGTTAGAAGTTCCTGCAGTTTTCACTGTAAAACCGAGTTGGAGCTAGTCCCTCCCCATATATATGTATGGATTGGAGTTTGCAACTAAAAAGAAACTTTGTGTTCCCAACAAGCTAGGTGAAGGACGGCTTTCACACACACTTAACTCTCAGAACTGAGCAGGTGGCGAGACCTTCTTTCATCTAGCAGCAAGGGAACGGGTTTCAAGAGAAACATATTCTCTGTATTCTTAGTCTGTTTCCTAGGCCCGGGTAGATTTTCCTGCAGTTATCACTGTAAAACCGAGTTGCAGCTATTACCTCCCCATATATATGTATGGAGTCGAGTTTGCTACTAAAAAGAAACTTTGTGTTCCCAACAAGCTAGGTGAAGGACGGCTTTAACACAGACTTATCTCTCAGAACTGAGCATGTGGAGAGGCTTTCGTTCATCTAGCACCAAGGGAAAGGTTTGCAGGAGAAACTTTTACTCTGATTTCTCAGGCTGTTTCCAAGTGCCGGTTTGAATTTCCTGCAGTTTTCACTGTAAAACCGAGTTGGAGCTAGTATCTGCCCATATATATGTATGGAGTTGAGTTTGCAATGAAAAAGAAACTTTGTGTTCCCAACAAGCTAGTAGAAGGACGGCTTTCACACACACATATTTCTCAGAACTGAGCATGTGGAGAGACTTTTGTTCATCTAGCACCAAGGGAAAGAGTTGCAGGAGAAACTTTTACTCTGGTTTCTCAGTCTGTTTCCTAGTGCCGGGATGAAGTTCCTGCAGTTTTCAATGTAAAACAGTGTTGGAACTAGTACCACCCCATAAATATTTATGGACTCGAGTTTGCAACTAAAAAGAAACATTGTGTTCCCAACAAGCTAGGTGAAGGACGGCTTTCACACACACTTATCTCTCAGAACTGAGCATGTGGAGAGACGTTCTTTCATTTAGCACCAAGGGAAAGGGTTGCAGGAGAAACTTTTACTCTGTTTTCTCAGCCTTTTTCCTAGAGCCGTTTAGAAGTCCCTGCAGATTTCGCTGTAAAACCGAGTTGGAGCTACTCCATCCCCATATATATGTATGGAGTGGAGTTTGCACCTGAAAAGAAACTTTGTGTTCCCAACAAGCTATGTGAACTAAGGCTTTCACACACACATATCTCTCAGAACTGAGCATGTTGAGAGACGTTCGTTCATCTAGCACCAAGGGAACGGGTTGCAGGAGAAACTTTTACTCTGGTTTCTCAGTCTGTTTCCTAGTGCCGGGTTGAAGTTCCTGCAGTTTTCCCTGTAAAACCGTGTTGGTGCTAGTCCCTCCCCATATATATGTAAGGAGTGGAGTTTGCACCTGAAAAGAAACTTTGTGTTCCCAACAAGCTAGGTGAAGGACGGCTTTCACTCACATTTATCTCTCAGTACTGAGCATGTGGAGAGACTTTCGTTCATCTAGCACCAAGGGAACGGGTTGCAGGAGAAACTTTTACTCTGGTATCTCAGTCTGTTTCGTAGTGCCGGTTTGAAGTTCCTGCAGTTTTCACTGTAAAACCGAGTTGGAGCTATCCCCTAACCATATATATGTATGGAGTGGAGTTTGAAACTAAAAAGAATCTTTGTGTTCCAAAAAAGCTAGGTGAAGGACGGCTTTCACACACAATTATCCCTCAGAACTGAGCATGTGTATAGACGATCTTTCATCTAACAGCAAGGGAAAGGGTTTCAAGAGAAACTTGTACTCTGGTTTCTTAGTCTGTTTCTTAATGCCGGTTACAAGTTCCTGCAGTTTTCACTGTAAAACCGAGTTGCAGCTAGTACCTCCCCATATATACATATATGGAGTGGAGTTTGCAACTAAAAAGGAACTTTGTGTTCCCAACAAGCTAGGTGAAGGACGGCTTTCACACACACTTATTTCTCAGAACTGAGCATGTGGAGAGACTTTTGTTCATCTAGCACCAAGGGAAAGGGTTGCAGGAGAAACTTTTACTCTGGTTTCTCAGTCTGTTTCCTAGTGCCGGGATGAAGTTCCTGCAGTTTTCAATGTAAAACCGTGTTGGAACTAGTACCACCCCATAAATATTTATGGACTGGAGTTTGCAACTAAAAAGAAACTTTGTGTTCCCAACAAGCTAGTTGAAGGACGGCTTTCACACACACTTATCTCTCAGAACTTAGTATGTGGAGAGACGTTCGTTCATCTAGCACCAAGGGAAAGGGTTGCAGGAGAAATTTTACTCTGATTTCTCAGTCTGTTTCCTAGTTCCGGTTAGAAGTTCCTGCAGTTTTCACTGTAAAACCGAGTTGGAGCTAGTCCCTCCCCATATATATGTATGGATTGGAGTTTGCAACTAAAAAGAAACTTTGTGTTCCCAACAAGCTAGGTGAAGGACGGCTTTCACACACACTTAACTCTCAGAACTGAGCAGGTGGCGAGACCTTCTTTCATCTAGCAGCAAGGGAACGGGTTTCAAGAGAAACATATTCTCTGTATTCTTAGTCTGTTTCCTAGGCCCGGGTAGATTTTCCTGCAGTTATCACTGTAAAACCGAGTTGCAGCTATTACCTCCCCATATATATGTATGGAGTCGAGTTTGCTACTAAAAAGAAACTTTGTGTTCCCAACAAGCTAGGTGAAGGACGGCTTTAACACAGACTTATCTCTCAGAACTGAGCATGTGGAGAGGCTTTCGTTCATCTAGCACCAAGGGAAAGGTTTGCAGGAGAAACTTTTACCCTGATTTCTCAGGCTGTTTCCAAGTGCCGGTTTGAATTTCCTGCAGTTTTCACTGTAAAACCGAGTTGGAGCTAGTATCTGCCCATATATATGTATGGAGTTGAGTTTGCAATGAAAAAGAAACTTTGTGTTCCCAACAAGCTATTAGAAGGACGGCTTTCACACACACATATTTCTCAGAACTGAGCATGTGGAGAGACTTTTGTTCATCTAGCACCAAGGGAAAGAGTTGCAGGAGAAACTTTTACTCTGGTTTCTCAGTCTGTTTCCTAGTGCCGGGATGAAGTTCCTGCAGTTTTCAATGTAAAACAGTGTTGGAACTAGTACCACCCCATAAATATTTATGGACTGGAGTTTGCAACTAAAAAGAAACTTTGTGTTCCCAACAAGCTAGGTGAAGGACGGCTTTCACACACACTTATCTCTCAGAACTGAGCATGTGGAGAGACGTTCTTTCATTTAGCACCAAGGGAAAGGGTTGCAGGAGAAACTTTTACTCTGTTTTCTCAGCCTTTTTCCTAGAGCCGTTTAGAAGTCCCTGCAGATTTCGCTGTAAAACCGAGTTGGAGCTACTCCATCCCCATATATATGTATGGAGTGGAGTTTGCACCTGAAAAGAAACTTTGTGTTCCCAACAAGCTATGTGAACTAAGGCTTTCACACACACATATCTCTCAGAACTGAGCATGTTGAGAGACGTTCGTTCATCTAGCACCAAGGGAACGGGTTGCAGGAGAAACTTTTACTCTGGTTTCTCAGTCTGTTTCCTAGTGCCGGGTTGAAGTTCCTGCAGTTTTCCCTGTAAAACCGTGTTGGTGCTAGTCCCTCCCCATATATATGTAAGGAGTGGAGTTTGCACCTGAAAAGAAACTTTGTGTTCCCAACAAGCTAGGTGAAGGACGGCTTTCACTCACATTTATCTCTCAGTACTGAGCATGTGGAGAGACTTTCGTTCATCTAGCACCAAGGGAACGGGTTGCAGGAGAAACTTTTACTCTGGTATCTCAGTCTGTTTCGTAGTGCCGGTTTGAAGTTCCTGCAGTTTTCACTGTAAAACCGAGTTGGAGCTATCCCCTAACCATATATATGTATGGAGTGGAGTTTGAAACTAAAAAGAATCTTTGTGTTCCAAAAAAGCTAGGTGAAGGACGGCTTTCACACACAATTATCCCTCAGAACTGAGCATGTGTATAGACGATCTTTCATCTAACAGCAAGGGAAAGGGTTTCAAGAGAAACTTGTACTCTGGTTTCTTAGTCTGTTTCTTAATGCCGGTTACAAGTTCCTGCAGTTTTCACTGTAAAACCGAGTTGCAGCTAGTACCTCCCCATATATACATATATGGAGTGGAGTTTGCAACTAAAAAGGAACTTTGTGTTCCCAACAAGCTAGGTGAAGGTCGGCTTTCACACACACTTATCTCTCAGAACTGAGCATGTGGAGAGACGTTCGTTCATCTAGCACCAAGGGAAAGTGTTGCAGGAGAAACTTTTACTCTGTATTCTCAGTCTGCTTCCTAGTGCCGGTTTGAAGTTCCTGCAGTTTTCACTGTAAAACCGTGTTGCAGCTAACCCCTCCCCATATATATGTAAGGAGTTTAGTTTGCAACTAAAAAGAAATTTTGTGTTCCCAAAAAGCTAGGTGAAGGACGGCTTTCACACACACTTATCTCTCAGAACTGAGCATTTGGAGAGACTATTTTTCATCTAGCACAAAAGGAACGGGTTGCAGGAGAAACTTTTACTCTGTTTTGTTAGTCTGTTTCCTAGTGCCGGTTTGAATTTACTGCAGTTTTCACTGTAAAACCGATTTGTATCTATTACCTCCCCATATATATGTATGGAGTGGAGTTTGCTACTAAAAAGGAACTTTGTGTTCCCAACAAGCTAGGTGAAGGACGGCTTTCACACACAAATATCTCTCAGAACTGAGCATGTGGAGAGACGTTCGTTCATCTAGCACCAAGGGAAAGGGTTGCAGGAGAAAATTTTACTCTGGTTTCTCAGTCTGTTTCCTAGTGCCGGTTTGAATTTCCTGCAGTTTTCACTGTAAAACCGAGTTGGAGCTAGTATCTGCCCATATATATGTATGGAGTTGAGTTTGCAACGAAAAAGAAACTTTGTGTTCCCAACAAGCTAGTTGAAGGACGGCTTTCACACACACTTATTTCTCAGAACTGAGCATGTGGAGAGACTTTTGTTCATCTAGCACCAAGGGAAAGGGTTGCAGGAGAAACTTTTACTCTGGTTTCTCAGTCTGTTTCCTAGTGCCGGGATGAAGTTCCTGCAGTTTTCAATGTAAAACCGTGTTGGAACTAGTACCACCCCATAAATATTTATGGACTGGAGTTTGCAACTAAAAAGAAACTTTGTGTTCCCAACAAGCTAGGTGAAGGACGGCTTTCACACACACTTATCTCTCAGAACTTAGTATGTGGAGAGACGTTCGTTCATCTAGCACCAAAGGAAAGGGTTGCAGGAGAAATTTTACTCTGATTTCTCAGTCTGTTTCCTAGTTCCGGTTAGAAGTTCCTGCAGTTTTCACTGTAAAACCGAGTTGGAGCTAGTCCCTCCCCATATATATGTATGGATTGGAGTTTGCAACTAAAAAGAAACTTTGTGTTCCCAACAAGCTAGGTGAAGGACGGCTTTCACACACACTTAACTCTCAGAACTGAGCAGGTGGCGAGACCTTCTTTCATCTAGCAGCAAGGGAACGGGTTTCAAGAGAAACATATTCTCTGTATTCTTAGTCTGTTTCCTAGGCCCGGGTAGATTTTCCTGCAGTTATCACTGTAAAACCGAGTTGCAGCTATTACCTCCCCATATATATGTATGGAGTCGAGTTTGCTACTAAAAAGAAACTTTGTGTTCCCAACAAGCTAGGTGAAGGACGGCTTTAACACAGACTTATCTCTCAGAACTGAGCATGTGGAGAGGCTTTCGTTCATCTAGCACCAAGGGAAAGGTTTGCAGGAGAAACTTTTACTCTGATTTCTCAGGCTGTTTCCAAGTGCCGGTTTGAATTTCCTGCAGTTTTCACTGTAAAACCGAGTTGGAGCTAGTATCTGCCCATATATATGTATGGAGTTGAGTTTGCAATGAAAAAGAAACTTTGTGTTCCCAACAAGCTAGTAGAAGGACGGCTTTCACACACACATATTTCTCAGAACTGAGCATGTGGAGAGACTTTTGTTCATCTAGCACCAAGGGAAAGAGTTGCAGGAGAAACTTTTACTCTGGTTTCTCAGTCTGTTTCCTAGTGCCGGGATGAAGTTCCTGCAGTTTTCAATGTAAAACAGTGTTGGAACTAGTACCACCCCATAAATATTTATGGACTGGAGTTTGCAACTAAAAAGAAACTTTGTGTTCCCAACAAGCTAGGTGAAGGACGGCTTTCACACACACTTATCTCTCAGAACTGAGCATGTGGAGAGACGTTCTTTCATTTAGCACCAAGGGAAAGGGTTGCAGGAGAAACTTTTACTCTGTTTTCTCAGCCTTTTTCCTAGAGCCGGTTAGAAGTCCCTGCAGATTTCGCTGTAAAACCGAGTTGGAGCTACTCCATCCCCATATATATGTATGGAGTGGAGTTTGCACCTGAAAAGAAACTTTGTGTTCCCAACAAGCTATGTGAACTAAGGCTTTCACACACACATATCTCTCAGAACTGAGCATGTTGAGAGACGTTCGTTCATCTAGCACCAAGGGAACGGGTTGCAGGAGAAACTTTTACTCTGGTTTCTCAGTCTGTTTCCTAGTGCCGGGTTGAAGTTCCTGCAATTTTCCCTGTAAAACCGTGTTGGTGCTAGTCCCTCCCCATATATATGTAAGGAGTGGAGTTTGCACCTGAAAAGAAACTTTGTGTTCCCAACAAGCTAGGTGAAGGACGGCTTTCACTCACATTTATCTCTCAGTACTGAGCATGTGGAGAGACTTTCGTTCATCTAGCACCAAGGGAACGGGTTGCAGGAGAAACTTTTACTCTGGTATCTCAGTCTGTTTCGTAGTGCCGGTTTGAAGTTCCTGCAGTTTTCACTGTAAAACCGAGTTGGAGCTATCCCCTAACCATATATATGTATGGAGTGGAGTTTGAAACTAAAAAGAATCTTTGTGTTCCAAAAAAGCTAGGTGAAGGACGGCTTTCACACACAATTATCCCTCAGAACTGAGCATGTGTATAGACGATCTTTCATCTAACAGCAAGGGAAAGGGTTTCTAGAGAAACTTGTACTTTGGTTTCTTAGTCTGTTTCTTAATGCCGGTTACAAGTTCCTGCAGTTTTCACTGTAAAACCGAGTTGCAGCTAGTACCTCCCCATATATACATATATGGAGTGGAGTTTGCAACTAAAAAGGAACTTTGTGTTCCCAACAAGCTAGGTGAAGGACGGCTTTCACACACACTTATTTCTCAGAACTGAGCATGTGGAGAGACTTTTGTTCATCTAGCACCAAGGGAAAGGGTTGCAGGAGAAACTTTTACTCTGGTTTCTCAGTCTGTTTCCTAGTGCCGGGATGAAGTTCCTGCAGTTTTCAATGTAAAACCGTGTTGGAACTAGTACCACCCCATAAATATTTATGGACTGGAGTTTGCAACTAAAAAGAAACTTTGTGTTCCCAACAAGCTAGTTGAAGGACGGCTTTCACACACACTTATCTCTCAGAACTTAGTATGTGGAGAGACGTTCGTTCATCTAGCACCAAGGGAAAGGGTTGCAGGAGAAATTTTACTCTGATTTCTCAGTCTGTTTCCTAGTTCCGGTTAGAATTTCCTGCAGTTTTCACTGTAAAACCGAGTTGGAGCTAGTCCCTCCCCATATATATGTATGGATTGGAGTTTGCAACTAAAAAGAAACTTTGTGTTCCCAACAAGCTAGGTGAAGGACGGCTTTCACACACACTTAACTCTCAGAACTGAGCAGGTGGCGAGACCTTCTTTCATCTAGCAGCAAGGGAACGGGTTTCAAGAGAAACATATTCTCTGTATTCTTAGTCTGTTTCCTAGGCCCGGGTAGATTTTCCTGCAGTTATCACTGTAAAACCGAGTTGCAGCTATTACCTCCCCATATATATGTATGGAGTCGAGTTTGCTACTAAAAAGAAACTTTGTGTTCCCAACAAGCTAGGTGAAGGACGGCTTTAACACAGACTTATCTCTCAGAACTGAGCATGTGGAGAGGCTTTCGTTCATCTAGCACCAAGGGAAAGGTTTGCAGGAGAAACTTTTACCCTGATTTCTCAGGCTGTTTCCAAGTGCCGGTTTGAATTTCCTGCAGTTTTCACTGTAAAACCGAGTTGGAGCTAGTATCTGCCCATATATATGTATGGAGTTGAGTTTGCAATGAAAAAGAAACTTTGTGTTCCCAACAAGCTAGTAGAAGGACGGCTTTCACACACACATATTTCTCAGAACTGAGCATGTGGAGAGACTTTTGTTCATCTAGCACCAAGGGAAAGAGTTGCAGGAGAATCTTTTACTCTGGTTTCTCAGTCTGTTTCCTAGTGCCGGGATGAAGTTCCTGCAGTTTTCAATGTAAAACAGTGTTGGAACTAGTACCACCCCATAAATATTTATGGACTGGAGTTTGCAACTAAAAAGAAACTTTGTGTTCCCAACAAGCTAGGTGAAGGACGGCTTTCACACACACTTATCTCTCAGAACTGAGCATGTGGAGAGACGTTCTTTCATTTAGCACCAAGGGAAAGGGTTGCAGGAGAAACTTTTACTCTGTTTTCTCAGCCTTTTTCCTAGAGCCGTTTAGAAGTCCCTGCAGATTTCGCTGTAAACCGAGTTGGAGCTACTCCATCCCCATATATATGTATGGAGTGGAGTTTGCACCTGAAAAGAAACTTTGTGTTCCCAACAAGCTATGTGAACTAAGGCTTTCACACACACATATCTCTCAGAACTGAGCATGTTGAGAGACGTTCGTTCATCTAGCACCAAGGGAACGGGTTGCAGGAGAAACTTTTACTCTGGTTTCTCAGTCTGTTTCCTAGTGCCGGGTTGAAGTTCCTGCAGTTTTCCCTGTAAAACCGTGTTGGTGCTAGTCCCTCCCCATATATATGTAAGGAGTGGAGTTTGCACCTGAAAAGAAACTTTGTGTTCCCAACAAGCTAGGTGAAGGACGGCTTTCACTCACATTTATCTCTCAGTACTGAGCATGTGGAGAGACTTTCGTTCATCTAGCACCAAGGGAACGGGTTGCAGGAGAAACTTTTACTCTGGTATCTCAGTCTGTTTCGTAGTGCCGGTTTGAAGTTCCTGCAGTTTTCACTGTAAAACCGAGTTGGAGCTATCCCCTAACCATATATATGTATGGAGTGGAGTTTGAAACTAAAAAGAATCTTTGTGTTCCAAAAAAGCTAGGTGAAGGACGGCTTTCACACACAATTATCCCTCAGAACTGAGCATGTGTATAGACGATCTTTCATCTAACAGCAAGGGAAAGGGTTTCAAGAGAAACTTGTACTCTGGTTTCTTAGTCTGTTTCTTAATGCCGGTTACAAGTTCCTGCAGTTTTCACTGTAAAACCGAGTTGCAGCTAGTACCTCCCCATATATACATATATGGAGTGGAGTTTGCAACTAAAAAGGAACTTTGTGTTCCCAACAAGCTAGGTGAAGGTCGGCTTTCACACACACTTATCTCTCAGAACTGAGCATGTGGAGAGACGTTCGTTCATCTAGCACCAAGGGAAAGTGTTGCAGGAGAAACTTTTACTCTGTATTCTCAGTCTGCTTCCTAGTGCCGGTTTGAAGTTCCTGCAGTTTTCACTGTAAAACCGTGTTGCAGCTAACCCCTCCCCATATATATGTAAGGAGTTTAGTTTGCAACTAAAAAGAAATTTTGTGTTCCCAAAAAGCTAGGTGAAGGACGGCTTTCACACACACTTATCTCTCAGAACTGAGCATTTGGAGAGACTATTTTTCATCTAGCACAAAAGGAACGGGTTGCAGGAGAAACTTTTACTCTGTTTTTTTAGTCTGTTTCCTAGTGCCGGTTTGAAGTTACTGCAGTTTTCACTGTAAAACCGATTTGTAGCTATTACCTCCCCATATATATGTATGGAGTGGAGTTTGCTACTAAAAAGGAACTTTGTGTTCCCAACAAGCTAGGTGAAGGACGGCTTTCACACACACATATCTCTCAGAACTGAGCATGTGGAGAGACGTTCGTTCATCTAGCACCAAGGGAAAGGGTTGCAGGAGAAAATTTTACTCTGGTTTCTCAGTCTGTTTCCTAGTGCCGGTTTGAAGTTTCTTCAGTTTTCACTGTAAAACCGTTTTGGAGCTAGTAACTCCCCTTATATATGTATGGAGTGGAGTTTGCAACTAAAAAGAAACTTTGTGTTCCCAACAAGCTAGGTGAAGGACGGCTTTCACACACACTTAACTCTCAGAACTGAGCAGGTGGCGAGACCTTCTTTCATCTAGCAGCAAGGGAACGGGTTTCAAGAGAAACATATTCTCTGTATTCTTAGTCTGTTTCCTAGGCCCGGGTAGATTTTCCTGCAGTTATCACTGTAAAACCGAGTTGCAGCTATTACCTCCCCATATATATGTATGGAGTCGAGTTTGCTACTAAAAAGAAACTTTGTGTTCCCAACAAGCTAGGTGAAGGACGGCTTTCACACAGACTTATCTCTCAGAACTGAGCATGTGGAGAGGCTTTCTTTCATCTAGCACCAAGGGAAAGGTTTGCAGGAGAAACTTTTACTCTGGTTTCTCAGTCTGTTTCCTAGTGCCGGTTTGAATTTCCTGCAGTTTTCACTGTAAAACCGAGTTGGAGCTAGTATCTGCCCATATATATGTATGGAGTTGAGTTTGCAACTAAAAAGGAACTTTGTGTTCCCAACAAGCTAGGTGAAGGACGGCTTTCACACACACTTATTTCTCAGAACTGAGCATGTGGAGAGACTTTTGTTCATCTAGCACCAAGGGAAAGGGTTGCAGGAGAAACTTTTACTCTGGTTTCTCAGTCTGTTTCCTAGTGCCGGGATGAAGTTCCTGCAGTTTTCAATGTAAAACCGTGTTGGAACTAGTACCACCCCATAAATATTTATGGACTGGAGTTTGCAACTAAAAAGAAACTTTGTGTTCCCAACAAGCTAGGTGAAGGACGGCTTTCACACACACTTATCTCTCAGAACTTAGTATGTGGAGAGACGTTCGTTCATCTAGCACCAAGGGAAAGGGTTGCAGGAGAAATTTTACCCTGATTTCTCAGTCTGTTTCCTAGTTCCGGTTAGAAGTTCCTGCAGTTTTCACTGTAAAACCGTGTTGGAGCTAGTCCCTCCCCATATATATGTATGGATTGGAGTTTGCAACTAAAAAGAAACTTTGTGTTCCCAACAAGCTAGGTGAAGGACGGCTTTCACACACACTTAACTCTCAGAACTGAGCAGGTGGCGAGACCTTCTTTCATCTAGCAGCAAGGGAACGGGTTTCAAGAGAAACATATTCTCTGTATTCTTAGTCTGTTTCCTAGGCCCGGGTAGATTTTCCTGCAGTTATCACTGTAAAACCGAGTTGCAGCTATTACCTCCCCATATATATGTATGGAGTCGAGTTTGCTACTAAAAAGAAACTTTGTGTTCCCAACAAGCTAGGTGAAGGACGGCTTTAACACAGACTTATCTCTCAGAACTGAGCATGTGGAGAGGCTTTCGTTCATCTAGCACCAAGGGAAAGGTTTGCAGGAGAAACTTTTACCCTGATTTCTCAGGCTGTTTCCAAGTGCCGGTTTGAATTTCCTGCAGTTTTCACTGTAAAACCGAGTTGGAGCTAGTATCTGCCCATATATATGTATGGAGTTGAGTTTGCAATGAAAAAGAAACTTTGTGTTCCCAACAAGCTAGTAGAAGGACGGCTTTCACACACACATATTTCTCAGAACTGAGCATGTGGAGAGACTTTTGTTCATCTAGCACCAAGGGAAAGAGTTGCAGGAGAAACTTTTACTCTGGTTTCTCAGTCTGTTTCCTAGTGCCGGGATGAAGTTCCTGCAGTTTTCAATGTAAAACAGTGTTGGAACTAGTACCACCCCATAAATATTTATGGACTGGAGTTTGCAACTAAAAAGAAACTTTGTGTTCCCAACAAGCTAGGTGAAGGACGGCTTTCACACACACTTATCTCTCAGAACTGAGCATGTGGAGAGACGTTCTTTCATTTAGCACCAAGGGAAAGGGTTGCAGGAGAAACTTTTACTCTGTTTTCTCAGCCTTTTTCCTAGAGCCGTTTAGAAGTCCCTGCAGATTTCGCTGTAAAACCGAGTTGGAGCTACTCCATCCCCATATATATGTATGGAGTGGAGTTTGCACCTGAAAAGAAACTTTGTGTTCAAAACAAGCTATGTGAACTAAGGCTTTCACACACACATATCTCTCAGAACTGAGCATGTTGAGAGACGTTCGTTCATCTAGCACCAAGGGAACGGGTTGCAGGAGAAACTTTTACTCTGGTTTCTCAGTCTGTTTCCTAGTGCCGGGTTGAAGTTCCTGCAGTTTTCCCTGTAAAACCGTGTTGGTGCTAGTCCCTCCCCATATATATGTAAGGAGTGGAGTTTGCACCTGAAAAGAAACTTTGTGTTCCCAACAAGCTAGGTGAAGGACGGCTTTCACTCACATTTATCTCTCAGTACTGAGCATGTGGAGAGACTTTCGTTCATCTAGCACCAAGGGAACGGGTTGCAGGAGAAACTTTTACTCTGGTATCTCAGTCTGTTTCGTAGTGCCGGTTTGAAGTTCCTGCAGTTTTCACTGTAAAACCGAGTTGGAGCTATCCCCTAACCATATATATGTATGGAGTGGAGTTTGAAACTAAAAAGAATCTTTGTGTTCCAAAAAAGCTAGGTGAAGGACGGCTTTCACACACAATTATCCCTCAGAACTGAGCATGTGTATAGACGATCTTTCATCTAACAGCAAGGGAAAGGGTTTCAAGAGAAACTTGTACTCTGGTTTCTTAGTCTGTTTCTTAATGCCGGTTACAAGTTCCTGCAGTTTTCACTGTAAAACCGAGTTGCAGCTAGTACCTCCCCATATATACATATATGGAGTGGAGTTTGCAACTAAAAAGGAACTTTGTGTTCCCAACAAGCTAGGTGAAGGTCGGCTTTCACACACACTTATCTCTCAGAACTGAGCATGTGGAGAGACGTTCGTTCATCTAGCACCAAGGGAAAGTGTTGCAGGAGAAACTTTTACTCTGTATTCTCAGTCTGCTTCCTAGTGCCGGTTTGAAGTTCCTGCAGTTTTCACTGTAAAACCGTGTTGCAGCTAACCCCTCCCCATATATATGTAAGGAGTTTAGTTTGCAACTAAAAAGAAATTTTGTGTTCCCAAAAAGCTAGGTGAAGGATGGCTTTCACACACACTTATCTTTCAGAACTGAGCATTTGGAGAGACTATTTTTCATCTAGCACAAAAGGAACGGGTTGCAGGAGAAACTTTTACTCTGTTTTGTTAGTCTGTTTCCTAGTGCCGGTTTGAAGTTACTGCAGTTTTCACTGTAAAACCGATTTGTAGCTATTACCTCCCCATATATATGTATGGAGTGGAGTTTGCTACTAAAAAGGAACTTTGTGTTCCCAACAAGCTAGGTGAAGGACGGCTTTCACACACACATATCTCTCAGAACTGAGCATGTGGAGAGACGTTCGTTCATCTAGCACCAAGGGAAAGGGTTGCAGGAGAAAATTTTACTCTGGTTTCTCAGTCTGTTTCCTAGTGCCGGTTTGAAGTTTCTTCAGTTTTCACTGTAAAACCGTGTTGGAGCTAGTACCTCCCCATATATATGTATGGAGTGGAGTTTGCAACTAAAAAGAAACTTTGTGTTCCCAACAAGCTTGGTGTAGGACGGCTTTCACGCACACTTTACTCTCAGAACTGAGCATGTGGAGAGACGTTCGTTCATCTAGCACCAAGGGAACGGGTTGCAGGTGAACTTTTACTCTGGACTCTCAGTCTGTTTCCTAGTGCCAGTTTGAAGTTCCTGAAGTTTTCACTGTAAAACCGAGTTGGGTCTAGTACTTCCCCATATATATGTATGGAGTGGGGTTTGCAACTAAAAAGAATATTTGTGTTCCTAACAAGCTAGGTGAAGGACGGCTTTCAGACACACTTATCTCTCACAACTGAGCATGTGGAGAGACTTTCGTTCATCTAGCACCAACGGAACGGGTTGCAGTAGAAACTTGTTCTCTGGATTCTTAGTCTGTTTCCTAGTGCCGGTTTGAAGTTACTGCAGTTTTCACAGTAAAACCGAGTTGGAGCTTGTACCTCCCCATACATATGTATGGAGTGAAGTTTGCAACTAAAGAGAAACTTTGTGTTCCCAACAAGCTAGGTGAAGGACGGGTTTCACACACACTTATCTCTCAGAACTGAGCATGTGTAGAGACGTTCGTTCATCTAGCACCAAGGGAACGGGTTGCAGGGGAAACTTTTACTCTGGTTTCTCAGTTTGTTTCCGAGTGCCGGTTTGAAGTTCCTGCAATTTTCACTGTAAAATCGAGTTGGAGCTAGTACCTCCCCATATATATGTATGGAGTGGAGTTTGGAACTAAATAGAAACTTTGTGTTCCCAACAAGCTAGGTGAAGAACGGCTTTCACACACAATTATCTCTCAAAACTGAGCATGTGGAGAGACGTTCGTTCATCTAGCACCAAGGGAACGGGTTGCAGGAGAAACTGTTACTCTGGATACTCAGTCTGTTTCCTAGTGCCTGTTTGAAGTTCCTGCAGTTTTCCCTGTAAAACCGAGTTGGAGCCAGTACTTCCTCATATATATGTATGGAGTGGAGTTTGAAACTAAAAAAAATATTTGTGTTACCTACAATCAAGGTGAAGGACGGCTTTCAAACACACTTATCTCTCAGAACTGAGCATGTGCAGAGACGTTCGTTCATCTAACAGCAATAGAAATTGTTGCAGGAGAAACTTTTACTGTGGTTTCTCAGACTGTTTCCTAGTGCCGGTATGAAGTTAGTGCATTTTTCACTGTAAAACAGAGTTGGAGCTTGTACCTCCCCATATATATGTATGGAACGGAGTTTGCAACTGAAAAGAAACTTTGTGTTCCGAACAAGCTAGGTGAAGGACGGCTTTCACGCACACTTAACTCTCAGAACTGAGCATGTGGAGAGACGTTCGTTCATCTAGCACCAATGGAACGGGTTGCAGGGGAAACTTTTATTCTGGTTTCTCAGTCTGTTTCCTAGTGCTGGTTTGAAGTTCCTGCAGTTTTCACTGTATAACCGAGTTGGAGCCATTACCTCCCCTTATACATGTATGGAGTGGAGTTTGAAACTAAAAAAAAATTTGTGTTTCCTACAAGCAAGGTGAAGGACGGCTTTCACACACACTTATCTCTCAGAACTGAGCATGTGGAGAGACTTTCTTTCATCTAGCACGAAGGGAACGGATTGCAGGAGAAATTTTTTCTCTGATTTCTCAGTCTGTTTCCAAGTGCCGGTACGAAATTTCTGCAGGTTTCACTGTAAAACCGATTTGGAGCTAGTACCTCCCCATATATATGTATGGAATGGAGTTTGCAACTAAAAAGAAACTTTGTGTTCCCAACAAGCTAGGTGAAGGACGGCTTTCACACACACTTAACTCTCAGAACTGAGCAGGTGGCGAGACCTTCTTTCATCAAGCAGCAAGGGAACGGGTTTCAAGAGAAACATATTCTCTGTATTCTTAGTCTGTTTCCTAGGCCCGGGTAGATTTTCCTGCAGTTATCACTGTAAAACCGAGTTGCAGCTATTACCTCCCCATATATATGTATGGAGTCGAGTTTGCTACTAAAAAGAAACTTTGTGTTCCCAACAAGCTAGGTGAAGGACGGCTTTAACACAGACTTATCTCTCAGAACTGAGCATGTGGAGAGGCTTTCGTTCATCTAGCACCAAGGGAAAGGTTTGCAGGAGAAACTTTTACTCTGGTTTCTCAGTCTGTTTCCTAGTGCCTATTTGAAGTTCCTGCAGTTTTCACTGTAAAACCGAGTTGGAGCTAGTATCTGCCCATATATATGTATGGAGTTGAGTTTGCAACGAAAAAGAAACTTTGTGTTCCCAACAAGCTAGTTGAAGGACGGCTTTCACACACATTTATTTCTCAGAACTGAGCATGTGGAGAGACTTTTGTTCATCTAGCACCAAGGGAAAGGGTTGCAGGAGAAAATTGTACTCTGATTTCTCAGTCTGTTTCCTAGTTCCGGTTAGAAGTTCCTGCAGTTTTCACTGTAAAACCGAGTTGGAGCTAGTCCCTACCCATATATATGTATGGATTGGATTTTGCAACTAAAAAGAAACTTTGTGTTCCCAACAAGCTAGGTGAAGGACGGCTTTCACACACACTTAACTCTCAGAACTGAGCAGGTGGCGAGACCTTCTTTCATCTAGCAGCAAGGGAACGGGTTTCAAGAGAAACATATTCTCTGTATTCTTAGTCTGTTTCCTAGGCCCGGGTAGATTTTCCTGCAGTTATCACTGTAAAACCGAGTTGCAGCTATTACCTCCCCATATATATGTATGAGTCGAGTTTGCTACTAAAAAGAAACTTTGTGTTCCCAACAAGCTAGGTGAAGGACGGCTTTCACACAGACTTATCTCTCAGAACTGAGCATGTGGAGAGGCTTTCTTTCATCTAGCACCAAGGGAAAGGTTTGCAGGAGAAACTTTTACTCTGGTTTCTCAGTCTGTTTCCTAGTGCCGGTTTGAATTTCCTGCAGTTTTCACTGTAAAACCGAGTTGGAGCTAGTATCTGCCCATATATATGTATGGAGTTGAGTTTGCAACGAAAAAGAAACTTTGTGTTCCCAACAAGCTAGTTGAAGGACGGCTTTCACACACACTTATTTCTCAGAACTGAGCATGTGGAGAGACTTTTGTTCATCTAGCACCAAGGGAAAGGGTTGCAGGAGAAACTTTTACTCTGGTTTCTCAGTCTGTTTCCTAGTGCCGGGATGAAGTTCCTGCAGTTTTTAATGTAAAACCTTGTTGGAACTAGTACCACCCCATAAATATTTATGGACTGGAGTTTGCAACTAAAAAGAAACTTTGTGTTCCCAACAAGCTAGGTGAAGGACGGCTTTCACACACACTTATCTCTCAGAACTTAGTATGTGGAGAGACGTTCGTTCATCTAGCACGAAGGGAAAGGGTTGCAGGAGAAATTTTACTCTGATTTCTCAGTCTGTTTCCTAGTTCCGGTTAGAAGTTCCTGCAGTTTTCACTGTAAAACCGAGTTGGAGCTAGTCCCTCCCCATATATATGTATGGATTGGAGTTTGCAACTAAAAAGAAACTTTGTGTTCCCAACAAGCTAGGTGAAGGACGGCTTTCACACACACTTAACTCTCAGAACTGAGCAGGTGGCGAGACCTTCTTTCATCTAGCAGCAAGGGAACGGGTTTCAAGAGAAACATATTCTCTGTATTCTTAGTCTGTTTCCTAGGCCCGGGTAGATTTTCCTGCAGTTATCACTGTAAAACCGAGTTGCAGCTATTACCTCCCCATATATATGTATGGAGTCGAGTTTGCTACTAAAAAGAAACTTTGTGTTCCCAACAAGCTAGGTGAAGGACGGCTTTAACACAGACTTATCTCTCAGAACTGAGCATGTGGAGAGGCTTTCGTTCATCTAGCACCAAGGGAAAGGTTTGCAGGAGAAAGTTTTACTCTGATTTCTCAGGCTGTTTCCAAGTGCCGGTTTGAATTTCCTGCAGTTTTCACTGTAAAACCGAGTTGGAGCTAGTATCTGCCCATATATATGTATGGAGTTGAGTTTGCAATGAAAAAGAAACTTTGTGTTCCCAACAAGCTAGTAGAAGGACGGCTTTCACACACACATATTTCTCAGAACTGAGCATGTGGAGAGACTTTTGTTCATCTAGCACCAAGGGAAAGAGTTGCAGGAGAAACTTTTACTCTGGTTTCTCAGTCTGTTTCCTAGTGCCGGGATGAAGTTCCTGCAGTTTTCAATGTAAAACAGTGTTGGAACTAGTACCACCCCATAAATATTTATGGACTGGAGTTTGCAACTAAAAAGAAACTTTGTGTTCCCAACAAGCTAGGTGAAGGACGGCGTTCACACACACTTATCTCTCAGAACTGAGCATGTGGAGAGACGTTCTTTCATTTAGCACCAAGGGAAAGGGTTGCAGGAGAAACTTTTACTCTGTTTTCTCAGCCTTTTTCCTAGAGCCGGTTAGAAGTCCCTGCAGATTTCGCTGTAAAACCGAGTTGGAGCTACTCCATCCCCATATATATGTATGGAGTGGAGTTTGCACCTGAAAAGAAACTTTGTGTTCCCAACAAGCTATGTGAACTAAGGCTTTCACACACACATATCTCTCAGAACTGAGCATGTTGAGAGACGTTCGTTCATCTAGCACCAAGGGAACGGGTTGCAGGAGAAACTTTTACTCTGGTTTCTCAGTCTGTTTCCTAGTGCCGGGTTGAAGTTCCTGCAGTTTTCCCTGTAAAACCGTGTTGGTGCTAGTCCCTCCCCATATATATGTAAGGAGTGGAGTTTGCACCTGAAAAGAAACTTTGTGTTCCCAACAAGCTAGGTGAAGGACGGCTTTCACTCACATTTATCTCTCAGTACTGAGCATGTGGAGAGACTTTCGTTCATCTAGCACCAAGGGAACGGGTTGCAGGAGAAACTTTTACTCTGGTATCTCAGTCTGTTTCGTAGTGCCGGTTTGAAGTTCCTGCAGTTTTCACTGTAAAACCGAGTTGGAGCTATCCCCTAACCATATATATGTATGGAGTGGAGTTTGAAACTAAAAAGAATCTTTGTGTTCCAAAAAAGCTAGGTGAAGGACGGCTTTCACAAACAATTATCCCTCAGAACTGAGCATGTGTATAGACGATCTTTCATCTAACAGCAAGGGAAAGGGTTTCAAGAGAAACTTGTACTCTGGTTTCTTAGTCTGTTTCTTAATGCCGGTTACAAGTTCCTGCAGTTTTCACTGTAAAACCGAGTTGCAGCTAGTACCTCCCCATATATACATATATGGAGTGGAGTTTGCAACTAAAAAGGAACTTTGTGTTCCCAACAAGCTAGGTGAAGGTCGGCTTTCACACACACTTATCTCTCAGAACTGAGCATGTGGAGAGACGTTCGTTCATCTAGCACCAAGGGAAAGTGTTGCAGGAGAAACTTTTACTCTGTATTCTCAGTCTGCTTCCTAGTGCCGGTTTGAAGTTCCTGCAGTTTTCACTGTAAAACCGTGTTGCAGCTAACCCCTCCCCATATATATGTAAGGAGTTTAGTTTGCAACTAAAAAGAAATTTTGTGTTCCCAAAAAGCTAGGTGAAGGACGGCTTTCACACACACTTATCTCTCAGAACTGAGCATTTGGAGAGACTATTTTTCATCTAGCACAAAAGGAACGGGTTGCAGGAGAAACTTTTACTCTGTTTTGTTAGTCTGTTTCCTAGTGCCGGTTTGAAGTTACTGCAGTTTTCACTGTAAAACCGATTTGTAGCTATTACCTCCCCATATATATGTATGGAGTGGAGTTTGCTACTAAAAAGGAACTTTGTGTTCCCAACAAGCTAGGTGAAGGACGGCTTTCACACACACATATCTCTCAGAACTGAGCATGTGGAGAGACGTTCGTTCATCTAGCACCAAGGGAAAGGGTTGCAGGAGAAAATTTTACTCTGGTTTCTCAGTCTGTTTCCTAGTGCCGGTTTGAAGTTTCTTCAGTTTTCACTGTAAAACCGTGTTGGAGCTAGTACCTCCCCATATATATGTATGGAGTGGAGTTTGCAACTAAAAAGAAACTTTGTGTTCCCAACAAGCTAGGTGTAGGACGGCTTTCACGCACACTTTACTCTCAGAACTGAGCATGTGGAGAGACGTTCGTTCATCTAGCACCAAGGGAACGGGTTGCAGGTGAACTTTTACTCTGGACTCTCAGTCTGTTTCCTAGTGCCAGTTTGAAGTTCCTGAAGTTTTCACTGTAAAACCGAGTTGGGTCTAGTACTTCCCCATATATATGTATGGAGTGGGGTTTGCAACTAAAAAGAATATTTGTGTTCCTAACAAGCTAGGTGAAGGACGGCTTTCAGACACACTTATCTCTCACAACTGAGCATGTGGAGAGACTTTCGTTCATCTAGCACCAACGGAACGGGTTGCAGTAGAAACTTGTTCTCTGGATTCTTAGTCTGTTTCCTAGTGCCGGTTTGAAGTTACTGCAGTTTTCACAGTAAAACCGAGTTGGAGCTTGTACCTCCCCATACATATGTATGGAGTGAAGTTTGCAACTAAAGAGAAACTTTGTGTTCCCAACAAGCTAGGTGAAGGACGGGTTTCACACACACTTATCTCTCAGAACTGAGCATGTGTAGAGACGTTCGTTCATCTAGCACCAAGGGAACCGGTTGCAGGGGAAACTTTTACTCTGGTTTCTCAGTTTGTTTCCGAGTGCCGGTTTGAAGTTCCTGCAATTTTCACTGTAAAATCGAGTTGGAGCTAGTACCTCCCCATATATATGTATGGAGTGGAGTTTGGAACTAAATAGAAACTTTGTGTTCCCAACAAGCTAGGTGAAGAACGGCTTTCACACACAATTATCTCTCAAAACTGAGCATGTGGAGAGACGTTCGTTCATCTAGCACCAAGGGAACGGGTTGCAGGAGAAACTGTTACTCTGGATACTCAGTCTGTTTCCTAGTGCCTGTTTGAAGTTCCTGCAGTTTTCCCTGTAAAACCGAGTTGGAGCCAGTACTTCCTCATATATATGTATGGAGTGGAGTTTGAAACTAAAAAAAATATTTGTGTTACCTACAATCAAGGTGAAGGACGGCTTTCAAACACACTTATCTCTCAGAACTGAGCATGTGGAGAGACGTTAGTTCATCTAGCAGCAAAGGAAATTGTTGCAGGAGAAACTTTTACTGTGGTTTCTCAGACTGTTTCCTAGTGCCGGTATGAAGTTAGTGCATTTTTCACTGTAAAACAGAGTTGGAGCTTGTACCTCCCCATATATATATATGGAATGGAGTTTGCAACTGAAAAGAAACTTTGTGTTCCGAACAAGCTAGGTGAAGGACGGCTTTCACGCACACTTAACTCTCAGAACTGAGCATGTGGAGAGACGTTCGTTCATCTAGCAGCAAGGGAACGGATTGCCGGTGAAACTTTTACTCTTGATTCTCAGTCTGTTTCCTAGTGCCGGTTTGAAGTTCCTGCAGTTTTCACTGTAAAACCGAGTTGGAGTTAGTACCTCCCCATATATATGTATGGACTGGAGTTTGCAACTAAAAAGAATATTTGTGTTCCCAACAAGCTAGGTGAAGTACGGCTTTCAGACACACTTATCTCTCAGAACTGAGCATGTGGAGAGACTTTCGTTCATCTAGCACCAAGGGAACGGGTTGCAGTAGAAACTTGTACTCTGGTTTTTTAGTCTGTTTCCTAGTGCCGGATTGAAGTTACTGCAGTTTTCACTATAAAACCGAGTTGTAGCTAGTACCTCCCCATATATATGTATGGAGTGGAGTTTGCAACTATAAAGAAACATTGTGTTCCCAAAAAGCTAGGTGAAGGACGGCTTTCACACACACTTATCTCTCAGAACTGAGCATGTGGAGAGACGTTCGTTCATCTAGCAGCAAGGGAACGGGTTGCAGGGGAAATTTTTACTCTTGTTTCTCAGTCTGTTTCCTCGTGCCGGTTGGAAGTTCCTGCAGTTTTCACTGTAAAACGAGTTGGAGCTAACCCCTCCCCATATATATGTAAGGTGTGGAGTTTGCAACTAAAAAGAAAATTTGTGTTCCCAACAAGCTATGTGAAGGACGGCTTTCACGCACAATTATCTCTCAGAACTGAGCATGTGGAGAGACGTTCGTTCATCTAGCACCAATGGAACGGGTTGCAGGGGAAACTTTTATTCTGGTTTCTCAGTCTGTTTCCTAGTGCTGGTTTGAAGTTCCTGCAGTTTTCACTGTATAACCGAGTTGGAGCCATTACCTCCCCTTATACATGTATGGAGTGGAGTTTGAAACTAAAAAAAAATTTGTGTTTCCTACAAGCAAGGTGAAGGACGGCTTTCACACACACTTATCTCTCAGAACTGAGCATGTGGAGAGACTTTCTTTCATCTAGCAGGAAGGGAACGGATTGCAGGAGAAATTTTTTCTCTGATTTCTCAGTCTGTTTCCTAGGGCCGGTACGAAATTTCTGCAGGTTTCACTGTAAAACCGATTTGGGGCTAGTACCTCTACATATATATGTATGGAATGGAGTTTGCAACTAAAAAGAAACTTTGTGTTCCCAACAAGCTAGGTGAAGGACGGCTTTAACACACAATTATCTCTCAGAACTGAGCATGTGGAGAGATGTTCATTCAACTAGCACCAAGTGAACGGGTGGCAGGAGAAATTTTTACTCTTGTTTCTCAGTCTGTTTCCTAGTGCCGGTTTGAAGATCCTGCAGTTTTCACTGTAAAACCGAGTTGAAGCTAGTACCATCCCATATATATGTATGGAGTGGAGTTGGCAACTAAAAAGAATCTTTGTGTTCCCAAAAGCTAGGTGAAGGACGGCTTTCACGCACACTGAACTCTCAGAACTGAGCATGTGGAGAGACTTTCGTTCATCTAGCAGCAAGGGAACGGGTTGCAGGTGAAACTTTTACTCTGGTTTCTCAGTCTGTTTCCTAGTTCCGGTTTGAATTTCCTGCAGTTTTCACTGTAAAATCGAGTTGGAGCTAGTACCTCCTCATATATATGTAAGGAGTGGAGTTTGCAACTAAAAAAATATTTGTGTTCCCAACAAGCTAGTTGAAGGACGGCTTTCAGACACACTTATCTCTCAGAAATGAGCATGTGGAGAGACTTTCGTTCATCTAGCTCCAACGGAACGGGTTGCAGTAGAAAGTTGTACTCTGGTTTCTTAGTCTGTTTCCTAGGGCCGGTTTGAAGTTACTGCAGTTTTCACTGTAAAACCGAGGTGTAGCTTGTACCTCCCCAGATATATGTATGGAGTGGATTTTGAAACTAAAAAGGAATTTTGTGTTCCCAACAAGCTAGGTGAAGGACGGGTTTCACACACACTTATCTCTCAGAACTGAGCATGTAGAGACGTTCTTTCATCTGGCAGCAAGGGAACGGGTTGCAGGGGAAACTTTTACTCTTGTTTCTCATTCTGTTTCCTCGTGCCGGTTGGAAGTTCTTGCAGTTTTCACTGTAAAACGAGTTGGATCTAGTACCTCCGCATATATATGTATGGAGTGGAGTTTGCACCTGAAAAGATTCTTTGTGTTCCCAACAAGCTAGGTGAAGGACGGCTTTCACACACACTTATCTCTCAGAATTTAGTATGTGGAGAGACTTTTGTTCATCTAGCACCAAGGGAACGGATTGCAGGGAAACTTGTACTCTGGTTTCTTAGTCTGTTTCCTAGTGCCGGTTTGATGTTCCTGCAGTTTTCACTGTAAAACCGAGTTGGAGCTTGTACATCCACATATATATGTATGGAGTCAAGTTTGCAACTAAAAAGAACCTTTTTGTTCCCAACAAGATAGGTGAAGGACGGCTTTCACGCACACATATCTCTCAGAACTGAGCATGTGGAGAGACGTTCGTTCATCTAGCACCAAGTGAACGGGTTGCAGGAGAAACTTTTACTCTGGTTTCTCAGACTGTTTCCTAGTGCCGGTATGAAGTTCCTGCAGTTTTCACTGTAAACACGGGTTGAAGCTAGTACCATCCCATATATATGTATGGAGTGGAGTTTGCAACTAAAAAGAAACTTTGTGTTCCCTACAAGCTATGTGAAGGACGGCTTTCACGCACACCTAAGTCTCAGAACTGAGCATGTGGAGAGACTTTCGTTCATCTAGCAGCAAGGGAACGGGTTGCCGGTGAAACTTTTACTCTGGGTTCTCAGTCTGTTTCCTAGTGCCGGTTTGAAGTTACTGCAGTTTTCACTGAAAAACCGAGTTGTAGCTAGTACCTCCCCATATATATGTATGGAGTGGAGTTTGCAACTAAAAAGGAACTTTGTGTTCCCAACAAGCTAGGTGAAGGACGGCTTTCACTCACATTTATCTCTCAGTACTGAGCATGTGGAGAGACTTTCGTTCATCTAGCACCAAGGGAACGGGTTGCAGGAGAAACTTTTACTCTGGTATCTCAGTCTGTTTCGTAGTGCCGGTTTGAAGTTCCTGCAGTTTTCACTGTAAAACCGAGTTGGAGCTATCCCCTAACCATATATATGTATGGAGTGGAGTTTAAAACTAAAAAGAATCTTTGTGTTCCAAAAAAGCTAGGTGAAGGACGGCTTTCACACACAATTATCCCTCAGAACTGAGCATGTGTATAGACGATCTTTCATCTAACAGCAAGGGAAAGGGTTTCAAGAGAAACTTGTACTCTGGTTTCTTAGTCTGTTTCTTAATGCCGGTTACAAGTTCCTGCAGTTTTCACTGTAAAACCGAGTTGCAGCTAGTACCTCCCCATATATACATATATGGAGTGGAGTTTGCAACTAAAAAGGAACTTTGTGTTCCCAACAAGCTAGGTGAAGGACGGCTTTCACACACACTTATTTCTCAGAACTGAGCATGTGGAGAGACTTTTGTTCATCTAGCACCAAGGGAAAGGGTTGCAGGAGAAACTTTTACTCTGGTTTCTCAGTCTGTTTCCTAGTGCCGGGATGAAGTTCCTGCAGTTTTCAATGTAAAACCGTGTTGGAACTAGTACCACCCCATAAATATTTATGGACTGGAGTTTGCAACTAAAAAGAAACTTTGTGTTCCCAACAAGCTAGGTGAAGGACGGCTTTCACACACACTTATCTCTCAGAACTAAGTATGTGGAGAGACGTTCGTTCATCTAGCACCAAGGGAAAGGGTTGCAGGAGAAATTTTACTCTGATTTCTCAGTCTGTTTCCTAGTTCCGGTTAGAAGTTCCTGCAGTTTTCACTGTAAAACCGAGTTGGAGCTAGTCCCTCCCCATATATATGTATGGATTGGAGTTTGCAACTAAAAAGAAACTTTGTGTTCCCAACAAGCTAGGTGAAGGACGGCTTTCACACACACTTAACTCTCAGAACTGAGCAGGTGGCGAGACCTTCTTTCATCTAGCAGCAAGGGAACGGGTTTCAAGAGAAACATATTCTCTGTATTCTTAGTCTGTTTCCTAGGCCCGGGTAGATTTTCCTGCAGTTATCACTGTAAAACCGAGTTGCAGCTATTACCTCCCCATATATATGTATGGAGTCGAGTTTGCTACTAAAAAGAAACTTTGTGTTCCCAACAAGCTAGGTGAAGGACGGCTTTCACACACACTTATCTCTCAGAACTGAGCATGTGGAGAGGCTTTCGTTCATCTAGCACCAAGGGAAAGGTTTGCAGGAGAAACTTTTACCCTGATTTCTCAGGCTGTTTCCAAGTGCCGGTTTGAATTTCCTGCAGTTTTCACTGTAAAACCGAGTTGGAGCTAGTATCTGCCCATATATATGTATGGAGTTGAGTTTGCAATGAAAAAGAAACTTTGTGTTCCCAACAAGCTAGTAGAAGGACGGCTTTCACACACACATATTTCTCAGAACTGAGCATGTGGAGAGACTTTTGTTCATCTAGCACCAAGGGAAAGAGTTGCAGGAGAAACTTTTACTCTGGTTTCTCAGTCTGTTTCCTAGTGCCGGGATGAAGTTCCTGCAGTTTTCAATGTAAAACAGTGTTGGAACTAGTACCACCCCATAAATATTTATGGACTGGAGTTTGCAACTAAAAAGAAACTTTGTGTTCCCAACAAGCTAGTAGAAGGACGGCTTTCACACACACATATTTCTCAGAACTGAGCATGTGGAGAGACGTTCGTTCATCTAGCACCAAGGGAACGGGTTGCAGGAGAAACTGTTACTCTGGATACTCAGTCTGTTTCCTAGTGCCTGTTTGAAGTTCCTGCAGTTTTCCCTGTAAAACCGAGTTGGAGCCAGTACTTCCTCATATATATGTATGGAGTGGAGTTTGAAACTAAAAAAAATATTTGTGTTACCTACAATCAAGGTGAAGGACGGCTTTCAAACACACTTATCTCTCAGAACTGAGCATGTGGAGAGACGTTAGTTCATCTAGCAGCAAAGGAAATTGTTGCAGGAGAAACTTTTACTGTGGTTTCTCAGACTGTTTCCTAGTGCCGGTATGAAGTTAGTGCATTTTTCACTGTAAAACAGAGTTGGAGCTTGTACCTCCCCATATATATGTATGGAATGGAGTTTGCAACTGAAAAGAAACTTTGTGTTCCGAACAAGCTAGGTGAAGGACGGCTTTCACGCACACTTAACTCTCAGAACTGAGCATGTGGAGAGACGTTCGTTCATCTAGCAGCAAGGGAACGGATTGCCGGTGAAACTTTTACTCTTGATTCTCAGTCTGTTTCCTAGTGCCGGTTTGAAGTTCCTGCAGTTTTCACTGTAAAACCGAGTTGGAGTTAGTACCTCCCCATATATATGTATGGACTGGAGTTTGCAACTAAAAAGAATATTTGTGTTCCCAACAAGCTAGGTGAAGTACGGCTTTCAGACACACTTATCTCTCAGAACTGAGCATGTGGAGAGACTTTCGTTCATCTAGCACCAAGGGAACGGGTTGCAGTAGAAACTTGTACTCTGGTTTTTTAGTCTGTTTCCTAGTGCCGGATTGAAGTTACTGCAGTTTTCACTATAAAACCGAGTTGTAGCTAGTACCTCCCCATATATATGTATGGAGTGGAGTTTGCAACTATAAAGAAACATTGTGTTCCCAAAAAGCTAGGTGAAGGACGGCTTTCACACACACTTATCTCTCAGAACTGAGCATGTGGAGAGACGTTCGTTCATCTAGCAGCAAGGGAACGGGTTGCAGGGGAAATTTTTACTCTTGTTTCTCAGTCTGTTTCCTCGTGCCGGTTGGAAGTTCCTGCAGTTTTCACTGTAAAACGAGTTGGAGCTAACCCCTCCCCATATATATGTAAGGTGTGGAGTTTGCAACTAAAAAGAAAATTTGTGTTCCCAACAAGCTATGTGAAGGACGGCTTTCACGCACAATTATCTCTCAGAACTGAGCATGTGGAGAGACGTTCGTTCATCTAGCACCAATGGAACGGGTTGCAGGGGAAACTTTTATTCTGGTTTCTCAGTCTGTTTCCTAGTGCTGGTTTGAAGTTCCTGCAGTTTTCACTGTATAACCGAGTTGGGGCCATTACCTCCCCTTATACATGTATGGAGTGGAGTTTGAAACTAAAAAAAAATTTGTGTTTCCTACAAGCAAGGTGAAGGACGGCTTTCACACACACTTATCTCTCAGAACTGAGCATGTGGAGAGACTTTCTTTCATCTAGCAGGAAGGGAACGGATTGCAGGAGAAATTTTTTCTCTGATTTCTCAGTCTGTTTCCTAGTGCCGGTAGGAAATTTCTGCAGGTTTCACTGTAAAACCGATTTGGAGCTAGTACCTCCCCATATATATGTATGGAATGGAGTTTGCAACTAAAAAGAAACTTTGTGTTCCCAACAAGCTAGGTGAAGGACGGCTTTCACACACAATTATCTCTCAGAACTGAGCATGTGGAGAGATGTTCATTCAAATAGCACCAAGTGAACGGGTGGCAGGAGAAATTTTTACTCTTGTTTCTCAGTCTGTTTCCTAGTGCCGGTTTGAAGATCCTGCAGTTTTCACTGTAAAACCGAGTTGAAGCTAGTACCATCCCATATATATGTATGGAGTGGAGTTGGCAACTAAAAAGAATCTTTGTGTTCCCAAAAGCTAGGTGAAGGACGGCTTTCACGCACACTGAACTCTCAGAACTGAGCATGTGGAGAGACTTTCGTTCATCTAGCAGCAAGGGAACGGGTTGCAGGTGAAACTTTTACTCTGGTTTCTCAGTCTGTTTCCTAGTTCCGGTTTGAATTTCCTGCAGTTTTCACTGTAAAATCGAGTTGGAGCTAGTACCTCCTCATATATATGTAAGGAGTGGAGTTTGCAACTAAAAAAATATTTGTGTTCCCAACAAGCTAGTTGAAGGACGGCTTTCAGACACACTTATCTCTCAGAAATGAGCATGTGGAGAGACTTTCGTTCATCTAGCTCCAACGGAACGGGTTGCAGTAGAAAGTTGTACTCTGGTTTCTTAGTCTGTTTCCTAGGGCCGGTTTGAAGTTACTGCAGTTTTCACTGTAAAACCGAGTTGTAGCTTGTACCTCCCCAGATATATGTATGGAGTGGATTTTGAAACTAAAAAGGAACTTTGTGTTCCCAACAAGCTAGGTGAAGGACGGGTTTCACACACACTTATCTCTCAGAACTGAGCATGTAGAGACGTTCTTTCATCTGGCAGCAAGGGAACGGGTTGCAGGGGAAACTTTTACTCTTGTTTCTCATTCTGTTTCCTCGTGCCGGTTGGAAGTTCTTGCAGTTTTCACTGTAAAACGAGTTGGATCTAGTACCTCCGCATATATATGTATGGAGTGGAGTTTGCACCTGAAAAGATTCTTTGTGTTCCCAACAAGCTAGGTGAAGGACGGCTTTCACACACACTTATCTCTCAGAATTTAGTATGTGGAGAGACTTTTGTTCATCTAGCACCAAGGGAACGGATTGCAGGGAAACTTGTACTCTGGTTTCTTAGTCTGTTTCCTAGTGCCGGTTTGATGTTCCTGCAGTTTTCACTGTAAAACCGAGTTGGAGCTTGTACCTCCACATATATATGTATGGAGTCAAGTTTGCAACTAAAAAGAACCTTTTTGTTCCCAACAAGATAGGTGAAGGACGGCTTTCACGCACACATATCTCTCAGAACTGAGCATGTGGAGAGACGTTCGTTCATCTAGCACCAAGTGAACGGGTTGCAGGAGAAACTTTTACTCTGGTTTCTCAGACTGTTTCCTAGTGCCGGTATGAAGTTCCTGCAGTTTTCACTGTAAACACGGGTTGAAGCTAGTACCATCCCATATATATGTATGGAGTGGAGTTTGCAACTAAAAAGAAACTTTGTGTTCCCTACAAGCTATGTGAAGGACGGCTTTCACGCACACCTAAGTCTCAGAACTGAGCATGTGGAGAGACTTTCGTTCATCTAGCAGCAAGGGAACGGGTTGCCGGTGAAACTTTTACTCTGGGTTCTCAGTCTGTTTCCTAGTGCCGGTTTGAAGTTACTGCAGTTTTCACTGATAAACAGAGTTGTAGCTAGTACCTCCCCATATATATGTATGGAGTGGAGTTTGCAACTAAAAAGGAACTTTGTGTTCCCAACAAGCTAGGTGAAGGACGGCTTTCACTCACATTTATCTCTCAGTACTGAGCATGTGGAGAGACTTTCGTTCATCTAGCAACAAGGGAACGGGTTGCAGGAGAAACTTTTACTCTGGTATCTCAGTCTGTTTCGTAGTGCCGGTTTGAAGTTCCTGCAGTTTTCACTGTAAAACCGAGTTGGAGCTATCCCCTAACCATATATATGTATGGAGTGGAGTTTAAAACTAAAAAGAATCTTTGTGTTCCAAAAAAACTAGGTGAAGGACGGCTTTCACACACAATTATCCCTCAGAACTGAGCATGTGTATAGACGATCTTTCATCTAACAGCAAGGGAAAGGGTTTCAAGAGAAACTTGTACTCTGGTTTCTTAGTCTGTTTCTTAATGCCGGTTACAAGTTCCTGCAGTTTTCACTGTAAAACCGAGTTGCAGCTAGTACCTCCCCATATATACATATATGGAGTGGAGTTTGCAACTAAAAAGGAACTTTGTGTTCCCAACAAGCTAGGTGAAGGACGGCTTTCACACACACTTATTTCTCAGAACTGAGCATGTGGAGAGACTTTTGTTCATCTAGCACCAAGGGAAAGGGTTGCAGGAGAAACTTTTACTCTGGTTTCTCAGTCTGTTTCCTAGTGCTGGGATGAAGTTCCTGCAGTTTTCAATGTAAAACCGTGTTGGAACTAGTACCACCCCATAAATATTTATGGACTGGAGTTTGCAACTAAAAAGAAACTTTGTGTTCCCAACAAGCTAGGTGAAGGACGGCTTTCACACACACTTATCTCTCAGAACTGAGCATGTGGAGAGACGTTCGTTCATCTAGCACCAAGGGAAAGGGTTGCAGGAGAAATTTTACTCTGATTTCTCAGTCTGTTTCCTAGTTCCGGTTAGAAGTTCCTGCAGTTTTCACTGTAAAACCGAGTTGGAGCTAGTCCCTCCCCATATATATGTATGGATTGGAGTTTGCAACTAAAAAGAAACTTTGTGTTCCCAACAAGCTAGGTGAAGGACGGCTTTCACACACACTTAACTCTCAGAACTGAGCAGTTGGCGAGACCTTCTTTCATCCAGCAGCAAGGGAACGGGTTTCAAGAGAAACATATTCTCTGTATTCTTAGTCTGTTTCCTAGGCCCGGGTAGATTTTCCTGCAGTTATCACTGTAAAACCGAGTTGCAGCTATTACCTCCCCATATATATGTATGGAGTCGAGTTTGCTACTAAAAAGAAACTTTGTGTTCCCAACAAGCTAGTTGAAGGACGGCTTTAACACAGACTTATCTCTCAGAACTGAGCATGTGGAGAGGCTTTCGTTCATCTAGCACCAAGGGAAAGGTTTGCAGGAGAAACTTTTACCCTGATTTCTCAGGCTGTTTCCAAGTGCCGGTTTGAATTTCCTGCAGTTTTCACTGTAAAACCGAGTTGGAGCTAGTATCTGCCCATATATATGTATGGAGTTGAGTTTGCAATGAAAAAGAAACTTTGTGTTCCCAACAAGCTAGTAGAAGGACGGCTTTCACACACACATATTTCTCAGAACTGAGCATGTGGAGAGACTTTTGTTCATCTAGCACCAAGGGAAAGAGTTGCAGGAGAAACTTTACTCTGGTTTCTCAGTCTGTTTCCTAGTGCCGGGATGAAGTTCCTGCAGTTTTCAATGTAAAACAGTGTTGGAACTAGTACCACCCCATAAATATTTATGGACTGGAGTTTGCAACTAAAAAGAAACTTTGTGTTCCCAACAAGCTAGGTGAAGGACGGCGTTCACACACACTTATCTCTCAGAACTGAGCATGTGGAGAGACGTTCTTTCATTTAGCACCAAAGGAAAGGGTTGCAGGAGAAACTTTTACTCTGTTTTCTCAGCCTTTTTCCTAGAGCCGTTTAGAAGTCCCTGCAGATTTCGCTGTAAAACCGAGTTGGAGCTACTCCATCCCCATATATATGTATGGAGTGGAGTTTGCACCTGAAAAGAAACTTTGTGTTCCCAACAAGCTATGTGAACTAAGGCTTTCACACACACATATCTCTCAGAACTGA
Source organism: Camelus dromedarius (assembly GCF_036321535.1). Taxonomy (NCBI): domain Eukaryota; kingdom Metazoa; phylum Chordata; class Mammalia; order Artiodactyla; family Camelidae; genus Camelus; species Camelus dromedarius. Next base: position 3,368,578 of record NW_026989839.1, read on the forward strand.
GCATGTTGAGAGACGTTCGTTCATCTAGCACCAAGGGAACGGGTTGCAGGAGAAACTTTTACTCTGGTTTCTCAGTCTGTTTCCTAGTGCCGGGTTGAAGTTCCTGCAGTTTTCCCTGTAAAACCGTGTTGGTGCTAGTCCCTCCCCATATATATGTAAGGAGTGGAGTTTGCACCTGAAAAGAAACTTTGTGTTCCCAACAAGCTAGGTGAAGGACGGCTTTCACTCACATTTATCTCTCAGTACTGAGCATGTGGAGAGACTTTCGTTCATCTAGCACCAAGGGAACGGGTTGCAGGAGAAACTTTTACTCTGGTATCTCAGTCTGTTTCGTAGTGCCGGTTTGAAGTTCCTGCAGTTTTCACTGTAAAACCGAGTTGGAGCTATCCCCTAACCATATATATGTATGGAGTGGAGTTTGAAACTAAAAAGAATCTTTGTGTTCCAAAAAAGCTAGGTGAAGGACGGCTTTCACACACAATTATCCCTCAGAACTGAGCATGTGTATAGACGATCTTTCATCTAACAGCAAGGGAAAGGGTTTCAAGAGAAACTTGTACTCTGGTTTCTTAGTCTGTTTCTTAATGCCGGTTACAAGTTCCTGCAGTTTTCACTGTAAAACCGAGTTGCAGCTAGTACCTCCCCATATATACATATATGGAGTGGAGTTTGCAACTAAAAAGGAACTTTGTGTTCCCAACAAGCTAGGTGAAGGTCGGCTTTCACACACACTTATCTCTCAGAACTGAGCATGTGGAGAGACGTTCGTTCATCTAGCACCAAGGGAAAGTGTTGCAGGAGAAACTTTTACTCTGTATTCTCAGTCTGCTTCCTAGTGCCGGTTTGAAGTTCCTGCAGTTTTCACTGTAAAACCGTGTTGCAGCTAACCCCTCCCCATATATATGTAAGGAGTTTAGTTTGCAACTAAAAAGAAATTTTGTGTTCCCAAAAAGCTAGGTGAAGGACGGCTTTCACACACACTTATCTCTCAGAACTGAGCATTTGGAGAGACTATTTTTCATCTAGCACAAAAGGAACGGGTTGCAGGAGAAACTTTTACTCTGTTTTGTTAGTCTGTTTCCTAGTGCCGGTTTGAAGTTACTGCAGTTTTCACTGTAAAACCGATTTGTAGCTATTACCTCCCCATATATATGTATGGAGTGGAGTTTGCTACTAAAAAGGAACTTTGTGTTCCCAACAATCTAGGTGAAGGACGGCTTTCACACACACATATCTCTCAGAACTGAGCATGTGGAGAGACGTTCGTTCATCTAGCACCAAGGGAAAGGGTTGCAGGAGAAAATTTTACTCTGGTTTCTCAGTCTGTTTCCTAGTGCCGGTTTGAAGTTTCTTCAGTTTTCACTGTAAAACCGTGTTGGAGCTAGTACCTCCCCATATATATGTATGGAGTGGAGTTTGCAACTAAAAAGAAACTTTGTGTTCCCAACAAGCTAGGTGTAGGACGGCTTTCACGCACACTTTACTCTCAGAAATGAGCATGTGGAGAGACGTTCGTTCATCTAGCACCAAGGGAACGGGTTGCAGGTGAACTTTTACTCTGGACTCTCAGTCTGTTTCCTAGTGCCAGTTTGAAGTTCCTGAAGTTTTCACTGTAAAACCGAGTTGGGTCTAGTACTTCCCCATATATATGTATGGAGTGGGGTTTGCAACTAAAAAGAATATTTGTGTTCCTAACAAGCTAGGTGAAGGACGGCTTTCAGACACACTTATCTCTCACAACTGAGCATGTGGAGAGACTTTCGTTCATCTAGCACCAACGGAACGGGTTGCAGTAGAAACTTGTTCTCTGGATTCTTAGTCTGTTTCCTAGTGCCGGTTTGAAGTTACTGCAGTTTTCACAGTAAAACCGAGTTGGAGCTTGTACCTCCCCATACATATGTATGGAGTGAAGTTTGCAACTAAAGAGAAACTTTGTGTTCCCAACAAGCTAGGTGAAGGACGGGTTTCACACACACTTATCTCTCAGAACTGAGCATGTGTAGAGACGTTCGTTCATCTAGCACCAAGGGAACGGGTTGCAGGGGAAACTTTTACTCTGGTTTCTCAGTTTGTTTCCGAGTGCCGGTTTGAAGTTCCTGCAATTTTCACTGTAAAATCGAGTTGGAGCTAGTACCTCCCCATATATATGTATGGAGTGGAGTTTGGAACTAAATAGAAACTTTGTGTTCCCAACAAGCTAGGTGAAGAACGGCTTTCACACACAATTATCTCTCAAAACTGAGCATGTGGAGAGACGTTCGTTCATCTAGCACCAAGGGAACGGGTTGCAGGAGAAACTGTTACTCTGGATACTCAGTCTGTTTCCTAGTGCCTGTTTGAAGTTCCTGCAGTTTTCCCTGTAAAACCGAGTTGGAGCCAGTACTTCCTCATATATATGTATGGAGTGGAGTTTGAAACTAAAAAAAATATTTGTGTTACCTACAATCAAGGTGAAGGACGGCTTTCAAACACACTTATCTCTCAGAACTGAGCATGTGGAGAGACGTTAGTTCATCTAGCAGCAAAGGAAATTGTTGCAGGAGAAACTTTTACTGTGGTTTCTCAGACTGTTTCCTAGTGTCGGTATGAAGTTAGTGCATTTTTCACTGTAAAACAGAGTTGGAGCTTGTACCTCCCCATATATATGTATGGAATGGAGTTTGCAACTGAAAAGAAACTTTGTGTTCCGAACAAGCTAGGTGAAGGACGGCTTTCACGCACACTTAACTCTCAGAACTGAGCATGTGGAGAGACGTTCGTTCATCTAGCAGCAAGGGAACGGATTGCCGGTGAAACTTTTACTCTTGATTCTCAGTCTGTTTCCTAGTGCCGGTTTGAAGTTCCTGCAGTTTTCACTTTAAAACCGAGTTGGAGTTAGTACCTCCCCATATATATGTATGGACTGGAGTTTGCAACTAAAAAGAATATTTGTGTTCCCAACAAGCTAGGTGAAGTACGGCTTTCAGACACACTTATCTCTCAGAACTTAGCATGTGGAGAGACTTTCGTTCATCTAGCACCAAGGGAACGGGTTGCAGTAGAAACTTGTACTCTGGTTTTTTAGTCTGTTTCCTAGTGCCGGATTGAAGTTACTGCAGTTTTCACTATAAAACCGAGTTGTAGCTAGTACCTCCCCATATATATGTATGGAGTGGAGTTTGCAACTATAAAGAAACATTGTGTTCCCAAAAAGCTAGGTGAAGGACGGCTTTCACACACACTTATCTCTCAGAACTGAGCATGTGGAGAGACGTTCGTTCATCTAGCAGCAAGGGAACAGGTTGCAGGGGAAATTTTTACTCTTGTTTCTCAGTCTGTTTCCTCGTGCCGGTTGGAAGTTCCTGCAGTTTTCACTGTAAAACGAGTTGGAGCTAACCCCTCCCCATATATATGTAAGGTGTGGAGTTTGCAACTAAAAAGAAAATTTGTGTTCCCAACAAGCTATGTGAAGGACGGCTTTCACGCACAATTATCTCTCAGAACTGAGCATGTGGAGAGACGTTCGTTCATCTAGCACCAATGGAACGGGTTGCAGGGGAAACTTTTATTCTGGTTTCTCAGTCTGTTTCCTAGTGCTGGTTTGAAGTTCCTGCAGTTTTCACTGTATAACCGAGTTGGAGCCATTACCTCCCCTTATACATGTATGGAGTGGAGTTTGAAACTAAAAAAAATATTTGTGTTACCTACAATCAAGGTGAAGGACGGCTTTCAAACACACTTATCTCTCAGAACTGAGCATGTGGAGAGACGTTAGTTCATCTAGCAGCAAAGGAAATTGTTGCAGGAAAAACTTTTACTGTGGTTTCTCAGACTGTTTCCTAGTGTCGGTATGAAGTTAGTGCATTTTTCACTGTAAAACAGAGTTGGAGCTTGTACCTCCCCATATATATGTATGGAATGGAGTTTGCAACTGAAAAGAAACTTTGTGTTCCGAACAAGCTAGGTGAAGGACGGCTTTCACGCACACTTAACTCTCAGAACTGAGCATGTGGAGAGACGTTCGTTCATCTAGCAGCAAGGGAACGGATTGCCGGTGAAACTTTTACTCTTGATTCTCAGTCTGTTTCCTAGTGCCGGTTTGAAGTTCCTGCAGTTTTCACTTTAAAACCGAGTTGGAGTTAGTACCTCCCCATATATATGTATGGACTGGAGTTTGCAACTAAAAAGAATATTTGTGTTCCCAACAAGCTAGGTGAAGTACGGCTTTCAGACACACTTATCTCTCAGAACTGAGCATGTATAGAGACTTTCGTTCATCTAGCACCAAGGGAACGGGTTGCAGTAGAAACTTGTACTCTGGTTTTTTAGTCTGTTTCCTAGTGCCGGATTGAAGTTACTGCAGTTTTCACTATAAAACCGAGTTGTAGCTAGTACCTCCCCATATATATGTATGGAGTGGAGTTTGCAACTATAAAGAAACATTGTGTTCCCAAAAAGCTAGGTGAAGGACGGCTTTCACACACACTTATCTCTCAGAACTGAGCATGTGGAGAGACGTTCGTTCATCTAGCAGCAAGGGAACGGGTTGCAGGGGAAATTTTTACTCTTGTTTCTCAGTCTGTTTCCTCGTGCCGGTTGGAAGTTCCTGCAGTTTTCACTGTAAAACGAGTTGGAGCTAACCCCTCCCCATATATATGTAAGGTGTGGAGTTTGCAACTAAAAAGAAAATTTGTGTTCCCAACAAGCTATGTGAAGGACGGCTTTCACGCACAATTATCTCTCAGAACTGAGCATGTGGAGAGACGTTCGTTCATCTAGCACCAATGGAACGGGTTGCAGGGGAAACTTTTATTCTGGTTTCTCAGTCTGTTTCCTAGTGCTGGTTTGAAGTTCCTGCAGTTTTCACTGTATAACCGAGTTGGAGCCATTACCTCCCCTTATACATGTATGGAGTGGAGTTTGAAACTAAAAAAAAATTTGTGTTTCCTACAAGCAAGGTGAAGGACGGCTTTCACACACACTTATCTCTCAGAACTGAGCATGTGAAGAGACTTTCTTTCATCTAGCAGGAAGGGAACGGATTGCAGGAGAAATTTTTTCTCTGATTTCTCAGTCTGTTTCCTAGTGCCGGTACGAAATTTCTGCAGGTTTCACTGTAAAACCGATTTGGAGCTAGTACCTCCCCATATATATGTATGGAATGGAGTTTGCAACTAAAAAGAAACTTTGTGTTCCCAACAAGCTAGTTGAAGGACGGCTTTCACACACAATTATCTCTCAGAACTGAGCATGTGGAGAGATGTTCATTCAACTAGCACCAAGTGAACGGGTGGCAGGAGAAATTTTTACTCTTATTTCTCAGTCTGTTTCCTAGTGCCGGTTTGAAGATCCTGCAGTTTTCACTGTAAAACCGAGTTGAAGCTAGTACCATCCCATATATATGTATGGAGTGGAGTTGGCAACTAAAAAGAATCTTTGTGTTCCCAAAAGCTAGGTGAAGGACGGCTTTCACGCACACTGAACTCTCAGAACTGAGCATGTGGAGAGACTTTCGTTCATCTAGCAGCAAGGGAACGGGTTGCAGGTGAAACTTTTACTCTGGTTTCTCAGTCTGTTTCCTAGTTCCGGTTTGAATTTCCTGCAGTTTTCACTGTAAAATCGAGTTGGAGCTAGTACCTCCTCATATATATGTAAGGAGTGGAGTTTGCAACTAAAAAAATATTTGTGTTCCCAACAAGCTAGTTGAAGGACGGCTTTCAGACACACTTATCTCTCAGAAATGAGCATGTGGAGAGACTTTCGTTCATCTAGCTCCAACGGAACGGGTTGCAGTAGAAAGTTGTACTCTGGTTTCTTAGTCTGTTTCCTAGGGCCGGTTTGAAGTTACTGCAGTTTTCACTGTAAAACCGAGTTGTAGCTTGTACCTCCCCAGATATATGTATGGAGTGGATTTTGAAACTAAAAAGGAACTTTGTGTTCCCAACAAGCTAGGTGAAGGACGGGTTTCACACACACTTATCTCTCAGAACTGAGCATGTAGAGACGTTCTTTCATCTGGCAGCAAGGGAACGGGTTGCAGGGGAAACTTTTACTCTTGTTTCTCATTCTGTTTCCTCGTGCCGGTTGGAAGTTCTTGCAGTTTTCACTGTAAAACGAGTTGGATCTAGTACCTCCGCATATATATGTATGGAGTCAAGTTTGCAACTAAAAAGAACCTTTTTGTTCCCAACAAGATAGGTGAAGGACGGCTTTCACGCACACATATCTCTCAGAACTGAGCATGTGGAGAGACGTTCGTTCATCTAGCACCAAGTGAACGGGTTGCAGGAGAAACTTTTACTCTGGTTTCTCAGACTGTTTCCTAGTGCCGGTATGAAGTTCCTGCAGTTTTCACTGTAAACACGGGTTGAAGCTAGTACCATCCCATATATATGTATGGAGTGGAGTTTGCAACTAAAAAGAAACTTTGTGTTCCCTACAAGCTATGTGAAGGACGGCTTTCACGCACACCTAAGTCTCAGAACTGAGCATGTGGAGAGACTTTCGTTCATCTAGCAGCAAGGGAACGGGTTGCCGGTGAAACTTTTACTCTGGGTTCTCAGTCTGTTTCCTAGTGCCGGTTTGAAGTTACTGCAGTTTTCACTGAAAAACCGAGTTGTAGCTAGTACCTCCCCATATATATGTATGGAGTGGAGTTTGCAACTAAAAAGGAACTTTGTGTTCCCAACAAGCTAGGTGAAGGACGGCTTTCACACACACTTATCTCTCAGAACTGAGCATGTGGAGAGACGTTCGTTCATCTAGCAGCAAGGGAACGGGTTGCAGGGGAAACTTTTACCCTTGTTTCTCAGTCTGTTTCCTCGTGCCGGTTGGAAATTCCTGCAGTTTTCACTGTAAAACGAGTTGGAGCTAGTACCTCCCGATATATATGTATGGAGTGGAGTTTGCACGTGAAAAGTATCTTTGTGTTCCCAACAAGCTAGGTGAAGGACGGCTTTCACACACACTTATCTCTCAGAATTGAGTATGTGGAGAGACTTTTGTTCATCTAGCACCAAGGGAACGGTTTGCAGGGAAACTTGTACTCTGGTTTCTTAGTCTGTTTCCTAGTGCCGGTTTGAAATTCCTGCAGTTTTCACTGTAAAACCGAGTTGGAGCTTTTACCTCCACATATATATGTATGGAGTGAATTTTGCAACTAAAAAGAAACTTTTTGTTCCCAAGAAGCTAGGTGAAGGACGGCTTTCACGCACACATATCTCTCAGAACTGAGCATGTGGAGAGACGTTCGTTCATCTAGCAGCAAGGGAACGGGTTGCCGGTGAAGCTTTTACTCTGGATTCTCAGTCTGTTTCCTAGTGCCGGTTTGAAGTTCCTGCAGTTTTCACTGTGAAACCGAGTTGAAGCTTGTACCTACCCATATATATGTATGGAGTGGAGTTTGCAACTAAAAAGGAACTTTGTGTTCCCAACAAGCTAGGTGAAGGACGGCTTTCACACACACTTATCTCTCAGAACTGAGCATGTGGAGAGACGTTCGTTTATCTAGCACCAAGGGAACTGATTGCAGGGAAACATTTACTCTGGTTTCTCAGTCTGTTTCCTAGTGTCGGTTTGAAGTTCCTGCAGTGTTCTCTGTAAAATCGAGTTGAAGCTAGTTCCTCCCCATATATATGTATGGAATGGAGTTTGCAACTGAAAAGAAACTTTTTGTTCCCAACAAGGTAGGTGAAGGACGGCTTTCAAACACACTTATCTCTCAGAACTGAGCATGTGTAGAGACGTTCGTTCATCTAGCAGCAATAGAAATGGTTGCTGGGGAATCTTTTACTCTCGTTTCTCAGACTGTTTCCTACTGCCGGTTTGAAGTTAGTGCAGTTTTCACTGTAAAACCGAGTTGCAGCTTGTACCTCCCCATATATATGTATGGAATGGAATTTGCACTGAAAAGAAACTTTTTGTTCCCTAAAGAGATAGGTGAAGGACGGCTTTCACGCACACATATCTCTCAGAATTGAGCATGTGGAGAGACGTTCGTTCATCTAGCACCAAGGGAACGGATTGCAGGGAAACTTTTACTCTAGTTTCTCAGTCTGTTCCTAGTGCCGGTTTGAAGTTCCTGCAGTTTTCACTGTAAAACAGAGTTGGAGCTTGTACATCCCCATATATATGTATGGAGTGGAGTTTGAAACTAAAAAGAAAATTTGTGTTCCCTACAAGCAAGGTGAAGGACAGCTTTCACACACACTTATCTCTCAGACATGAGCATGTGGAGAGACGTTCGTTCATCTAGCACCAAGGGAACGGGTTGCAGGAGAAACTTTTTCTCTGGTTTCTCAGTCTGTTTCCCAGTGCTGGTTTGAAGTTCCTGCAGTTTTCTCTGTAAAATCGAGTTGGAGCTAGTACCTCCCCATATATATGTATGGAGTGGAGTTTGCAACTAAAAAGGAACTTTGTGTTCCCAACAAGCTATTTGAAGGACGGCTTTTAAACACACTTATCTCTCAGAACTGAGCATGTGGAGAGACGTTCGTTCATTTAGCAGCAATAGAAAGTGTTGCAGGAGAAACTTTTACACTCGTTTCTCAGACTGTTTCCTACTGCCGGTTTGAAGTTAGTGCAGTTTTCACTGTAAAACCGAGTTGCAGCTTGTACCCCCCATATATATGTATGGAATGGAGTTTGCAACTGAAAAGAAACTTTTTGTTCCCAACAAGATAGGTGAAGGACGGCTTTCACACACAATTATCTCTCAGAACTGAGCATGTGGAGAGACTTTCGTTCATCTAGCACCAAGGGAACGGATTGCAGGAGAAACTTTTTCTCTGATTTCTCAGTCTGTTTCCTAGTGCCGGTACGAAATTCCTGCAGGTTTCACTGTAAAAACGATTTGGAGCTAGTACCTCCCCATATATATGTATGGAATGGAGTTTGCAACAAAAAAGAAACTTTGTGTTCCCAACAAGCTAGTTGAAGGACGGCTTTCAGACACACTTATCTCTCAGAAATGAGCATGTGGAGAGACTTTCGTTCATCTAGCTCCAACGGAACGGGTTGCACTACAAACTTGTACTCTGATTTCTTATTCTGTTTTCTAGTGCCGGTTTGAAGTTACTGCAGTTTTCACTGTAAAACCGAGTTGTAGCTTGTACCTCCCCAGATATATGTATGGAGTGGATTTTGAAACTAAAAAGGAACTTTGTGTTCCCATCAAGCTAGGTGAAGGACGGCTTTCACACACACTTATCTCTCAGAACTGAGCATGTCGAGAGACGTTCTTTCATCTAGCAGCAAGGGAACGGGTTGCAGGGGAAACTTTTACTCTTGTTTCTCATTCTGTTTCCTCGTGCCGGTTGGAAGTTCCTGCAGTTTTCACTGTAAAACGAGTTGGATCTAGTACCTCCCCATATATATGTATGGAGTGGAGTTTGCACCTGAAAAGATTCTTTGTGTTCCCAACAAGCTAGGTGAAGGACGGCTTTCACACACACTTATCTCTCAGAATTTAGTATGTGGAGAGACTTTTGTTCATCTAGCACCAAGGGAACGGATTGCAGGGAAACTTGTACTCTGGTTTCTTAGTCTGTTTCCTAGTGCCGGTTTGATGTTCCTGCAGTTTTCACTGTAAAACCGAGTTGGAGCTTGTACCTCCACATATATATGTATGGAGTCAAGTTTGCAACTAAAAAGAACCTTTTTGTTCCCAACAAGATAGGTGAAGGGCGGCTTTCACACACACTTATCTCTCAGAACTGAGCATGTGGAGAGATGTTCGTTCATCTAGCAGCAAGGGAACGGGTTGCAGGGGAAACTTTTACACTTGTTTCTCAGTCTGTTTCCTCGTGCCGGTTGGAAGTTCCTGCAGTTTTCACTGTAAAACCGAGTTGTAGCTAGTACCTCCCCATATATATGTATGGAGTGGAGTTTGCAACTAAGAAGAATATTTGTGTTCCCAACAAGCTAGGTGAAGGACGGCTTTCAGACACACTTATCTCTCAGAACTGAGCATGTGGAGAGACTTTCGTTCATCTATCACCAACGGAACGGTTGCAGTAGAAAGTTGTACTCTGGTTTCTTAGTCTGTTTCCTAGTGCCGGTTTGAAGTTACTGCAGTTTTCACTGTAAAAGCGAGTTGTAGCTAGTACCTCCCCATATATATGTATGGAGTGGAGTTTGCAACTAAAAAGGAACTTTGTGTTCCCAACAAGCTAGGTGAAGTACGGCTTTCACACACACTTATCTCTCAGAACTGAGCATGTGGAGAGACGTTCGTTCATCTAGCACCAAGGAAACTGATTGCAGGGAAACTTTTACTCTGGTTTCTCAGTCTGTTTCCTAGTGCCGGTTTGAAGTTCCTGCAGTTTTCTCTGTAAAATCGAGTTGGAGCTAGTACCTCCCCATATATATGTATGGAGAGGAGTTTGCAACTAAAAAGGAACTTTGTGTTCCCAACAAGCTATTTGAAGGACGGCTTTTAAACACACTTATCTCTCAGAACTGAGCATGTGGAGAGACGTTCGTTCATCTAGCACCAAGGGAACGGGTTGCAGGAGAAACTTTTACTCTCGTTTCTCAGACTGTTTCCTACTGCCGGTTTGAAGTTAGTGCAGTTTTCACTGTAAAACCGAGTTGCAGCTTGTACCCCCCATATATATGTATGGAATGGAGTTTGCAACTGAAAAGAAACTTTTTGTTCCCAACAAGATAGGTGAAGGACGGCTTTCACACACACTTATCTCTCAGAACTGAGCATGTGGAGAGACTTTCGTTCATCTAGCACCAAGGGAACGGATTGCAGGAGAAACTTTTTCTCTGATTTCTCAGTCTGTTTCCTAGTGCCGGTACGAAATTCCTGCAGGTTTCACTGTAAAAACGATTTGGAGCTAGTACCTCCCCATATATATGTATGGAATTGAGTTTGCAACAAAAAAGAAACTTTGTGTTCCCAACAAGCTAGTTGAAGGACGGCTTTCAGACACACTTATCTCTCAGAAATGAGCATGTGGAGACACTTTCGTTCATCTAGCTCCAACGGAACGGGTTGCACTAGAAACTTGTACTCTGGTTTCTTATTCTGTTTCCTAGTGCCGGTTTGAAGTTACTGCAGTTTTCAGTGTAAAACCGAGTTGTAGCTTGTACCTCCCCAGATATATGTATGGAGTGGATTTTGAAACTAAAAAGGAACTTTGTGTTCCCAACAAGCTAGGTGAAGTACGGCTTTCACACACACTTATCTCTCAGAACTGAGCATGTCGAGAGACGTTCTTTCATCTAGCAGCAAGGGAACGGGTTGCAGGGGAAACTTTTACTCTTGTTTCTCATTCTGTTTCCTCGTGCCGGTTGGAAGTTCCTGCAGTTTTCACTGTAAAACGAGTTGGATCTAGTACCTCCCCATATATATGTATGGAGTGGAGTTTGCACCTGAAAAGATTCTTTGTGTTCCCAACAAGCTAGGTGAAGGACGGCTTTCACACACACTTATCTCTCAGAATTTAGTATGTGGAGAGACTTTTGTTCATCTAGCACCAAGGGAACGGATTGCAGGGAAACTTGTACTCTGGTTTCTTAGTCTGTTTCCTAGTGCCGGTTTGATGTTCCTGCAGTTTTCACTGTAAAACCGAGTTGGAGCTTGTACCTCCACATATATATGTATGGAGTGAAGTTTGTAACTAAAAAGAATCTTTTTGTTCCCAACAAGATAGGTGAAGGACGGCTTTCACGCACACATATCTCTCAAAACTGAGCATGTGGAGAGACGTTGGTTCATCTAGCACCAAGTGAACGGGTTGCAGGAGAAACTTTTACTCTGGTTTCTCAGACTGTTTCCTAGTGCCGGTTTGAAGTTCCTGCAGTTTTCACTGTAAACACGAGTTGAAGCTAGTACCATCCCATATATATGTATGGAGTGGAATTTGCAACTAAAAAGAAACTTTATGTTCCCTACAAGCTAGGTGAAGGACGGCTTTCACGCACACTTAACTCTCAGAACTGAGCATGTGGAGAGACTTTCGTTCATCTAGCAGCAAGGGAACGGGTTGCCGGTGAAACTTTTACTCTGGATTCTCAGTCTGTTTCCTAGTGCCGGTTTGAAGTTCCTGCAGTTTTCACTGTAAAATAGAGTTGGAGCTAGTACCTCCCCATATATATTTATGGAGTGGAGATTGCAACTAACAAAATATTTGTGTTCCCAACAAGCTAGGTGAAGGACGGCTTTCAGACACAATTATCATTCAGAACTGAGCATGTGGAGAGACTTTCGTTCATCTAGCACCAACGGAACGGGTTGCAGTAGAAAGTTGTACTCTGGTTTCTTAGTCTGTTTCCTAGTGCCGGTTTGAAGTTACTGAAGTTTTCACTGTAAAACCGAGTTGTAGCTAGTACCTCCCCATATATATGTATGGAGTGGAGTTTGCAACTAAAAAGGAACTTTGTGTTCCCTACAAGCTATGTGAAGGGCGGCTTTCACACACACTTATCTCTCAGAACTGAGCATGTGGAGAGATGTTCGTTCATCTAGCAGCAAGGGAACGGGTTGCAGGGGAAACTTTTACACTTGTTTCTCAGTCTGTTTCCTCGTGCCGGTTGGAAGTTCCTGCAGTTTTCACTGTAAAACCGAGTTGTAGCTAGTACCTCCCCATATATATGTATGGAGTGGAGTTTGCAACTAAGAAGAATATTTGTGTTCCCAACAAGCTAGGTGAAGGTCGGCTTTCAGACACACTTATCTCTCAGAACTGAGCATGTGGAGAGACTTTCGTTCATCTATCACCAACGGAACTGTTGCAGTAGAAAGTTGTACTCTGGTTTCTTAGTCTGTTTCCTAGTGCCGGTTTGAAGTTACTGCAGTTTTCACTGTAAAAGCGAGTTGTAGCTAGTACCTCCCCATATATATGTATGGAGTGGAGTTTGCAACTAAAAAGGAACTTTGTGTTCCCAACAAGCTAGGTGAAGTACGGCTTTCACACACACTTATCTCTCAGAACTGAGCATGTGGAGAGACGTTCGTTCATCTAGCACCAAGGGAACTGATTGCAGGGAAACTTTTACTCTGGTTTCTCAGTCTGTTTCCTAGTGCCGGTTTGAAGTTCCTGCAGTGTTCTCTGTAAAATCGAGTTGGAGCTAGTTCCTCCCCATATATATGTATGGAATGGAGTTTGCAACTGAAAAGAAACTTTTTGTTCCCAACAAGGTAGGTGAAGGACGGCTTTCAAACACACATATCTCTCAGAACTGAGCATGTTTAGAGACGTTCGTTCATCTAGCATCAATAGAAATGGTTGCAGGAGAATCTTTTACTCTCGTTTCTCAGACTGTTTCCTACTGCCGGTTTGAATTTAGTGCAGTTTTCACTGTAAAACCGAGTTGCAGCTTGTACCTCCCCATATATATGTATGGAATGTAGTTTGCACTGAAAAGAAACTTTTTGTTCCCAAAAGAGATAGGTGAAGGACGGCTTTCACGCACACATATCTCTCAGAATTGAGCATGTGGAGAGACGTTCGTTCATCTAGCACCAAGGGAACGGATTGCAGGGAAACTTTTACTCTAGTTTCTCAGTCTGTTCCTAGTGCCGGTTTGAAGTTCCTGCAGTTTTCACTGTAAAACAGAGTTGGAGCTTGTACATCCCCATATATATGTATGGAGTGGAGTTTGAAACTAAAAAGAAAATTTGTGTTCCCTACAAGCAAGGTGAAGGACAGCTTTCACACACACTTATCTCTCAGACATGAGCATGTGGAGAGACGTTCGTTCATCTAGCACCAAGGGAACTGATTGCAGGGAAACTTTTTCTCTGGTTTCTCAGTCTGTTTCCCAGTGCCGGTTTGAAGTTCCTGCAGTTTTCTCTGTAAAATCGAGTTGGAGCTAGTACCTCCCCATATATATGTATGGAGAGGAGTTTGCAACTAAAAAGGAACTTTGTGTTCCCAACAAGCTATTTGAAGGACGGCTTTTAAACACACTTATCTCTCAGAACTGAGCATGTGGAGAGACGTTCGTTCATCTAGCACCAAGGGAACGGGTTGCAGGAGAAACTTTTACTCTCGTTTCTCAGACTGTTTCCTACTGCCGGTTTGAAGTTAGTGCAGTTTTCACTGTAAAACCGAGTTGCAGCTTGTACCCCCCATATATATGTATGGAATGGAGTTTGCAACTGAAAAGAAACTTTTTGTTCCCAACAAGATAGGTGAAGGACGGCTTTCACACACACTTATCTCTCAGAACTGAGCATGTGGAGAGACTTTCGTTCATCTAGCACCAAGGGAACGGATTGCAGGAGAAACTTTTTCTCTGATTTCTCAGTCTGTTTCCTAGTGCCGGTACGAAATTCCTGCAGGTTTCACTGTAAAAACGATTTGGAGCTAGTACCTCCCCATATATATGTATGGAATTGAGTTTGCAACAAAAAAGAAACTTTGTGTTCCCAACAAGCTAGTTGAAGGACGGCTTTCAGACACACTTATCTCTCAGAAATGAGCATGTGGAGACACTTTCGTTCATCTAGCTCCAACGGAACGGGTTGCACTAGAAACTTGTACTCTGGTTTCTTATTCTGTTTCCTAGTGCCGGTTTGAAGTTACTGCAGTTTTCAGTGTAAAACCGAGTTGTAGCTTGTACCTCCCCAGATATATGTATGGAGTGGATTTTGAAACTAAAAAGGAACTTTGTGTTCCCAACAAGCTAGGTGAAGGACGGCTTTCACACACACTTATCTCTCAGAACTGAGCATGTCGAGAGACGTTCTTTCATCTAGCAGCAAGGGAACGGGTTGCAGGGGAAACTTTTACTCTTGTTTCTCATTCTGTTTCCTCGTGCCGGTTGGAAGTTCCTGCAGTTTTCACTGTAAAACGAGTTGGATCTAGTACCTCCCCATATATATGTATGGAGTGGAGTTTGCACCTGAAAAGATTCTTTGTGTTCCCAACAAGCTAGTTGAAGGACGGCTTTCACACACACTTATCTCTCAGAATTTAGTATGTGGAGAGACTTTTGTTCATCTAGCACCAAGGGAACGGATTGCAGGGAAACTTGTACTCTGGTTTCTTAGTCTGTTTCCTAGTGCCGGTTTGATGTTCCTGCAGTTTTCACTGTAAAACCGAGTTGGAGCTTGTACCTCCACATATATATGTATGGAGTGAAGTTTGTAACTAAAAAGAATCTTTTTGTTCCCAACAAGATAGGTGAAGGACGGCTTTCACGCACACATATCTCTCAGAACTGAGCATGTGGAGAGACGTTGGTTCATCTAGCACCAAGTGAACGGGTTGCAGGAGAAACTTTTACTCTGGTTTCTCAGACTGTTTCCTAGTGCCGGTTTGAAGTTCCTGCAGTTTTCACTGTAAACACGAGTTGAAGCTAGTACCATCCCATATATATGTATGGAGTGGAATTTGCAACTAAAAAGAAACTTTATGTTCCCTACAAGCTAGGTGAAGGACGGCTTTCACGCACACTTAACTCTCAGAACTGAGCATGTGGAGAGACTTTCGTTCATCTAGCAGCAAGGGAACGGGTTGCCGGTGAAACTTTTACTCTGGATTCTCAGTCTGTTTCCTAGTGCCGGTTTGAAGTTCCTGCAGTTTTCACTGTAAAATAGAGTTGGAGCTAGTACCTCCCCATATATATTTATGGAGTGGAGATTGCAACTAACAAAATATTTGTGTTCCCAACAAGCTAGGTGAAGGACGGCTTTCAGACACAATTATCACTCAGAACTGAGCATGTGGAGAGACTTTCGTTCATCTAGCACCAACGGAACGGGTTGCAGTAGAAGGTTGTACTCTGGTTTCTTAGTCTGTTTCCTAGTGCCGGTTTGAAGTTACTGCAGTTTTCACTGTAAAACCGAGTTGTAGCTAGTACCTCCCCATATATATGTATGGAGTGGAGTTTGCAACTAAAAAGGAACTTTGTGTTCCCAACAAGCTAAGTGAAGGGCGGCTTTCACACACACTTATCTCTCAGAACTGAGCATGTGGAGAGATGTTCGTTCATCTAGCAGCAAGGGAACGGGTTGCAGGGGAAACTTTTACACTTGTTTCTCAGTCTGTTTCCTCGTGCCGGTTGGAAGTTCCTGCAGTTTTCACTGTAAAACCGAGTTGTAGCTAGTACCTCCCCATATATATGTATGGAGTGGAGTTTGCAACTAAGAAGAATATTTGTGTTCCCAACAAGCTAGGTGAAGGACGGCTTTCAGACACACTTATCTCTCAGAACTGAGCATGTGGAGAGACTTTCGTTCATCTATCACCAACGGAACTGTTGCAGTAGAAAGTTGTACTCTGGTTTCTTAGTCTGTTTCCTAGTGCCGGTTTGAAGTTACTGCATTTTTCACTGTAAAAGCGAGTTGTAGCTAGTACCTCCCCATATATATGTATGGAGTGGAGTTTGCAACTAAAAAGGAACTTTGTGTTCCCAACAAGCTAGGTGAAGTACGGCTTTCACACACACTTATCTCTCAGAACTGAGCATGTGGAGAGACGTTCGTTCATCTAGCACCAAGGGAACTGATTGCAGGGAAACTTTTACTCTGGTTTCTCAGTCTGTTTCCTAGTGCCGGTTTGAAGTTCCTGCAGTGTTCTCTGTAAAATCGAGTTGGAGCTAGTTCCTCCCCATATATATGTATGGAATGGAGTTTGCAACTGAAAAGAAACTTTTTGTTCCCAACAAGGTAGGTGAAGGACGGCTTTCAAACACACATATCTCTCAGAACTGAGCATGTATAGAGACGTTCGTTCATCTAGCATCAATAGAAATGGTTGCAGGAGAATCTTTTACTCTCGTTTCTCAGACTGTTTCCTACTGCCGGTTTGAAGTTAATGCAGTTTTCACTGTAAAACCGAGTTGCAGCTTGTACCTCCCCATATATATGTATGGAATGGAGTTTGCACTGAAAAGAAACTTTTTGTTCCCAAAAGAGATAGGTGAAGGACGGCTTTCACGCACACATATCTCTCAGAATTGAGCATGTGGAGAGACGTTCGTTCATCTAGCACCAAGGGAACGGATTGCAGGGAAACTTTTACTCTAGTTTCTCAGTCTGTTCCTAGTGCCGGTTTGAAGTTCCTGCAGTTTTCACTGTAAAACAGAGTTGGAGCTTGTACATCCCCATATATATGTATGGAGTGGAGTTTGAAACTAAAAAGAAAATTTGTGTTCCCTACAAGCAAGGTGAAGGACAGCTTTCACACACACTTATCTCTCAGACATGAGCATGTGGAGAGACGTTCGTTCATCTAGCACCAAGGGAACGGGTTGCAGGAGAAACTTTTTGTCTGGTTTCTCAGTCTGTTTCCCAGTGCCGGTTTGAAGTTCCTGCAGTTTTCTCTGTAAAATCGTGTTGGAGCTAGTACCTCCCCATATATATGTATGGAGTGGTGTTTGCAACTAAAAAGAAACTTTGTGTTCCCAACAAGCTATTTGAAGGACGGCTTTTAAACACACTTATCTCTCAGAACTGAGCATGTGGAGAGACGTTCGTTCATCTAGCAGCAATAGAAAGTGTTGCAGGAGAAACTTTTACTCTCGTTTCTCAGACTGTTTCCTACTGCCGGTTTGAAGTTAGTGCAGTTTTCACTGTAAAACCGAGTTGCATCTTGTACCCCCCATATATATGTATGGAATGGAGTTTGCAACTGAAAAGAAACTTTTTGTTCCCAACAAGATAGGTGAAGGACGGCTTCCACACAATAATCTCTCAGAACTGAGCATGTATAGAGACGTTCGTTCATCTAGCACCAAGGGAACGGGTTGCAGGAGAAACTTTTACTCTTGTTTCTCATTCTGTTTCCTAGTGCCGGTTTGAAGTTCCTGCAGTTTTCCCTGTAAAACCGAGTTGGAGCTTGTACCTCCCCAGATATATGTATGGAGTGGATTTTGAAACTAAAAAGGAACTTTGTGTTCCCAACAAGCTAGGTGAAGGACGGCTTTCACACACACTTATCTCTCAGAACTGAGCATGTCGAGAGACGTTCTTTCATCTAGCAGCAAGGGAACGGGTTGCAGGGGAAACTTTTACTCTTGTTTCTCATTCTGTTTCCTCGTGCCGGTTGGAAGTTCCTGCAGTTTTCACTGTAAAACGTGTTGGATCTAGTACCTCCCCATATATATGTATGGAGTGGAGTTTGCACCTGAAAAGATTCTTTGTGTTCCCAACAAGCTAGGTGAAGGACGGCTTTCACACACACTTATCTCTCAGAATTTAGTATGTGGAGAGACTTTTGTTCATCTAGCACCAAGGGAACGGATTGCAGGGAAACTTGTACTCTGGTTTCTTAGTCTGTTTCCTAGTGCCGGTTTGATGTTCCTGCAGTTTTCACTGTAAAACCGAGTTGGAGCTTGTACCTCCACATATATATGTATGGAGTGAAGTTTGTAACTAAAAAGAATCTTTTTGTTCCCAACAAGATAGGTGAAGGACGGCTTTCACGCACACATATCTCTCAAAACTGAGCATGTGGAGAGACGTTGGTTCATCTAGCACCAAGTGAACGGGTTGCAGGAGAAACTTTTACTCTGGTTTCTCAGACTGTTTCCTAGTGCCGGTTTGAAGTTCCTGCAGTTTTCACTGTAAACACGAGTTGAAGCTAGTACCATCCCATATATATGTATGGAGTGGAATTTGCAACTAAAAAGAAACTTTATGTTCCCTACAAGCTAGGTGAAGGACGGCTTTCACGCACACTTAACTCTCAGAACTGAGCATGTGGAGAGACTTTCGTTCATCTAGCAGCAAGGGAACGGGTTGCCGGTGAAACTTTTACTCTGGATTCTCAGTCTGTTTCCTAGTGCCGGTTTGAAGTTCCTGCAGTTTTCACTGTAAAATAGAGTTGGAGCTAGTACCTCCCCATATATATTTATGGAGTGGAGATTGCAACTAACAAAATATTTGTGTTCCCAACAAGCTAGGTGAAGGACGGCTTTCAGACACAATTATCACTCAGAACTGAGCATGTGGAGAGACTTTCGTTCATCTAGCACCAACGGAACGGGTTGCAGTAGAAAGTTGTACTCTGGTTTCTTAGTCTGTTTCCTAGTGCCGGTTTGAAGTTACTGCAGTTTTCACTGTAAAACCGAGTTGTAGCTAGTACCTCCCCATATATATGTATGGAGTGGAGTTTGCAACTAAAAAGGAACTTTGTGTTCCCAACAAGCTAAGTGAAGGGCGGCTTTCACACACACTTATCTCTCAGAACTGAGCATGTGGAGAGATGTTCGTTCATCTAGCAGCAAGGGAACGGGTTGCAGGGGAAACTTTTACACTTGTTTCTCAGTCTGTTTCCTCGTGCCGTTTGGAAGTTCCTGCAGTTTTCACTGTAAAACCGAGTTGTAGCTAGTACCTCCCCATATATATGTATGGAGTGGAGTTTGCAACTAGGAAGAATATTTGTGTTCCCAACAAGCTAGGTGAAGGACGGCTTTCAGACACACTTATCTCTCAGAACTGAGCATGTGAAGAGACTTTCGTTCATCTATCACCAACGGAACTGTTGCAGTAGAAAGTTGTACTCTGGTTTCTTAGTCTGATTCCTAGTGCCGGTTTGAAGTTACTGCAGTTTTCACTGTAAAAGCGAGTTGTAGCTAGTACCTCCCCATATATATGTATGGAGTGGAGTTTGCAACTAAAAAGGAACTTTGTGTTCCCAACAAGCTAGGTGAAGTACGGCTTTCACACACACATATCTCTCAGAACTGAGCATGTGGAGAGACGTTCGTTCATCTAGCACCAAGGGAACTGATTGCAGGGAAACTTTTACTCTGGTTTCTCAGTCTGTTTCCTAGTGCCGGTTTGAAGTTCCTGCAGTGTTCTCTGTAAAATCGAGTTGGAGCTAGTTCCTCCCCATATATATGTATGGAATGGAGTTTGCAACTGAAAAGAAACTTTTTGTTCCCAACAAGGTAGGTGAAGGACGGCTTTCAAACACACATATCTCTCAGAACTGAGCATGTTTAGAGACGTTCGTTCATCTAACATCAATAGAAATGGTTGCAGGAGAATCTTTTACTCTCGTTTCTCAGACTGTTTCCTACTGCCGGTTTGAAGTTAATGCAGTTTTCACTGTAAAACCGAGTTGCAGCTTGTACCTCCCCATATATATGTATGGAATGGAGTTTGCACTGTAAAGAAACTTTTTGTTCCCAAAAGAGATAGGTGAAGGACGGCTTTCACGCACACATATCTCTCAGAATTGAGCATGTGGAGAGACGTTCGTTCATCTAGCACCAAGGGAACGGATTGCAGGGAAACTTTTACTCTAGTTTCTCAGTCTGTTCCTAGTGCCGGTTTGAAGTTCCTGCAGTTTCCACTGTAAAACAGAGTTGGAGCTTGTACATCCCCATATATATGTATGGAGTGGAGTTTGAAACTAAAAAGAAAATTTGTGTTCCCTACAAGCAAGGTGAAGGACAGCTTTCACACACACTTATCTCTCAGATATGAGCATGTGGAGAGACGTTCGTTCATCTAGCACCAAGGGAACGGGTTGCAGGAGAAACTTTTTGTCTGGTTTCTCAGTCTGTTTCCCAGTGCCGGTTTGAAGTTCCTGCAGTTTTCTCTGTAAAATCGAGTTGGAGCTAGTACCTCCCCATATATATGTATGGAGTGGAGTTTGCAACTAAAAAGAAACTTTGTGTTCCCAACAAGCTATTTGAAGGACGGCTTTTAAACACACTTATCTCTCAGAACTGAGCATGTGGAGAGACGTTCGTTCATCTAGCACCAAGGGAACGGGTTGCAGGAGAAACTTTTACTCTCGTTTCTCAGACTGTTTCCTACTGCCGGTTTGAAGTTAGTGCAGTTTTCACTGTAAAACCGAGTTGCAGCTTGTACCCCCCATATATATGTATGGAATGGAGTTTGCAACTGAAAAGAAACTTTTTGTTCCCAACAAGATAGGTGAAGGACGGCTTTCACACACACTTATCTCTCAGAACTGAGCATGTGGAGAGACTTTCGTTCATCTAGCACCAAGGGAACGGATTGCAGGAGAAACTTTTTCTCTGATTTCTCAGTCTGTTTCCTAGTGCCGGTACGAAATTCCTGCAGGTTTCACTGTAAAAACGATTTGGAGCTAGTACCTCCCCATATATATGTATGGAATTGAGTTTGCAACAAAAAAGAAACTTTGTGTTCCCAACAAGCTAGTTGAAGGACGGCTTTCAGACACACTTATCTCTCAGAAATGAGCATGTGGAGACACTTTCGTTCATCTAGCTCCAACGGAACGGGTTGCACTAGAAACTTGTACTCTGGTTTCTTATTCTGTTTCCTAGTGCCGGTTTGAAGTTACTGCAGTTTTCACTGTAAAACCGAGTTGTAGCTTGTACCTCCCCAGATATATGTATGGAGTGGATTTTGAAACTAAAAAGGAACTTTGTGTTCCCAACAAGCTAGGTGAAGGACGGCTTTCACACACACTTATCTCTCAGAACTGAGCATGTCGAGAGACGTTCTTTCATCTAGCAGCAAGGGAACGGGTTGCAGGGGAAACTTTTACTCTTGTTTCTCATTCTGTTTCCTCGTGCCGGTTGGAAGTTCCTGCAGTTTTCACTGTAAAACGAGTTGGATCTAGTACCTCCCCATATATATGTATGGAGTGGAGTTTGCACCTGAAAAGATTCTTTGTGTTCCCAACAAGCTAGGTGAAGGACGGCTTTCACACACACTTATCTCTCAGAATTTAGTATGTGGAGAGACTTTTGTTCATCTAGCACCAAGGGAACGGATTGCAGGGAAACTTGTACTCTGGTTTCTTAGTCTGTTTCCTAGTGCCGGTTTGATGTTCCTGCAGTTTTCACTGTAAAACCGAGTTGGAGCTTGTACCTCCACATATATATGTATGGAGTGAAGTTTGTAACTAAAAAGAATCTTTTTGTTCCCAACAAGATAGGTGAAGGACGGCTTTCACGCACACATATCTCTCAAAACTGAGCATGTGGAGAGACGTTGGTTCATCTAGCACCAAGTGAACGGGTTGCAGGAGAAACTTTTACTCTGGTTTCTCAGACTGTTTCCTAGTGCCGGTTTGAAGTTCCTGCAGTTTTCACTGTAAACACGAGTTGAAGCTAGTACCATCCCATATATATGTATGGAGTGGAATTTGCAACTAAAAAGAAACTTTATGTTCCCTACAAGCTAGGTGAAGGACGGCTTTCACGCACACTTAACTCTCAGAACTGAGCATGTGGAGAGACTTTCGTTCATCTAGCAGCAAGGGAACGGGTTGCCGGTGAAACTTTTACTCTGGATTCTCAGTCTGTTTCCTAGTGCCGGTTTGAAGTTCCTGCAGTTTTCACTGTAAAATAGAGTTGGAGCTAGTACCTCCCCATATATATTTATGGAGTGGAGATTGCAACTAACAAAATATTTGTGTTCCCAACAAGCTAGGTGAAGGACGGCTTTCAGACACAATTATCATTCAGAACTGAGCATGTGGAGAGACTTTCGTTCATCTAGCACCAACGGAACGGGTTGCAGTAGAAAGTTGTACTCTGGTTTCTTAGTCTGTTTCCTAGTGCCGGTTTGAAGTTACTGAAGTTTTCACTGTAAAACCGAGTTGTAGCTAGTACCTCCCCATATATATGTATGGAGTGGAGTTTGCAACTAAAAAGGAACTTTATGTTCCCTACAAGCTAGGTGAAGGACGGCTTTCACGCACACTTAACTCTCAGAACTGAGCATGTGGAGAGACTTTCGTTCATCTAGCAGCAAGGGAACGGGTTGCCGGTGAAACTTTTACTCTGGATTCTCAGTCTGTTTCCTAGTGCCGGTTTGAAGTTCCTGCAGTTTTCACTGTAAAATAGAGTTGGAGCTAGTACCTCCCCATATATATTTATGGAGTGGAGATTGCAACTAACAAAATATTTGTGTTCCCAACAAGCTAGGTGAAGGACGGCTTTCAGACACAATTATCACTCAGAACTGAGCATGTGGAGAGACTTTCGTTCATCTAGCACCAACGGAACGGGTTGCAGTAGAAAGTTGTACTCTGGTTTCTTAGTCTGTTTCCTAGTGCCGGTTTGAAGTTACTGCAGTTTTCACTGTAAAACCGAGTTGTAGCTAGTACCTCCCCATATATATTTATGGAGTGGAGTTTGCAACTAAAAAGGAACTTTGTGTTCCCAACAAGCTAAGTGAAGGGCGGCTTTCACACACACTTATCTCTCAGAACTGAGCATGTGGAGAGATGTTCGTTCATCTAGCAGCAAGGGAACGGGTTGCAGGGGAAACTTTTACACTTGTTTCTCAGTCTGTTTCCTCGTGCCGTTTGGAAGTTCCTGCAGTTTTCACTGTAAAACCGAGTTGTAGCTAGTACCTCCCCATATATATGTATGGAGTGGAGTTTGCAACTAGGAAGAATATTTGTGTTCCCAACAAGCTAGGTGAAGGACGGCTTTCAGACACACTTATCTCTCAGAACTGAGCATGTGAAGAGACTTTCGTTCATCTATCACCAACGGAACTGTTGCAGTAGAAAGTTGTACTCTGGTTTCTTAGTCTGATTCCTAGTGCCGGTTTGAAGTTACTGCAGTTTTCACTGTAAAAGCGAGTTGTAGCTAGTACCTCCCCATATATATGTATGGAGTGGAGTTTGCAACTAAAAAGGAACTTTGTGTTCCCAACAAGCTAGGTGAAGTACGGCTTTCACACACACATATCTCTCAGAACTGAGCATGTGGAGAGACGTTCGTTCATCTAGCACCAAGGGAACTGATTGCAGGGAAACTTTTACTCTGGTTTCTCAGTCTGTTTCCTAGTGCCGGTTTGAAGTTCCTGCAGTGTTCTCTGTAAAATCGAGTTGGAGCTAGTTCCTCCCCATATATATGTATGGAATGGAGTTTGCAACTGAAAAGAAACTTTTTGTTCCCAACAAGGTAGGTGAAGGACGGCTTTCAAACACACATATCTCTCAGAACTGAGCATGTTTAGAGACGTTCGTTCATCTAACATCAATAGAAATGGTTGCAGGAGAATCTTTTACTCTCGTTTCTCAGACTGTTTCCTACTGCCGGTTTGAAGTTAATGCAGTTTTCACTGTAAAACCGAGTTGCAGCTTGTACCTCCCCATATATATGTATGGAATGGAGTTTGCACTGTAAAGAAACTTTTTGTTCCCAAAAGAGATAGGTGAAGGACGGCTTTCACGCACACATATCTCTCAGAATTGAGCATGTGGAGAGACGTTCGTTCATCTAGCACCAAGGGAACGGATTGCAGGGAAACTTTTACTCTAGTTTCTCAGTCTGTTCCTAGTGCCGGTTTGAAGTTCCTGCAGTTTCCACTGTAAAACAGAGTTGGAGCTTGTACATCCCCATATATATGTATGGAGTGGAGTTTGAAACTAAAAAGAAAATTTGTGTTCCCTACAAGCAAGGTGAAGGACAGCTTTCACACACACTTATCTCTCAGATATGAGCATGTGGAGAGACGTTCGTTCATCTAGCACCAAGGGAACGGGTTGCAGGAGAAACTTTTTGTCTGGTTTCTCAGTCTGTTTCCCAGTGCCGGTTTGAAGTTCCTGCAGTTTTCTCTGTAAAATCGAGTTGGAGCTAGTACCTCCCCATATATATGTATGGAGTGGAGTTTGCAACTAAAAAGAAACTTTGTGTTCCCAACAAGCTATTTGAAGGACGGCTTTTAAACACACTTATCTCTCAGAACTGAGCATGTGGAGAGACGTTCGTTCATCTAGCACCAAGGGAACGGGTTGCAGGAGAAACTTTTACTCTCGTTTCTCAGACTGTTTCCTACTGCCGGTTTGAAGTTAGTGCAGTTTTCACTGTAAAACCGAGTTGCAGCTTGTACCCCCCATATATATGTATGGAATGGAGTTTGCAACTGAAAAGAAACTTTTTGTTCCCAACAAGATAGGTGAAGGACGGCTTTCACACACACTTATCTCTCAGAACTGAGCATGTGGAGAGACTTTCGTTCATCTAGCACCAAGGGAACGGATTGCAGGAGAAACTTTTTCTCTGATTTCTCAGTCTGTTTCCTAGTGCCGGTACGAAATTCCTGCAGGTTTCACTGTAAAAACGATTTGGAGCTAGTACCTCCCCATATATATGTATGGAATTGAGTTTGCAACAAAAAAGAAACTTTGTGTTCCCAACAAGCTAGTTGAAGGACGGCTTTCAGACACACTTATCTCTCAGAAATGAGCATGTGGAGACACTTTCGTTCATCTAGCTCCAACGGAACGGGTTGCACTAGAAACTTGTACTCTGGTTTCTTATTCTGTTTCCTAGTGCCGGTTTGAAGTTACTGCAGTTTTCACTGTAAAACCGAGTTGTAGCTTGTACCTCCCCAGATATATGTATGGAGTGGATTTTGAAACTAAAAAGGAACTTTGTGTTCCCAACAAGCTAGGTGAAGGACGGCTTTCACACACACTTATCTCTCAGAACTGAGCATGTCGAGAGACGTTCTTTCATCTAGCAGCAAGGGAACGGGTTGCAGGGGAAACTTTTACTCTTGTTTCTCATTCTGTTTCCTCGTGCCGGTTGGAAGTTCCTGCAGTTTTCACTGTAAAACGAGTTGGATCTAGTACCTCCCCATATATATGTATGGAGTGGAGTTTGCACCTGAAAAGATTCTTTGTGTTCCCAACAAGCTAGGTGAAGGACGGCTTTCACACACACTTATCTCTCAGAATTTAGTATGTGGAGAGACTTTTGTTCATCTAGCACCAAGGGAACGGATTGCAGGGAAACTTGTACTCTGGTTTCTTAGTCTGTTTCCTAGTGCCGGTTTGATGTTCCTGCAGTTTTCACTGTAAAACCGAGTTGGAGCTTGTACCTCCACATATATATGTATGGAGTGAAGTTTGTAACTAAAAAGAATCTTTTTGTTCCCAACAAGATAGGTGAAGGACAGCTTTCACGCACACATATCTCTCAAAACTGAGCATGTGGAGAGACGTTGGTTCATCTAGCACCAAGTGAACGGGTTGCAGGAGAAACTTTTACTCTGGTTTCTCAGACTGTTTCCTAGTGCCGGTTTGAAGTTCCTGCAGTTTTCACTGTAAACACGAGTTGAAGCTAGTACCATCCCATATATATGTATGGAGTGGAATTTGCAACTAAATAGAAACTTTATGTTCCCTACAAGCTAGGTGAAGGACGGCTTTCACGCACACTTAACTCTCAGAACTGAGCATGTGGAGAGACTTTCGTTCATCTAGCAGCAAGGGAACGGGTTGCCGGTGAAACTTTTACTCTGGATTCTCAGTCTGTTTCCTAGTGCCGGTTTGAAGTTCCTGCAGTTTTCACTGTAAAATAGAGTTGGAGCTAGTACCTCCCCATATATATTTATGGAGTGGAGATTGCAACTAACAAAATATTTGTGTTCCCAACAAGCTAGGTGAAGGACGGCTTTCAGACACAATTATCATTCAGAACTGAGCATGTGGAGAGACTTTCGTTCATCTAGCACCAACGGAACGGGTTGCAGTAGAAAGTTGTACTCTGGTTTCTTAGTCTGTTTCCTAGTGCCGGTTTGAAGTTACTGAAGTTTTCACTGTAAAACCGAGTTGTAGCTAGTACCTCCCCATATATATGTATGGAGTGGAGTTTGCAACTAAAAAGGAACTTTGTGTTCCCTACAAGCTATGTGAAGGGCGGCTTTCACACACACTTATCTCTCAGAACTGAGCATGTGGAGAGATGTTCGTTCATCTAGCAGCAAGGGAACGGGTTGCAGGGGAAACTTTTACACTTGTTTCTCAGTCTGTTTCCTCGTGCCGGTTGGAAGTTCCTGCAGTTTTCACTGTAAAACCGAGTTGTAGCTAGTACCTCCCCATATATATGTATGGAGTGGAGTTTGCAACTAAGAAGAATATTTGTGTTCCCAACAAGCTAGGTGAAGGTCGGCTTTCAGACACACTTATCTCTCAGAACTGAGCATGTGGAGAGACTTTCGTTCATCTATCACCAACGGAACTGTTGCAGTAGAAAGTTGTACTCTGGTTTCTTAGTCTGTTTCCTAGTGCCGGTTTGAAGTTACTGCAGTTTTCACTGTAAAAGCGAGTTGTAGCTAGTACCTCCCCATATATATGTATGGAGTGGAGTTTGCAACTAAATAGGAACTTTGTGTTCCCAACAAGCTAGGTGAAGTACGGCTTTCACACACACTTATCTCTCAGAACTGAGCATGTGGAGAGACGTTCGTTCATCTAGCACCAAGGGAACTGATTGCAGGGAAACTTTTACTCTGGTTTCTCAGTCTGTTTCCTAGTGCCGGTTTGAAGTTCCTGCAGTGTTCTCTTTAAAATCGAGTTGGAGCTAGTTCCTCCCCATATATATGTATGGAATGGAGTTTGCAACTGAAAAGAAACTTTTTGTTCCCAACAAGGTAGGTGAAGGACGGCTTTCAAACACACATATCTCTCAGAACTGAGCATGTTTAGAGACGTTCGTTCATCTAGCATCAATAGAAATGGTTGCAGGAGAATCTTTTACTCTCGTTTCTCAGACTGTTTCCTACTGCCGGTTTGAAGTTAGTGCAGTTTTCACTGTAAAACCGAGTTGCAGCTTGTACCTCCCCATATATATGTATGGAATGTAGTTTGCACTGAAAAGAAACTTTTTGTTCCCAAAAGAGATAGGTGAAGGACGGCTTTCACGCACACATATCTCTCAGAATTGAGCATGTGGAGAGACGTTCGTTCATCTAGCACCAAGGGAACGGATTGCAGGGAAACTTTTACTCTAGTTTCTCAGTCTGTTCCTAGTGCCGGTTTGAAGTTCCTGCAGTTTTCACTGTAAAACAGAGTTGGAGCTTGTACATCCCCATATATATGTATGGAGTGGAGTTTGAAACTAAAAAGAAAATTTGTGTTCCCTACAAGCAAGGTGAAGGACAGCTTTCACACACACTTATCTCTCAGACATGAGCATGTGGAGAGACGTTCGTTCATCTAGCACCAAGGGAACGGGTTGCAGGAGAAACTTTTTCTCTGGTTTCTCAGTCTGTTTCCCAGTGCCGGTTTGAAGTTCCTGCAGTTTTCTCTGTAAAATCGAGTTGGAGCTAGTACCTCCCCATATATATGTATGGAGAGGAGTTTGCAACTAAAAAGGAACTTTGTGTTCCCAACAAGCTATTTGAAGGACGGCTTTTAAACACACTTATCTCTCAGAACTGAGCATGTGGAGAGACGTTCGTTCATCTAGCACCAAGGGAACGGGTTGCAGGAGAAACTTTTACTCTCGTTTCTCAGACTGTTTCCTACTGCCGGTTTGAAGTTAGTGCAGTTTTCACTGTAAAACCGAGTTGCAGCTTGTACCCCCCATATATATGTATGGAATGGAGTTTGCAACTGAAAAGAAACTTTTTGTTCCCAACAAGATAGGTGAAGGACGGCTTTCACACAAACTTATCTCTCAGAACTGAGCATGTGGAGAGACTTTCTTTCATCTAGCACCAAGGGAACGGATTGCAGGAGAAACTTTTTCTCTGATTTCTCAGTCTGTTTCCTAGTGCCGGTACGAAATTCCTGCAGGTTTCACTGTAAAAACGATTTGGAGCTAGTACCTCCCCATATATATGTATGGAATTGAGTTTGCAACAAAAAAGAAACTTTGTGTTCCCAACAAGCTAGTTGAAGGACGGCTTTCAGACACACTTATCTCTCAGAAATGAGCATGTGGAGACACTTTCGTTCATCTAGCTCCAACGGAACGGGTTGCACTAGAAACTTGTACTCTGGTTTCTTATTCTGTTTCCTAGTGCCGGTTTGAAGTTACTGCAGTTTTCAGTGTAAAACCGAGTTGTAGCTTGTACCTCCCCAGATATATGTATGGAGTGGATTTTGAAACTAAAAAGGAACTTTGTGTTCCCAACAAGCTAGGTGAAGGACGGCTTTCACACACACTTATCTCTCAGAACTGAGCATGTCGAGAGACGTTCTTTCATCTAGCAGCAAGGGAACGGGTTGCAGGGGAAACTTTTACTCTTGTTTCTCATTCTGTTTCCTCGTGCCGGTTGGAAGTTCCTGCAGTTTTCACTGTAAAACGAGTTGGATCTAGTACCTCCCCATATATATGTATGGAGTGGAGTTTGCACCTGAAAAGATTCTTTGTGTTCCCAACAAGCTAGTTGAAGGACGGCTTTCACACACACTTATCTCTCAGAATTTAGTATGTGGAGAGACTTTTGTTCATCTAGCACCAAGGGAACGGATTGCAGGGAAACTTGTACTCTGGTTTCTTAGTCTGTTTCCTAGTGCCGGTTTGATGTTCCTGCAGTTTTCACTGTAAAACCGAGTTGGAGCTTGTACCTCCACATATATATGTATGGAGTGAAGTTTGTAACTAAAAAGAATCTTTTTGTTCCCAACAAGATAGGTGAAGGACGGCTTTCACGCACACATATCTCTCAGAACTGAGCATGTGGAGAGACGTTGGTTCATCTAGCACCAAGTGAACGGGTTGCAGGAGAAACTTTTACTCTGGTTTCTCAGACTGTTTCCTAGTGCCGGTTTGAAGTTCCTGCAGTTTTCACTGTAAACACGAGTTGAAGCTAGTACCATCGCATATATATGTATGGAGTGGAATTTGCAACTAAAAAGAAACTTTATGTTCCCTACAAGCTAGGTGAAGGACGGCTTTCACGCACACTTAACTCTCAGAACTGAGCATGTGGAGAGACTTTCGTTCATCTAGCAGCAAGGGAACGGGTTGCCGGTGAAACTTTTACTCTGGATTCTCAGTCTGTTTCCTAGTGCCGGTTTGAAGTTCCTGCAGTTTTCACTGTAAAATAGAGTTGGAGCTAGTACCTCCCCATATATATTTATGGAGTGGAGATTGCAACTAACAAAATATTTGTGTTCCCAACAAGCTAGGTGAAGGACGGCTTTCAGACACAATTATCACTCAGAACTGAGCATGTGGAGAGACTTTCGTTCATCTAGCACCAACGGAACGGGTTGCAGTAGAAGGTTGTACTCTGGTTTCTTAGACTGTTTCCTAGTGCCGGTTTGAAGTTACTGCAGTTTTCACTGTAAAACCGAGTTGTAGCTAGTACCTCCCCATATATATGTATGGAGTGGAGTTTGCAACTAAAAAGGAACTTTGTGTTCCCAACAAGCTAAGTGAAGGGCGGCTTTCACACACACTTATCTCTCAGAACTGAGCATGTGGAGAGATGTTCGTTCATCTAGCAGCAAGGGAACGGGTTGCAGGGGAAACTTTTACACTTGTTTCTCAGTCTGTTTCCTCGTGCCGGTTGGAAGTTCCTGCAGTTTTCACTGTAAAACCGAGTTGTAGCTAGTACCTCCCCATATATATGTATGGAGTGGAGTTTGCAACTAAGAAGAATATTTGTGTTCCCAACAAGCTAGGTGAAGGACGGCTTTCAGACACACTTATCTCTCAGAACTGAGCATGTGGAGAGACTTTCGTTCATCTATCACCAACGGAACTGTTGCAGTAGAAAGTTGTACTCTGGTTTCTTAGTCTGTTTCCTAGTGCCGGTTTGAAGTTACTGCAGTTTTCACTGTAAAAGCGAGTTGTAGCTAGTACCTCCCCATATATATGTATGGAGTGGAGTTTGCAACTAAAAAGGAACTTTGTGTTCCCAACAAGCTAGGTGAAGTACGGCTTTCACACACACTTATCTCTCAGAACTGAGCATGTGGAGAGACGTTCGTTCATCTAGCACCAAGGGAACTGATTGCAGGGAAACTTTTACTCTGGTTTCTCAGTCTGTTTCCTAGTGCCGGTTTGAAGTTCCTGCAGTGTTCTCTGTAAAATCGAGTTGGAGCTAGTTCCTCCCCATATATATGTATGGAATGGAGTTTGCAACTGAAAAGAAACTTTTTGTTCCCAACAAGGTAGGTGAAGGACGGCTTTCAAACACACATATCTCTCAGAACTGAGCATGTATAGAGACGTTCGTTCATCTAGCATCAATAGAAATGGTTGCAGGAGAATCTTTTACTCTCGTTTCTCAGACTGTTTCCTACTGCCGGTTTGAAGTTAATGCAGTTTTCACTGTAAAACCGAGTTGCAGCTTGTACCTCCCCATATATATGTATGGAATGGAGTTTGCACTGAAAAGAAACTTTTTGTTCCCAAAAGAGATAGGTGAAGGACGGCTTTCACGCACACATATCTCTCAGAATTGAGCATGTGGAGAGACGTTCGTTCATCTAGCACCAAGGGAACGGATTGCAGGGAAACTTTTACTCTAGTTTCTCAGTCTGTTCCTAGTGCCGGTTTGAAGTTCCTGCAGTTTTCACTGTAAAACAGAGTTGGAGCTTGTACATCCCCATATATATGTATGGAGTGGAGTTTGAAACTAAAAAGAAAATTTGTGTTCCCTACAAGCAAGGTGAAGGACAGCTTTCACACACACTTATCTCTCAGACATGAGCATGTGGAGAGACGTTCGTTCATCTAGCACCAAGGGAACGGGTTGCAGGAGAAACTTTTTGTCTGGTTTCTCAGTCTGTTTCCCAGTGCCGGTTTGAAGTTCCTGCAGTTTTCTCTGTAAAATCGTGTTGGAGCTAGTACCTCCCCATATATATGTATGGAGTGGTGTTTGCAACTAAAAAGAAACTTTGTGTTCCCAACAAGCTATTTGAAGGACGGCTTTTAAACACACTTATCTCTCAGAACTGAGCATGTGGAGAGACGTTCGTTCATCTAGCAGCAATAGAAAGTGTTGCAGGAGAAACTTTTACTCTCGTTTCTCAGACTGTTTCCTACTGCCGGTTTGAAGTTAGTGCAGTTTTCACTGTAAAACCGAGTTGCATCTTGTACCCCCCATATATATGTATGGAATGGAGTTTGCAACTGAAAAGAAACTTTTTGTTCCCAACAAGATAGGTGAAGGACGGCTTCCACACAATAATCTCTCAGAACTGAGCATGTATAGAGACGTTCGTTCATCTAGCACCAAGGGAACGGGTTGCAGGAGAAACTTTTACTCTTGTTTCTCATTCTGTTTCCTAGTGCCGGTTTGAAGTTCCTGCAGTTTTCCCTGTAAAACCGAGTTGGAGCTTGTACCTCCCCAGATATATGTATGGAGTGGATTTTGAAACTAAAAAGGAACTTTGTGTTCCCAACAAGCTAGGTGAAGGACGGCTTTCACACACACTTATCTCTCAGAACTGAGCATGTCGAGAGACGTTCTTTCATCTAGCAGCAAGGGAACGGGTTGCAGGGGAAACTTTTACTCTTGTTTCTCATTCTGTTTCCTCGTGCCGGTTGGAAGTTCCTGCAGTTTTCACTGTAAAACGTGTTGGATCTAGTACCTCCCCATATATATGTATGGAGTGGAGTTTGCACCTGAAAAGATTCTTTGTGTTCCCAACAAGCTAGGTGAAGGACGGCTTTCACACACACTTATCTCTCAGAATTTAGTATGTGGAGAGACTTTTGTTCATCTAGCACCAAGGGAACGGATTGCAGGGAAACTTGTACTCTGGTTTCTTAGTCTGTTTCCTAGTGCCGGTTTGATGTTCCTGCAGTTTTCACTGTAAAACCGAGTTGGAGCTTGTACCTCCACATATATATGTATGGAGTGAAGTTTGTAACTAAAAAGAATCTTTTTGTTCCCAACAAGATAGGTGAAGGACGGCTTTCACGCACACATATCTCTCAAAACTGAGCATGTGGAGAGACGTTGGTTCATCTAGCACCAAGTGAACGGGTTGCAGGAGAAACTTTTACTCTGGTTTCTCAGACTGTTTCCTAGTGCCGGTTTGAAGTTCCTGCAGTTTTCACTGTAAACACGAGTTGAAGCTAGTACCATCCCATATATATGTATGGAGTGGAATTTGCAACTAAAAAGAAACTTTATGTTCCCTACAAGCTAGGTGAAGGACGGCTTTCACGCACACTTAACTCTCAGAACTGAGCATGTGGAGAGACTTTCGTTCATCTAGCAGCAAGGGAACGGGTTGCCGGTGAAACTTTTACTCTGGATTCTCAGTCTGTTTCCTAGTGCCGGTTTGAAGTTCCTGCAGTTTTCACTGTAAAATAGAGTTGGAGCTAGTACCTCCCCATATATATTTATGGAGTGGAGATTGCAACTAACAAAATATTTGTGTTCCCAACAAGCTAGGTGAAGGACGGCTTTCAGACACAATTATCACTCAGAACTGAGCATGTGGAGAGACTTTCGTTCATCTAGCACCAACGGAACGGGTTGCAGTAGAAAGTTGTACTCTGGTTTCTTAGTCTGTTTCCTAGTGCCGGTTTGAAGTTACTGCAGTTTTCACTGTAAAACCGAGTTGTAGCTAGTACCTCCCCATATATATGTATGGAGTGGAGTTTGCAACTAAAAAGGAACTTTGTGTTCCCAACAAGCTAAGTGAAGGGCGGCTTTCACACACACTTATCTCTCAGAACTGAGCATGTGGAGAGATGTTCGTTCATCTAGCAGCAAGGGAACGGGTTGCAGGGGAAACTTTTACACTTGTTTCTCAGTCTGTTTCCTCGTGCCGTTTGGAAGTTCCTGCAGTTTTCACTGTAAAACCGAGTTGTAGCTAGTACATCCCCATATATATGTATGGAGTGGAGTTTGCAACTAGGAAGAATATTTGTGTTCCCAACAAGCTAGGTGAAGGACGGCTTTCAGACACACTTATCTCTCAGAACTGAGCATGTGAAGAGACTTTCGTTCATCTATCACCAACGGAACTGTTGCAGTAGAAAGTTGTACTCTGGTTTCTTAGTCTGATTCCTAGTGCCGGTTTGAAGTTACTGCAGTTTTCACTGTAAAAGCGAGTTGTAGCTAGTACCTCCCCATATATATGTATGGAGTGGAGTTTGCAACTAAAAAGGAACTTTGTGTTCCCAACAAGCTAGGTGAAGTACGGCTTTCACACACACATATCTCTCAGAACTGAGCATGTGGAGAGACGTTCGTTCATCTAGCACCAAGGGAACTGATTGCAGGGAAACTTTTACTCTGGTTTCTCAGTCTGTTTCCTAGTGCCGGTTTGAAGTTCCTGCAGTGTTCTCTGTAAAATCGAGTTGGAGCTAGTTCCTCCCCATATATATGTATGGAATGGAGTTTGCAACTGAAAAGAAACTTTTTGTTCCCAACAAGGTAGGTGAAGGACGGCTTTCAAACACACATATCTCTCAGAACTGAGCATGTTTAGAGACGTTCGTTCATCTAACATCAATAGAAATGGTTGCAGGAGAATCTTTTACTCTCGTTTCTCAGACTGTTTCCTACTGCCGGTTTGAAGTTAATGCAGTTTTCACTGTAAAACCGAGTTGCAGCTTGTACCTCCCCATATATATGTATGGAATGGAGTTTGCACTGTAAAGAAACTTTTTGTTCCCAAAAGAGATAGGTGAAGGACGGCTTTCACGCACACATATCTCTCAGAATTGAGCATGTGGAGAGACGTTCGTTCATCTAGCACCAAGGGAACGGATTGCAGGGAAACTTTTACTCTAGTTTCTCAGTCTGTTCCTAGTGCCGGTTTGAAGTTCCTGCAGTTTCCACTGTAAAACAGAGTTGGAGCTTGTACATCCCCATATATATGTATGGAGTGGAGTTTGAAACTAAAAAGAAAATTTGTGTTCCCTACAAGCAAGGTGAAGGACAGCTTTCACACACACTTATCTCTCAGATATGAGCATGTGGAGAGACGTTCGTTCATCTAGCACCAAGGGAACGGGTTGCAGGAGAAACTTTTTGTCTGGTTTCTCAGTCTGTTTCCCAGTGCCGGTTTGAAGTTCCTGCAGTTTTCTCTGTAAAATCGAGTTGGAGCTAGTACCTCCCCATATATATGTATGGAGTGGAGTTTGCAACTAAAAAGAAACTTTGTGTTCCCAACAAGCTATTTGAAGGACGGCTTTTAAACACACTTATCTCTCAGATCTGAGCATGTGGAGAGACGTTCGTTCATCTAGCAGCAATAGAAAGTGTTGCAGGAGAAACTTTTACTCTCGTTTCTCAGACTGTTTCCTACTGCCGGTTTGAAGTTAGTGCAGTTTTCACTGTAAAACCGAGTTGCATCTTGTACCCCCCATATATATGTATGGAATGGAGTTTGCAACTGAAAAGAAACTTTTTGTTCCCAACAAGATAGGTGAAGGACGGCTTCCACACAATAATCTCTCAGAACTGAGCATGTATAGAGACGTTCGTTCATCTAGCACCAAGGGAACGGGTTGCAGGAGAAACATTTACTCTTGTTTCTCATTCTGTTTCCTAGTGCCGGTTTGAAGTTCCTGCAGTTTTCCCTGTAAAACCGAGTTGGAGCTTGTACCTCCCCATATATATGTATTGAGAGGAGTTTGCAACTAAAAAGAATATTTGTGTTCCCAACAAGCTAGGTGAAGGACGGCTTTCAGACACACTTATCTCTCAGAACTGAGCATGTGGAGAGACTTTCGTTCATCTATCACTAACGGAACGGGTTGCAGAAGAAACTTGTACTCTGGTTTCTTTGTCTGTTTCCTAGTGCCGGTTTGAAGTTACTGCAGTTTTCACTGTAAAACCGAGTTGTAGCTAGTACCTCCCCATATATATGTATGGAGTGGATTTTGCAACTAAAAAGGAACTTTGTGTTCCCAACAAGCTAGGTGAAGGACTGCTTTCACACACACTTATCTCTCAGAACTGAGCATGTGGAGAGACGTTCGTTCATCTAGCACCAAGGGAACGGATTGCAGGGAAACTTTTACTCTGGTTTCTCAGTCTGTTTCCTAGTGCCGGTTTGAAGTTCCTGCAGTGTTCTCTGTAAAATCGAGTTGGAGCTAGTTCCTCCCCATATATATGTATGGAATGGAGTTTGCAACTGAAATAAACTTTTTGTTCCCAACAAGGTAGGTGAAGGACGGCTTTCAAACACACATATCTCTCAGAACTGAGCATGTTTAGAGACGTTCGTTCATCTAGCATCAATAGAAATGGTTGCAGGAGAATCTTTTACTCTCGTTTCTCAGACTGTTTCCTACTGCCGGTTTGAAGTTAATGCAGTTTTCACTGTAAAACCGAGTTGCAGCTTGTACCTCCCCATATATATGTATGGAATGGAGTTTGCACTGAAAAGAAACTTTTTGTTCCCAAAAGAGATAGGTGAAGGACGGCTTTCACGCACACATATCTCTCAGAATTGAGCATGTGGAGAGACGTTCGTTCATCTAGCACCAAGGGAACGGATTGCAGGGAAACTTTTACTCTAGTTTCTCAGTCTGTTCCTAGTGCCGGTTTGAAGTTCCTGCAGTTTTCACTGTAAAACAGAGTTGGAGCTTGTACATCCCCATATATATGTATGGAGTGGAGTTTGAAACTAAAAAGAAAATTTGTGTTCCCTACAAGCAAGGTGAAGGACAGCTTTCACACACACTTATCTCTCAGACATGAGCATGTGGAGAGACGTTCGTTCATCTAGCACCAAGGGAACGGGTTGCAGGAGAAACTTTTTGTCTGGTTTCTCAGTCTGTTTCCCAGTGCCGGTTTGAAGTTCCTGCAGTTTTCTCTGTAAAATCGAGTTGGAGCTAGTACCTCCCCATATATATGTATGGAGTGGAGTTTGCAACTAAAAAGAAACTTTGTGTTCCCAACAAGCTATTTGAAGGACGGCTTTTAAACACACTTATCTCTCAGAACTGAGCATGTGGAGAGACGTTCGTTCATCTAGCAGCAATAGAAAGTGTTGCAGGAGAAACTTTTACTCTCGTTTCTCAGACTGTTTCCTACTGCCGGTTTGAAGTTAGTGCAGTTTTCACTGTAAAACCGAGTTGCATCTTGTACCCCCCATATATATGTATGGAATGGAGTTTGCAACTGAAAAGAAACTTTTTGTTCCCAACAAGATAGGTGAAGGACGGCTTCCACACAATAATCTCTCAGAACTGAGCATGTATAGAGACGTTCGTTCATCTAGCACCAAGGGAACGGGTTGCAGGAGAAACTTTTACTCTTGTTTCTCATTCTGTTTCCTAGTGCCGGTTTGAAGTTCCTGCAGTTTTCCCTGTAAAACCGAGTTGGAGCTTGTACCTCCCCATATATATGTATTGAGAGGAGTTTGCAACTAAAAAGAATATTTGTGTTCCCAACAAGCTAGGTGAAGGACGGCTTTCAGACACACTTATCTCTCAGAACTGAGCATGTGGAGAGACTTTCGTTCATCTATCACCAACGGAACGGGTTGCAGAAGAAACTTGTACTCTGGTTTCTTAGTCTGTTTCCTAGTGCCGGTTTGAAGTTACTGCAGTTTTCACTGTAAAACCGAGTTGTAGCTAGTACCTCCCCATATATATGTATGGAGTGGATTTTGCAACTAAAAAGGAACTTTGTGTTCCCAACAAGCTAGGTGAAGGACGGCTTTCACACACACTTATCTCTCAGAACTGAGCATGTGGAGAGACGTTCGTTCATCTAGCACCAAGGGAACGGATTGCAGGGAAACTTTTACTCTGGTTTCTCAGTCTGTTTCCTAGTGCCGGATTGAAGTTCCTGCAGTTTTCACTGTAAAACAGATTTGGATCTTGTACCTCTCCATATATATGTATGGAATGGAGTTTGAAACTAAAAAGAAAATTTGTGTTCCCTACAAGCAAGGTGAAGGACGGCTTTCACACACACTTATCTCTCAGAACTGAGCATGTGGAGAGACGTTCGTTCATCTAGCACCAAGGGAACTGATTGCAGGGAAACTTTTACTCTGGTTTCTCAGTCTGTTTCCTAGTGCCGGTTTGAAGTTCCTGCAGTGTTCTCTGTAAAATCGAGTTGGAGCTAGTTCCTCCCCATATATATGTATGGAATGGAGTTTGCAACTGAAAAGAAACTTTTTGTTCCCAACAAGGTAGGTGAAGGACGGCTTTCAAACACACATATCTCTCAGAACTGAGCATGTTTAGAGACGTTCGTTCATCTAGCATCAATAGAAATGGTTGCAGGAGAATCTTTTACTCTCGTTTCTCAGACTGTTTCCTACTGCCGATTTGAAGTTAATGCAGTTTTCACTGTAAAACCGAGTTGCAGCTTGTACCTCCCCATATATATGTATGGAATGGAGTTTGCACTGAAAAGAAACTTTTGGTTCCCAAAAGAGATAGGTGAAGGACGGCTTTCACGCACACATATCTCTCAGAATTGAGCATGTGGAGAGACGTTCGTTCATCTAGCACCAAGGGAACGGATTGCAGGGAAACTTTTACTCTAGTTTCTCATTCTGTTCCTAGTGCCGGTTTGAAGTTCCTGCAGTTTTCACTGTAAAACAGAGTTGGAGCTTGTACATCCCCATATATATGTATGGAGTGGAGTTTGAAACTAAAAAGAAAATTTGTGTTCCCTACAAGCAAGGTGAAGGACAGCTTTCACACACACTTATCTCTCAGACATGAGCATGTGGAGAGACGTTCGTTCATCTAGCACCAAGGGAACGGGTTGCAGGAGAAAATTTTGTCTGGTTTCTCAGTCTGTTTCCCAGTGCCGGTTTGAAGTTCCTGCAGTTTTCTCTGTAAAATCGAGTTGGAGCTAGTACCTCCCCATATATATGTATGGAGTGGAGTTTGCAACTAAAAAGAAACTTTGTGTTCCCAACAAGCTATTTGAAGGACGGCTTTTAAACACACTTATCTCTCAGAACTGAGCATGTGGAGAGACGTTCGTTCATCTAGCAGCAATAGAAAGTGTTGCAGGAGAAACTTTTACTCTCGTTTCTCAGACTGTTTCCTACTGCCGGTTTGAAGTTAGTGCAGTTTTCACTGTAAAACCGAGTTGCATCTTGTACCCCCCATATATATGTATGGAATGGAGTTTGCAAGTGAAAAGAAACTTTTTGTTCCCAACAAGATAGGTGAAGGACGGCTTCCACACAATAATCTCTCAGAACTGAGCATGTATAGAGACGTTCGTTCATCTAGCACCAAGAGAACGGGTTGCAGGAGAAACTTTTACTCTTGTTTCTCATTCTGTTTCCTAGTGCCGGTTTGAAGTTCCTGCAGTTTTCCCTGTAAAACCGAGTTGGAGCTTGTACCTCCCCATATATATGTATTGAGAGGAGTTTGCAACTAAAAAGAATATTTGTGTTCCCAACAAGTTAGGTGAAGGACGGCTTTCAGACACACTTATCTCTCAGAACTGAGCATGTGGAGAGACTTTCGTTCATCTATCACCAACGGAACGGGTTGCAGAAGAAACTTGTACTCTGGTTTCTTAGTCTGTTTCCTAGTGCCGGTTTGAAGTTACTGCAGTTTTCACTGTAAAACCGAGTTGTAGCTAGTACCTCCCCATATATATGTATGGAGTGGATTTTGCAACTAAAAAGGAACTTTGTGTTCCCAACAAGCTAGGTGAAGGACGGCTTTCACACACACTTATCTCTCAGAACTGAGCATGTGGAGAGACGTTCGTTCATCTAGCACCAAGGGAACGGATTGCAGGGAAACTTTTACTCTGGTTTCTCAGTCTGTTTCCTAGTGCCGGATTGAAGTTCCTGCAGTTTTCACTGTAAAACAGATTTGGAGCTTGTACCTCTCCATATATATGTATGGAATGGAGTTTGAAACTAAAAAGAAAATTTGTGTTCCCTACAAGCAAGGTGAAGGACGGCTTTCACACACACTTATCTCTCAGAACTGAGCATGTGGAGAGACGTTCGTTCATCTAGCACCAAGTGAACGGGTTGCAGGAGAAACTTTTTCTCTGGTTTCTCAGTCTGTTTCCAAGTGCCGGTTTGAAGTTCCTGCAGTTTTCTCTGTAAATTCGTGTTGGAGCTAGTACCTCCCCATATATATGTATGGAGTGGAGTTTGCAACTAAAAAGGAACTTTGTGTTCCCAAGAAGCTATTTGAAGGACGGCTTTCAAACACACATATCTCTCAGAACTGAGCATGTGGAGAGACGTTCGTTCATCTAGCAGCAATAGAAAGGGTTGCAGGAGAAACTTTTACTCTCGTTTCTCAGACTGTTTCCTACTGCCGGTTTGAAGTTAGTGCAGTTTTCACTGTAAAACCGAGTTGCAGCTTGTACCCCCCATATATATGTATGGAATGGAGTTTGCAACTGAAAAGAAACTTTTTGTTCCCAGCAACATAGGTGAAGGACGGCTTTCACACACAATAATCTCTCAGAACTGAGCATGTATAGAGACGTTCGTTCATCTAGCACCAAGGGAACGGGTTGCAGGAGAAACTTTTACTCTTGTTTCTCATTCTGTTTCTTAGTGCCGGTTTGAAGTCCTGCAGTTTTCCCTGTAAAACCGAGTTGGAGCTTGTACCTCCCCATATATATGTATTGAGAGGAGTTTGCAACTAAAAAGTATATTTGTGTTCCCAACAAGTTAGGTGAAGGACGGCTTTCAGACACACTTATCTCTCAGAACTGAGCATGTGGAGAGACTTTCGTTCATCTATCACCAACGGAACGGGTTGCAGTAGAAACTTGTACTCTGGTTTCTTAGTCTGTTTCCTAGTGCCGATTTGAAGTTACTGCAGTTTTCACTGTAAAACCGAGTTGTAGCTAGTACCTCCCCATATATATGTATGGAGTGGATTTTGCAACTAAAAAGGAACTTTGTGTTCCCAACAAGCTAGGTGAAGGACGGCTTTCACACAAACTTATCTCTCAGAACTGAGCATGTGGAGAGACATTCGTTCATCTAGCACCAAGGGAACGGATTGCAGGAGAAACTTTTTCTCTGGTTTCTCAGTCAGTTTCCCAGTGCCGGTTTGAAGTTCCTGCAGTTTTCTCGGTAAATTCGAGTTGGAGCTAGTATCTCCCCATATATATGTATGGAGTGGAGTTTGAATCTAAAAAGAAAATATGTGTTACCTAAATGCAAGGTGAAGGACGGCTTTCACACACAATTATATCTCACAACTGAGCATGTGGAGAGAAGTACGTTCATCTAGCACCAAGGGAACGGATTGCAGGAGAAACTTTTTTTCTGGTTTCTCAGTCTGTTTCCTTGTGCCGTTTAGAAGTTCCTGCAGTTTTCACTGTAAAGTCGATTTGGAGCTAGTATCTCCCCATATATATGTAAGAATTGGAGTTTGCAACTAAAAAGAAACTTTGTGTTCCCAACAAGATAGGTGAAGGACGGCTTTCACACACAATTATCTCTCAGAACTGAGCATGTATAGAGACGTTCGTTCATCTAGCATCAATAGAAATGGTTGCAGGAGAATCTTTTACTCTCGTTTCTCAGACTGTTTCCTACTGCCGGTTTGAAGTTAATGCAGTTTTCACTGTAAAACCGAGTTGCAGCTTGTACCTCCCCATATATATGTATGGAATGGAGTTTGCACTGAAAAGAAACTTTTTGTTCCCAAAAGAGATAGGTGAAGGACGGCTTTCACGCACACATATCTCTCAGAATTGAGCATGTGGAGAGACGTTCGTTCATCTAGCACCAAGGGAACGGATTGCAGGGAAACTTTTACTCTAGTTTCTCAGTCTGTTCCTAGTGCCGGTTTGAAGTTCCTGCAGTTTTCACTGTAAAACAGAGTTGGAGCTTGTACATCCCCATATATATGTATGGAGTGGAGTTTGAAACTAAAAAGAAAATTTGTGTTCCCTACAAGTAAGGTGAAGGACAGCTTTCACACACACTTATCTCTCAGACATGAGCATGTGGAGAGACGTTCGTTCATCTAGCACCAAGGGAACGGGTTGCAGGAGAAACTTTTTGTCTGGATTCTCAGTCTGTTTCCCAGTGCCGGTTTGAAGTTCCTGCAGTTTTCTCTGTAAAATCGAGTTGGAGCTAGTACCTCCCCATATATATGTATGGAGTGGAGTTTGCAACTAAAAAGAAACTTTGTGTTCCCAACAAGCTATTTGAAGGACGGCTTTTAAACACACTTATCTCTCAGAACTGAGCATGTGGAGAGACGTTCGTTCATCTAGCAGCAATAGAAAGTGTTGCAGGAGAAACTTTTACTCTCGTTTCTCAGACTGTTTCCTACTGCCGGTTTGAAGTTAGTGCAGTTTTCACTGTAAAACCGAGTTGCATCTTGTACCCCCCATATATATGTATGGAATGGAGTTTGCAACTGAAAAGAAACTTTTTGTTCCCAACAAGATAGGTGAAGGACGGCTTCCACACAATAATCTCTCAGAACTGAGCATGTATAGAGACGTTCGTTCATCTAGCACCAAGGGAACGGGTTGCAGGAGAAACTTTTACTCTTGTTTCTCATTCTGTTTCCTAGTGCCGGTTTGAAGTTCCTGCAGTTTTCCCTGTAAAACCGAGTTGGAGCTTGTGCCTCCCCATATATATGTATTGAGAGGAGTTTGCAACTAAAAAGAATATTTGTGTTCCCAACAAGCTAGGTGAAGGACGGCTTTCAGACACACTTATCTCTCAGAACTGAGCATGTGGAGAGACTTTCGTTCATCTATCACCAACGGAACGGGTTGCAGAAGAAACTTGTACTCTGGTTTCTTAGTCTGTTTCCTAGTGCCGGTTTGAAGTTACTGCAGTTTTCACTGTAAAACCGAGTTGTAGCTAGTACCTCCCCATATATATGTATGGAGTGGATTTTGCAACTAAAAAGGAACTTTGTGTTCCCAACAAGCTAGGTGAAGGACGGCTTTCACACACACTTATCTCTCAGAACTGAGCATGTGGAGAGACGTTCGTTCATCTAGCACCAAGGGAACGGATTGCAGGGAAACTTTTACTCTGGTTTCTCAGTCTGTTTCCTAGTGCCGGATTGAAGTTCCTGCAGTTTTCACTGTAAAACAGATTTGGAGCTTGTACCTCTCCATATATATGTATGGAATGGAGTTTGAAACTAAAAAGAAAATTTGTGTTCCCTACAAGCAAGGTGAAGGACGGCTTTCACACACACTTATCTCTCAGAACTGAGCATGTGGAGAGACGTTCGTTCATCTAGCACCAAGTGAACGGGTTGCAGGAGAAACTTTTTCTCTGGTTTCTCAGTCTGTTTCCAAGTGCCGGTTTGAAGTTCCTGCAGTTTTCTCTGTAAATTCGTGTTGGAGCTAGTACCTCCCCATATATATGTATGGAGTGGAGTTTGCAACTAAAAAGGAACTTTGTGTTCCCAAGAAGCTATTTGAAGGACGGCTTTCAAACACACATATCTCTCAGAACTGAGCATGTGGAGAGACGTTCGTTCATCTAGCAGCAATAGAAAGGGTTGCAGGAGAAACTTTTACTCTCGTTTCTCAGACTGTTTCCTACTGCCGGTTTGAAGTTAGTGCAGTTTTCACTGTAAAACCGAGTTGCAGCTTGTACCCCCCATATATATGTATGGAATGGAGTTTGCAACTGAAAAGAAACTTTTTGTTCCCAGCAACATAGGTGAAGGACGGCTTTCACACACAATAATCTCTCAGAACTGAGCATGTATAGAGACGTTCGTTCATCTAGCACCAAGGGAACGGGTTGCAGGAGAAACTTTTACTCTTGTTTCTCATTCTGTTTCCTAGTGCCGGTTTGAAGTCCTGCAGTTTTCCCTGTAAAACCGAGTTGGAGCTTGTACCTCCCCATATATATGTATTGAGAGGAGTTTGCAACTAAAAAGTATATTTGTGTTCCCAACAAGTTAGGTGAAGGACGGCTTTCAGACACACTTATCTCTCAGAACTGAGCATGTGGAGAGACTTTCGTTCATCTATCACCAACGGAACGGGTTGCAGTAGAAACTTGTACTCTGGTTTCTTAGTCTGTTTCCTAGTGCCGATTTGAAGTTACTGCAGTTTTCACTGTAAAACCGAGTTGTAGCTAGTACCTCCCCATATATATGTATGGAGTGGATTTTGCAACTAAAAAGGAACTTTGTGTTCCCAACAAGCTAGGTGAAGGACGGCTTTCACACAAACTTATCTCTCAGAACTGAGCATGTGGAGAGACATTCGTTCATCTAGCACCAAGGGAACGGATTGCAGGAGAAACTTTTTCTCTGGTTTCTCAGTCAGTTTCCCAGTGCCGGTTTGAAGTTCCTGCAGTTTTCTCGGTAAATTCGAGTTGGAGCTAGTATCTCCCCATATATATGTATGGAGTGGAGTTTGAATCTAAAAAGAAAATATGTGTTACCTAAATGCAAGGTGAAGGACGGCTTTCACACACAATTATATCTCACAACTGAGCATGTGGAGAGAAGTACGTTCATCTAGCACCAAGAGAACGGATTGCAGGAGAAACTTTTTTTCTGATTTCTCAGTCTGTTTCCTTGTGCCGTTTAGAAGTTCCTGCAGTTTTCACTGTAAAGTCGATTTGGAGCTAGTATCTCCCCATATATATGTAAGAATTGGAGTTTGCAACTAAAAAGAAACTTTGTGTTCCCAACAAGATAGGTGAAGGACGGCTTTCACACACAATTATCTCTCAGAACTGAGCATGTATAGAGACGTTCGTTCATCTAGCACCAAGGGAACGGGTTGCAAGAGAAACTTGTACTCTGTTTTCTCAGTCTGTTTCCCAGTGCCGGTTAGAAGTTCCTGCAGATTTCACTGTAAAACCGTGTTGTAGCTAGTCCTTCCCATATATATGTATGGAGTGGAGTATGCAAATAAAAAGAAAATTTGGGTTCCCAACAAGCTAGTTAAAGGACGGCTTTCACACACAATTATCTCTCAGAACTTAGCATGTGGAGAGACGTTTGTTCATCTAGCACCAAGGGATCGTGTTGCAGGAGAAACTTTTACTTTGGTTTCTCAGTCTGTTTCCTAGTGCCGGTTTGAATTTCCTGCAGTTTTAACTGTAAAACCGAGATGGAGCTAGTCCCTCCCCATATATATGTATGGAGTGGTGTTTGCACATGAAAAGAAACTTTGTGTTGCCAACAATCTTGGTGTAGGAAGGCATTCACACACAATTATCTCTCAGAACTGAGCATGAGGAGAGACGTTCGTTCACCTAGCACCAAAGAATGTTTGCAGGAGTAACTTTTATCTGGTTTCTCAGTC
The DNA here is from genome assembly GCF_036321535.1 of Camelus dromedarius. Taxonomy (NCBI): domain Eukaryota; kingdom Metazoa; phylum Chordata; class Mammalia; order Artiodactyla; family Camelidae; genus Camelus; species Camelus dromedarius. The sequence goes on from NW_026989839.1 coordinate 3,413,363, forward strand.
TGTTTCCCAGTGCCGGTTAGAAGTTCCTGCAGATTTCACTGTAAAACCGTGTTGTAACTAGTCCTTCCCATATATATTTATGGAGTGGAGTTTGCAACTAAAAAGAAACTTTGGGTTCCCAACAAGCTAGGTGAAGGGCGGCTTTCACACACACATTTCTCTCAGAGCTTAGAATGTGGAGAGACGTTCGTTCATCTAGCACCAAGGGAACGTGTTGTAGGAGAAACTATTACTTTGGTTTCTCAGTCTGTTTCCTAGTGCCGGTTTGAAGTTCCTGCAGTTTTCACTGTAAAACCGAGATGGAGCTAGTCCCTCCCCATATATATGTATGGAGTGGTGTTTGCACATGAAAAGAAACTTTGAGTTGCCAACAAGCTAAGTGAAGGACGGCATTCACACACAATTATCTCTCAGAACTGAGCATGTCGAGAGACGTTCGTTCACCTAGCACCAAGGGAACGGGTTGCAGGAGAAACTTTTACTCTTGTTTCTCAGTCTGTTTCCTAGTGCCGGTTAGAAGTTCCTGCAGTTTGCACTGTAAAACCGAGTTGGAGGTAGTACCTCCCCATATATATGTATGGAGTGGTGTTTGCAACTAAAAAGAAACTTTGTGTTCCCAACAAGCTAGGTGAAGGACGGCTTTCACAGACACATATCTCTCAGAACTGAGCTTGTGGAGAGACGTTCGTTCATCTATCAGCAAGGGAACGGGTTGCAGGGGAAACTTTTACTCTTGTTTCTGATTCTGTTTCCTAGTGCCGGTTTGTTCTTCCTGCAGTTTTCACTGTAAAACAGAGTTGGAGCTAGTACCTCCCCATATATATGAATGGAGTGGAGTTTGCAACTAAAATGGAACTTTGTGTTCCCAAAAATCTAGGTGAAGGACGGCTTTCACACGCACATATCTCTCAGAACTGAGCATATGGAGAGAAGTTCGTTCATGTAGCACCAAGCGAAAGGGTTGCAGGAGAAACTTTTACTCTTGTTTCTCATTCTTTTTCCTAGTGCCGGTTAGAATTTCCTGCAGTTTTCACTGTAAAACCGAGTTGCAGCTAGTACCTCCCCATATATATGTATTGGGTGGACTTTGCAACTAAAAAGAAACTTTGTGTTCCCAACAAGCTAGGTGAAGGGCGGCTTTCACACACACTTATCTCTCAGATCTGAGCATGTGGAGAGACTTTCGTTCATCTAGCACCAAGGGAACGGGTTGCAGGAGAAACTTTTACTCTAGGTTCTCAGTCTGTTTCCTTGTGCCGGTTTGAAGTTTCTGCAGTTTTCACTGTAAAACCGTGTTGGAGCTAGTACCTCCCCATATATATGTATGGAGTGGAGTTTGAAACTAAAAAGAAAATTTGGTGTTCCCAACAATCTAGGTGAAGAACGACGTTCACACAAACTTATCTCTCAGAACTGAGCATGTGGAGAGACGTTGGTTCATCTTGCACCAAGGGAACATATTGCAAGAGAAACTTGTACTCTGGTTTCCCAGTCTGTTTCCTAGTGCCGGTTAGAAGTTCCTGCAGATTTCACTGTAAAACCGTGTTGTACCTAGTCCTTCCCATATATATGTATGGAGTGGACTTTGCAACTAAAAAAAACTTTGGGTTCCCAACAAGCTAGGTGAAGGCGGCTTTCACACACACTTATCTCTCAGAACTTAGCATGTGGAGAGACGTTCGTTCATCTAGCACGAAGGGAACGTGTTGCAGGAGAAACTTTTACTTTGGTTTCTCAGTCTGTTTCCTAGTGCCGGTTTGAAGTTCCTGCAGTTTTCACTGTAAAACAGAGATGGAGCTAGTCCCTCCCCATATATATGTATGGAGTGGTGTTTGCACATGAAAAGAAACTTTGTGTTGCCAACAAGCTGGGTGAAGGACGGCATTCACACACAATTATCTCTCAGAACTGAGCATGTTTAGAGACGTTCGTTCACCTAGCACCATGGGAACGGGTTGCAGGAGAAACTAATACTCTGGTTTCTCAGTCTGTTTCCTAGTGCCGGGTTGAATTTCCTGCAGTTTTACTGTAAAACCGAGTTAGAACTAGACCCTCCCCATATATATGTACTGAGTGGATTTTGCTGCTGAAAGGAACTTTGTGTTCCCAACAAGCAAGTTGAAGGACGGCTTTCAAACACACTTATCTCTCAGAACTGAGCATGTGGAGAGACGTTCGTTCATCTAGCACCAAGGGAACGGTTTGCAGGAGAAAATATTACTCTGGTTTTTCAGTCTGTTTCCTAGTGCCGGTTTGAAGTTCCTGCAGTTTTCACTGTAAAACCGAGTTGCAGCTAGTACCTCCCCATATATATGTATGGAGTGGATTTTGCAACTAAAAGAAACTTTGTGTTCCCAACAAGCTAGTGGCAGGAAGGCTTTGACGCACACTTATCTCTCAGAACTGAGCATGTGGAGAAACTTTCTTTCATTTAGCACCAAGGGAACGGGTTGCAGGAAAAACTATTACTCTGGTTTCTCAGTCTGTTTCCTAGTGCCGGGTTGAAGTTCCTGCAGTTTTCTTTGTAAAACAGAGTTGGAGCTAGTACCTCCCCATATATATGTATGGATTTGAGTTTGCACATGAAAATAACTCTGTGTTCCCAACAAGGTCGGTGAAGGACAGCTTTCACACAGACTTATCTCTCAGAACTCAGCATGTGGAGAGACTTTCGTTCATTTAGCACCAAGGGAAAGGGTTGCAGGGAAACTTTTACGCTGGTTTCTCAGCCTGTTTCCTAGAGACGGTTAGAAGTTCCTGCAGTTTTCACTGTAAAACCGTGTTGGAGCTAGTACATCCCC